>NC_090440.1:925130588-925483156 GCF_031143425.1 Pleurodeles waltl
CAGCTGCAAACATGACACCCATCCAGGTCCGTGAGTTCCAGAGGCGGGCCATGAGATACCAACATATCCTGCTGGTAGAGTCGTGGTTCAGGAGGATGGCCCATCGATACCGCCATGAATGGGCCTCCGGAGCATGGAGGGGTTTCCCACAGGGTGGCCCTACTTTGCCCACCACAGCCACCACCAGCACAACCACAAGTTCCACCCAGGTGGCACCACCCACAGCTGTGACTGTTGTCCCAACTTCTGCTGTAGTTCCAGGCCCCAGCATTGCAACAGCTTCAGGACAGCCCACAGGCCTTGGCTCTACACGCCCACAAATCTCCTCGGCCAGTACCCAGACTGCTCCAGCTCCAACAGTTGACCCTGCAGCATTCCACGAAATGGAACATAAGATGGACCGTGTGTTGAGGAAGATCAGTAATCTGAGCCGGGATGTTCGCCATATAAACAGGCGTGTGCGGTCCATAAATCGGACCCACCGGAGGGCCAACCTCTAGACTTTGTTGACAATGGACATGATTCCCTCCCCTCCCTCCTCTTTCCTGGTTCTCATACTTAGTGGGCTTAGGGGGCTTAGTGTTAGGTTAGTATAGTCTGTTAGTTTAGTTAGTGTTAGTGGGTGGGGGGGTCCTGATTCTTTCTATTTTTACTTATTAAGTGTGTGGGTGTGAGTTATGTTGGGGTTCTTGTGTGTTTAATTAAAAAAAAAATACAAAAAATATATATTTGTTGAGGATAGTATAGTATGTGTTTAGGTTAGTATGTGTTGTCCTCCATGTGTCCCGTCTCATAATGGGGGGTTGATGTTTAGAATGTTTTGTTACATGTGATAAGCAAGTTTAGGCTAGGTTAGTTAGGGACAGTTGTGGGTAATGAGCTGTCAGGGTAGATTAGGGTAGGTAAGACTTTTCGCTCAGCTTCCTCTTCTGTGATTACCATTTAATAAATATATAGTTAACCCTTTATTGTATGTGTTAAATGCTACTTGATCATGGCCTTGGCATTAGTGTACATGAATTTTGTTCTATTACATTTGTGTCCTATGCTACAAACAAATCCCAACTGAGCTGTAAGATTGGCAGCTACCCCAGAGCTGCCTTGCAAAGATTCCTCCATTCGTTGCAACCACCAATCACAGTTAATATGGATCCCAACGTGTTTTTGTTGGTAAGTATGTTTTGTAAGTCACAAACGGTGCTTCCAGACTTGGTATTGGGGGAACAGTTTTAGGTCTGACTGCAGTGGGATGTTCAAGGACACACTTATAAGATGAGTTGTCGTAAGCACTCTTGTAGTCTTGTCTTCATCACTCACATAGATCATTTGTGACACTGTTCAGCATGATTACCTATTTGGATGTAAACTCAGACACCTTCATTCATGCAGTTTTTGTAGTGTTTGCTTAGATTTGTGTGTACTGTTATATGTGTTAGTATTGCACGGTGACAACATTTTGCTGCCACTATTTTATGACTTAGATATCCCTTGAGGAAGCATTATTCTGTCCAACACAGCATGATGGTGTATGGTTTTTTACTTCATCAGATATTACCCTCAGGAAGGGCAGAGTATGATGCAAGCCTGGCCACTGTGCAGATTTATCTGGCTACATAATTTCAGGACAGTTGTATTGACAAGCTACGTTATTTGACAGTAGGCACATTTCAGTTATCTACTGCACAGTTGATGTGTCACATTACCCAGAAACAGATTTGTTGTGTAAGTGCTACTTATTAAAAAGTGCTATATGTACATTGTCCATGATTATGAGTCCATTATAGTGACATCTTACATTGTGATCCTATACAAGGGTTTAAGTAAATGCTTTTGACATGCTGGGGTGATGTTTCAGACAGTGCAGAGGGTCAGGATTTGCCAATGAGTAAGAGAGAGACAATCACTGGGCAGGCTGACAAGATATACAGTGGTTAGCAGAACAGTCATTGAGTAGAGTTGTTGTAAGACTGGCATGTTACAAAACGCAGGACCTTGGTAATAGTTGGCCATGTGGCAGGGACTAGTGCTTCCGGGTACTTTTCCGTGTGAATTTGATCTGTTCCATGTCTTCTTCTTCTGATGTGTGTGTTGCCTCCACTGTCCTTGTTGGTGGTGGTTGTGAAGGGGCAACACACACCTCAGTGTTAGAAGACGTGGCGTCAGACATCCCGGTCACTGCTCCCTGTGAAGGTCTTAAGGACAGTACTGCAGCAAGGAGGATCTGTTGATTCTTAAGAATAGCAGCCACATCATAATGGTAGGCAGCCAGGTCGGCCCTGAGGGGGTCATGATTGCATTCGTGCATGCAGTGGAAGGTTTGGGGTGCAAGGTGTTGTGGCAACTCCCTTACTGCAGTGGTGAATTCCTTGACAGTTTCTTGTAGTCCTTGCAGGATGGATGTTAGCGCCTGCATGGCTGCTGCCTGATCTGCAGATGACATCATGCACAAACGCACCCCCTCTAGGCTGGCTGCCATAGTTTGCATCCCTACCCGCACCTTATTGGCCAGCTCCCGCTGTACCCCAACTACAGTTCTCTCAAAGCTGGTGCCTGTGTCGTCTGAGTCCTCAGCTGTATTGGAGCTGGCAGGTCTTACAATTGGGGTAGTGGGTGGGTCCTCTGTGATGGCTGCTTGTTCTGTGCTCCTCCTTGTGACTGAAGGTGGGGTCTGGAGTGTTCCAAGGACCTCTTGGATGGTCTGCTGGGGAATGTTTGTCAGATCGTCATCCATGTCATGAGGGTATTCTGGGACAGGCATATCCGCAGGAGATCCATCTTCCTCTGCAATGAAATTGGGTACAATTAGTGTGTGTGTGTTGTGGCATTAGTGATGTGACATGCCTGCCTTGTGATGAATTCACATTGTGATCTTGTTTCGTGTTCATTGCTCCAGTCTTTCAGATGGGCATTCTCCCAGGCCTATGGCCCACCTGCATGTCACATGTATTGTGGTAAGTTATTAGACTTGTCGGCATCATCTCCTCTAGGTGTTTGTTCTGGCCAAATAGTGAATAGCCACCTTCTTGTCCTACTCAACCCTCCGTCTACATCCATTCTCATGGTGAGGCCTTTCACTGGCTGTGGATGCTCTGATGGCACTGGCAGCACACTTGACAATCTGGAATTGCCCCAGTCTCTGATCTTTCACATCCACTTAAATGTAGTTGACACGTAGGGTATCCTATGCATAGCATTGTTATGGCACGATATGGATGTTGGCATTGGTAATGTGTACAGCTGATGTTGGGAATGTGTGGTACTTTGGATTGCCCTGATAATCGTATCAGTGTCCTATTTCCTCCTCTGACTGTGCAGGTGTATTTCAGTGACCAGTTACATGTGTCCTCCCCCTCAATGTTGTTGTCTGAGCAGTATGACATTTGGGATGTTACATTGTGACCCAGGCACAGGATGGAACCTGACATACGCAGCATAGGTATGTCCTTAGTGCTGTGTAGCTCCTACTGTTGATGACATTGGCTGATGTTTGCAACAACTATGGGCATTGACATTTGACAGGACTGGGGCCTTTGTCTTGTTTCAGGGGATTACTGGAGTTGTCATCATCAACCCTCACATTTTGCTGTGTATTGTCACGTGGGCTCTCATTATCCTAAATGAGACTACTGGATTTCTAGGTAGCAGGGTCATTCCTGGTGTGGGGGACTGAGTCTTACCCACTTAAAAGGACCTCTGTCACCTTCAATCCGGTTTTGCTCCGGCTAGCTAGCAGTGCCTCATCTCTCCCAAGGGGAAGGGATGATTGGGCAGCCAAGCGCATGACATCTATAGAACTTCTCAGGGAAGTTGTGGTCACTCAGGTCCCAACCAGCTCTCTCATTTACAGTATGATCTCATATACAAATGACAAAGGTAGTTTACGTTTTATAGATTGTTTTTAATAAAACAACTGCATTTTAGATATTAAGGCGTGAGCCGCAATAACCAGAACCATACAACACAGTAAGATTGAAATAGTCACGATGAGAGTGAAACATAGGAACAAAGCTATCATGGTGTTAATAGATTCTACTCTCTCTCAGTAAGTTATATTTCGAGCACAGCATGTTAAGCTATTAACTTGCCTTTCAGATTCCCTGGGAAGACATCAACCCTTATACCTGAGCAAAGGCCTGTGATCTGGTTCAGCATCTGCAACAGGGCAGTCAGCGTCTAGTTGTGGTTCCCTGGTCGGAATCTCCCTCTTGCGTGTATTAGGACAAGGAAGTGTTTTTATAACTAACATGTCAGTGTGCTCACAAAATGTCCCTACGCAAAAATGTATCCAAAGACTAAACTCCTACCACGTCTATCGGCAATGTACCAGACTGTATCCTTGACTGGAGCCCAGAGTGAGCAAAAATGTGTTATTGAGAACTCCAGCACTGAAGTAGGCTAAACAGTGTGATATCAAAAATAAAACAAGACCGTAGAACTGGCTATTTGAAAAATAACAGTACGAAGCTGAATAAAATGCATTTAGAGCAAAGTGCACAAAGGCTCAATGCTGCAAGCAAAGGAATAAAATACACCCAGGGCAAAGTGCACAAAGGCCTAACGCCTGAAGCAAACGCGCAAAGGATACATATACCCGACCACACTACACCCTCCCCTTGTCGATAGTAAGTGGTTCTAATCAAACAATAATAACACGCCCCAGATATAAAAATACACACAATATATATTTCGACAAGTCCAGAGGACAGCAAAGCACAGATCCATATTTTAATTTTTATGCATGTGACGGTAAAGCCGAATCAATATAATGTCAATTTAGAAGAAAACACCATTTCAAAAGGAAGCCACGGAAAGCAGGATATCCTCCACTTCGGCAGATGTCAACATCGGAAAATCCACGCCAATTACTATCATGGAGCAGGCGTGTTCCGAAGCCCCAGAACCATCCAAGGCGGCATCCCGTGTAGGGCTTATGAACAAGTCAATACCATCTTCCTCCAGGAAGGGAATCTCGTAAACTGCCTCACGAAGCAAATGCAACCGCAGTGCACATGTCTGGGAATGAGCCCTAATCGGGAACATCAACAGATTAGCATCAACCACTGGGGGGCGCTGCAGTGAGAGACATAGAGCCATCGCATGTTCAAACGAGCACCAGAGGCACCGAAACATGGGTTGCACACAATCCAAAACTGGTCGGAATGACAGAGACCAGTCACACTCCAAATGTCCCAGGAGTGTTGCTCCAAAATGCTGCATCATGCGCTCACGACACAGCTGCGCTGATGGGAGCGCCCATATTGGATCTTTTCGCAGCGGGACAGCCATTGCGGAAGAACAACAGCAACAGCAAAACACCAGCCAATAAAGCCAAAGTGAACGGAAATCCCCCAATGATGCTTCCGAAAATAGAATGTATAGCCGAAGGTATCAAACCGAATATAGAAGAGAAGGCATGAGCAAACCCAACACCAACGGCTTTGAAAAAATTTGCAATTCCAGCAGTGCTGGACGCATTAAATATACGTCCCACGAGTTCACCAAAGTGGCTCGGAAAGTTTGTATTTAAAAGGGACTGCATTTCTGCCGATGACCTTGCCACCTGAAGTGCGTAGGTCTCGCATGCAGATGTAAGGGCCACATGCTTTTGAAACAATAGAGCCTTTAGTCGACTCAACTTGTCGAAATTCACCATGGAAGTAGCAATGTGAGGCCAGATGTCTGCTACCTCCCTAAATTGAGTGGGGGGAAACAACACATTTCCACAGCACGTAACAGCCTTGGTGACAACGACCACGTAAACTATTCCGGCATGCATGCCACAACAGGCATCACTGTTAAGAAGGACGGAGCTGCCGTTTGAAAGCACCTGGAATGTGTTTTTAATCACGGGGACTGGAACTCCCTTTAGATAGCAAGCTAAATTCGCAACCGAGGCATTACACGCCCATGCAAGGACAGTTTCTTACAAACCATCGAATGGCTGACAGAAGTTTCACATTCGCTACCGCTAAGAAAAACCTCCCTCATACCATTAAGACATCTGTATAAAAAGGGAAGCTCCCACACCTCATGTATGTAACTGTCTCCCAACTTCTCATATCTGCCCACCGGAATATGCTTCAAACAAGAAGTGAATTGCAGAGTAGAAATAGGCAAATTTATAACCCCGTGTATTAACCATTCAGCCGACGGAATCTCAGCCACAGTAAAAGGCAACTTTTCCAACTTTTCAATATTCAACATGACATATGTTGCTTCCTTTTTAGCCATCAACTGCTGCTGACGTGTCAAATTAAAGGGAAAAAAAATCTCCCTGGCTCTGATGTGCTGCCACGGAACGTGACCCGCCTTCAATGTCTGTAGAGTCCAACCCAACTGCATAATGGACCGCGTTTGACTCTGCCCATGATATAAAGAAGACATATCTGATCTAATAATGTCTATAGCAGAGGAAACAATATTGTCAATCGTATATACACGGTCGGACAGGGTATGCATTCCATTATCCACAACAGACAATGCTTGTTTCAAATTTTCCTGATCTATCAGCCTCAACCGGGCCACCGCCTCCTGTTGTGAAAGTTTCCATATCTCATTGTACACTTCATACAAAAAACGTTTCTTCCCGGGCACTCTTGGACCTGACAAAAAATCTTGCAAGTCAGTATAATTAGATTTAAAGTGAGATGTGTCTTAACTGCATCTAGCGTGGATGACTTTAACCATTGTTGACAAAGTTTCCTCACGCTATATGTAGTAATGGTATCAGCATTCTCTGGTGATATGTAGCGAGGGTCCGCCCTACTAGTCCTGAAACCTCCCGAAGAGGTGACAAAACGTTGATGACACCCATTAGTGTCTATGGGCCACAATAACCACCCGCCCGGACGTATTAATGAAGTGTTAAGCATACCATTCTGGACCCAGTCTGTAAGCTCACTAAACGTGGCATTTATATAATGTTGCCAATCCTTTAATTTGGAAGGGACAGGTATGCCAGGCATATTTAATTCCCTAATTGTTGCTAAACCTAAACAGCTAGTCTGTTGTACAGTGTCATTTAAGAAAATCATCTGGACAGGAATAATACATGCCCTAAACAATGTGTCCCTACCCCGCATTTGCCAATTGTTTGTTCCCCAAACACTTTTCAAATCAATGGTTTTGGACCAATATTCATACCCCTCAACCGACAGCTTGGATACAAACAAATTTGAATACAGTTATTTAGTATCAGTCAACAACATCTGCTTATTAACATGCGAAGTAACTCTAAAATAATATGACTTAGCATTTTGTTGATGATGCCCAAAAAAATATGCACATTTGTCAGAATAAGTTTTAGAACTCCCCTGTGGAGGAATCGGCAATGTTCCCATTGCATATACTCAAATATTGATTTAGGGCTACTGGCTTTATGAATAAAGTGGTGTCCATAATAATTGTAACAAAACATGTCACCATAATTATCTCTAAACTGGTAAGCATCTTCATTTTCATAGACAGTATAATACTGCAATTCTTTCAACATAGAATCTACTGTCTTCACATCTCAATCATCAGATACAATGCCTGGTATAACAATATCATTCATCGATAATTTGAGAACATACGGTATTTGTATTATTTCAGTGGGACCATATATATCAAACAATACTCTATCCCACACAATTCCATCCGAAATAGGTACAGCAGAAATGTTCACAAAGGATAAGTCTCTTCGAACCATATGTGATGAAAAATGCGGTTTCAACACCTTCTCCACCTGCTCAATCTCAGATCGTTCAGGAAGAAAATGACCATGTATCACCAGAAAAAAGGTGACCACAAACCCCAGCCACAGGAAAAAAGCCATCACAGTCATGAAAAGCGACAGATAGTTCCAAGGAAAAACAAAATACGTATGTTTGAGCCAATACATCAGCTTACGTGGACCCAGGGCTGGTGTTGAAGAGGACGAAGAGTCCGACACAGTATCATCATTGTTATTAAAGCAGCCGGAGGCAGTTCTCGCAAAAGGTGCAACCGTAAACAAAGGAGTAGATTGTGTCTCTCGCCGTGGTACACTGTAGATAACACCGTCAGCAACATCAGTAGTCACAGCAACTTGATCAAAAGATTCCAAATTATCCGCCATTAGTGGAACAATGGCAAGATCAGCTTCCACCCTCCCCAAGCTCGGAGAGGAAACAGCATTGGTGCAAATCACCTGCAGCGGAACATCTTCCCCAGTAGTGAGAGGGATTCGGGAACTACTGGGCGTTCTTCTTGGTCTGCTGTGCAGAATAGGCCACATGTTGTAACTTGACATTGATTTTCTTTGGCCCCTTGCAACGGCGGTAAAATCACAGTTCTTGTGCCGTGGATCCCCAGTACAGGGACTGGTGCTCGATACGAAGGGCCAAATTATTTTTTCACTGCAACCTTTTCACGCACAAGATCCCCCACTCTGGGAATCCAACTAGTAGACGTTACTGGTTCATCCTTAATTCCTGTGGAGGCAGCACTGGCAGAAGAGTTATCTTCACGGAATTGTTGTAAATCCTGCAAAACAGTGACACAATCATTTATGTCAAAGGGCGTATCTGCCTCCTCCACACCAGGACCATCTAGATCAGGAACATACATTGGTGTTCCAAACAGGCACTCATATGAAGTTCGACCCCCCAGGGACCTTCTAGGCAAGTTATTCAGTGCTCTCTGTACTCCATACAGGTGGGCTAGCCAGTTACGACCCGTACCTATAACTCTGGCCGTTAAGGATTGCTTTAAATCGCGATTTAAACGCTCCACGACAGAATTTCCCTCTGGATGAAATGGAGACGAAAACTGGAGCTGGACCCCCAACGAAGCCATGGTTTCCCTGAACGCCTTAGAGGCAAAAGCAATGCCCTGGTCCGAATGAAAAGCCGCAACTGCATATGTATCGACAAAGATGCGCAAATCTTTAATAACAGTCCGAGCGTCAGACGAGCGCTGTGGCCAGACCCACACAAATCTGGAGCACGAATCTACAGCTACCAATATATATTTGTATGCACTATCTGGTGTCAGCGGACCACAATGATCCAAGTACACACACTGTAATGGTTTATTCGATTTTAGAAGGGGCGTCTGCTGCGGGCGTCTAGCCGTAGAAACTTTAATTTGTTGACATATGTCACAACAAAGGACATACTGCTTAGTCTCTTTATAGAGACCAGGCCACCAGTAACGGGCCTGTAAGAGTGAAATCGTGGCAGCCACGCCAGCATGTGCAGATGCCACCCCCTCATGAGCCGCAGTAATCAATTGAGGTCGCACAATTTTATTGGGCATGTCACGTACACCAACGCCTGGGATTTTAACTTCAACGTTCAGCATACTACCCATGGAATAATGATATTTTGAAGGGAATCCTTTAGGATATGGCGTGCCATCAGCCGTAGCCCTTATGGCAGCCAAAATCTCTGTGTCTGGTTTGGAACTCGAACGAGTTACTGCGGCCACAGTGGCAACTGCCAATTTTGCGGCTTCATCAGCCAAAGTATTTCCAGCAACGTGTATTTCAACGCGCTGGTGTCCAAGTGTATGCACAACATGGACCTTAGGAAGCGTTTCCTTCAGATCCGCAACCTTCCCCCACAGTAACCTGTGTTTTATGGTGTTGCCTTTGGAATCTCTGAACCCATTTAACCTCCAGTAATGTAAATATTCATTGAAAGACTGAACACAGTAGTAGGAATCACACACAAGCAGCGTAAAATGTGCCGGATCCGCATGTTCCAAGGCCAACAACAGAGCTTTCAGCTCAGCCAACTGTGCCATACAGTCTCCCAAGGTCTGTGTATAAGTATGTTGGGGGCAGAACTTCTCACCCTCCATATAGCCGCTCACCACCGCACATGCAGCAGAATACTGTTGTTTAGTTCCCACCGCTGGTTGCGCAGAGCCATCGGTGTACATGACCACCAGATATTGATCAATAGGCAACGTGCCAGTGGGAACTGGGTACTCCATTTCATATTGAAGAAATTCCTGAGTCTGCAGTTTTGGGTCAAAAATGTAATCTACATCAGTGGCTGTCAAAGACGTAGCCCATTGTATCCATCGCGGGTGTAGTGCTTTCGCATTAGGAACACTCGCTTTAGTAACGGCTTATAAGGCCGGAATCGGGGAAACGACAATGATGCATTGGCCCTGGGCAAGAGGTCTCTCTTTAATTACAGCCATCTGTACAGCAGTGAGAATTTTCTCTGTTTGTGCAAAATGTTGTTCTGCAGCAGAATACAAGTGGGACTTGTATCCTATCGGGACTGTCTCACCCTCATTGAAGGTGACATACGTAAACCCAACGGCCCCAGCTATAACCCTGATGACCAGGTGTGTCTTATTGTCCCGCGTGTGTAAATGCTTTGCAGCTAAGAGATCATTTTGCAAATCTCGAAGAATATGTGTATGCTCAATCGTCCAAAATCTACTCAAAAAATTTGGACGAATCAACTCGTATAATGGCTTTATACGTGTAGCATAATCAGGAATGTAAGTTCTGCCAAAATTTAGAAATCCCAACAACGACTGAAGTTTCTTAATCGTATTAGGAGGTTGCAACTGTTCACATTTTTCCAAAAAGGGTGGCGCTAAGCTTCTGCCCTCCTTCGACAGCTCATATCCCAGGAAAAGGACGCTGAGGAAGGCAATTTTCGACTTCTTAAAGTTAAATTTGTAGCCAATTTCGGCAAATCCCACAACAATGCGGGCTACCCACCTCAAATGTTGTAGTAACTCGTCATCTCTCAGATATATATCATCGACATATGACAAAGCTTCAGGGTCCAACTCGTGCAAAATTTCAGTCACACGACCCGAAAACAGTCCTGGGCTATTCTTATACCCCTGAGGCAAACAAAAAAAAACACACTAAAGCTAGTGAAATCCCGACTTTCGGGCGCTATATTCTGGCAGAAGAAACCATTCGAGATATCTAAAGTGGTCTTGTACTTTTTTCGTACAATATTATTCATGAGCGCTGTGCTATGTGAATTTTGTATAGCATATGTGCGTGCATGACCGTTTAAATGTCTGTAATCCACCACCATCCTATAAGAATGGTCCGGTTTAGCTTCAGGGAATAAGGGATTATTCATCGGCGAGACACAGGGTTCAATTATCCCCTGGTACTCCAATTGTGTAAGAATGTTCCTTACCGATGCCCTTGCCTCAAATTTTATGGGATATTGCGGTTGCGGCTGAGGTTCGCCCCTAATTGGAATTACATGATAAGGTGAATCGCTATCCCACCCCACATGATTTCTGTATAAGGCGGGTGCTTGTGCCAGAGCCCATTCAATGCTATAGGACTCTGCCAGTTCTCCCGGAACAAGTGGTGAGAACGAAGGTGTAATGACCTCCTCCCCAACTGGACAGTCGCGAACAAAGTCTGGAGGCCAATCCCGTTCTGCTAGCAGAATGTCATACAATTTGACTACACGATCCCAAAAGATGGCGTTTATAGTGCGTTCAATGTCCCCTTCTAATTGTAAAGTTACCGTATAAACCCTATCGGGATCAGAGACACGCATATCTGCTGTTTCGACTTGTATGAAGTCATCAGTTGCTTTCACATCCAGATGCTCTAGAAGATTCTGGCGAACGATTGTGACCTCTGCCGCGCTGTCTAACAGTGCTATTGCCCATGTCTCGTTCTTCAAGAGAACTCTCTTCTTGTGTGGCATGTCTAACTGAGACCGCCGCCACTATCTTCTTTTTAAACTGCTGTTTTTGTTGGACCGGTTTCTCTTCCTTCTTGACAGAGACCTCCGATGAGCGTTGTGATTCCTGTCTCGGTTTCACATACTCTGTTCTCCGCTCTGACCGCCCACCTCTCTCATTTCTCTTTTCCGATGAGTCCTGAAAGGAACGAGATTGGCGTGTATCAGTATATTGATATCTATCAGGCGTCTTCAAATTATCCCTATTTCTGAGATTATATCTGCGGGGTCTCCGGTCGCGGAGATTCTCCCCTTTCTTTTTTAGGTGTTTGCTGTTTTTTCTCCCAGCGCTTTTTAGTACCCTCAGGTTGCTGTTGTTTAGTAGTATCCTTACTACTCTTATCCTGAAACTGTGGTTTTTGCGATCTAGCCCCTAGGCTATCACAACCGATACTCGAATATGTTTCCGCTATTATTCTCGGCAGTTCCCGCTCCTGATTAAGTTGCGGGACGTCTCGAAGACGCATATGCACCGCTAGTGCCACTGCCTCCCCTTTTAGATTACTCAATATAATAGAAGAAACCGTGGCAAAATTGCCCATCAGTTGCATCCCTAAATCTAAGGCTGGGGCAGCCCCATATTCATCTTGAATTTGTTTGAGCACTTCCGGTAAATTAGCCAATGTCGGTGTACCGTGTGCTGTAGTGTAGAGCGCGGCAAACACCGTGCCCCATATCTTACAGTGGTCCACAGTAGGAACCATACCAAACGGCCAACACATCGTTAATATTCTATGTTTATCCTGAGGTCCCGTATGGGGAAATACTGCTTCCAGCGTATTAATTTTTTGCGCCAGTCAAAATGGAGTCTCCTCACGTTTAGCCGGTACTTTACCCATCACTGAGTGCACAGTGGCTGGATTGATACCCGGAACTACTGCATGTTGTTGCGCCGGAGCAGCACGCGCTGGGTTTATGTTCAGTGTCTGCATCACAAATTGTACTAAACGTCTATATGTAGCCGTTAATTCCATATATAATCGACGAACTTCAGCCACTGCCAATTGAGCAACCGCAGGATGTGGTGTATATGTAGCCAATAAAGGCCAGGTAGGACCATCGTTACTTAGTGGACCTAGCCTAACTGATGCTATGGTGTGGGGTAGGGCGCCATCAAGCCAATTATTATGTTCTTGATAAGATAAAGGTATTTCTAAGTATGCATATGCCCTGTATTGTCCAGGGACATTTGCAAGAGTGTAATCATGAAATGTGTGTGTATTCCCATCAACTGCCGGAAACACTACCCAAGAATAAAAAAGTTCTGTTCGATAGGCTGCATGGGCGTCCACCACAAACGTGACTGGACCCACCTGGTTCGTCAGACCATGTGCTAACAGATGTACTGTGAGCGGTTGTCGCATATTAACTGCAATGTTCATTACCTGGGGATTCGCCATTATGAGAACAGTGCTAGTTCAGAGAAGGCACACCAATTTCTGATGGATACAACTACCTGTGGATTCCTCACCTAATGAATACTCCCATGGCGCCAGCATTCGACGTAAATCTTCTTCCTAGTCTCTGCACGTCGACGAGGACGTCACTCTAGCCCACGCGACGCCGTCTGACGTCATACAGGCGATAAGAGGTCCTCGCCGACGTGCCGACGTCAGTTCCCTCTTTTCCATGCATTCGAAACGGTTATCTTCGAGGGAGCTACTGTTACTTTAGTAGTTACAGTGTATTTTCTGCTGCGTAGTTCCTCTCTGCGGTAACAATGTCTCAGAGAAAGTCGGGTTTCAAGCCCTGTCGAGAGTGTGGGGGCAAGATGTCCGTTACAGATCCTCACTCCGACTGTCTCTTGTGTTTGAGCTCCGACCACGACGTCGTGACTTGCGATTCATGTCAGCACATGAATCCGAAGGCCCTCAAAGAACGTGAGGCTAAGCTATTCCTGGCGAAGTCGAAGAGAAAGGAAAAACATCACAAAAAGTCTTCCTCGCCAAGGTCTCATCGGCGTCATCGAGACTCCCGGCTCCGTGGAGATTCACGGCGTCATTCCAGCAAGGAGACTCATTCGAGGTCGCCTTCGGCTCGGCGTCGGAGGACTTGGGAGGTCAGTCCCACGGTCACGCCGCATCCATCGACGCCGTTGCCCTCTCCGGCGTCACCGACTTCGCCTGGACAAGTGTCTGTGGTTGAGGTGATACAGCCTCTTGTGATGTCTCCGGCGTCGCGGACGTCGAGGCCGGCGTCGGGGTCGCCTTCGATCCAGGCACCTCAGTATCCGGCTTTCCCCTCGCCTGGAGCCGATAGTACCGCATTTCTGAATGCGATGTATACCATCTTTCAGCAGATGGCTCCAGGATGTGCTCCGGCTGGTCCTTCGGGGCCTTTGGCCTTTTCATTGGGTGATCCTGCGCCTCTTCGGCCGGCACCCTTTATGCCCTTTCTCCCTTTTGGGAATGTGGGCTCGGCGCCGGTGTCGGGATTTCGTCCTGTGACTCCGGTGGGTCCATCGGCTCCAAGATCTTTTCGTCCTGCTCCTTCATCGGCGCCGAAGCTGCCTGTGGCGCCGGATGCGGCGTCGGATTCTTCTGGAGATCGGCGCCGATCTTCGACTTCGGCAGAGGCCATGTCGACTCCGCGTATTGAGCAGAGACTACATTCGAGGAGGCGTGCTCTCCGTCTTTTGGAAGAGCAGGAGTACCAGCGAGTCCTGGAGGAAGGAGAGGTTGAGGACTCTGGTGATGGACTGCATGGTCTGGATACGGCCAGTGGGCTGGATACTTCCCCTGAGTGGGACCTTTCATCCCCAGGGGAGTATACGGAGGAGGCTGCTACCTTTCACGCGGTGGTGAGGAAGGCAGCTAACTTTCTGGACCTGCCTTTGCCGGTGGCAGAGGCGAAGCAGAATTTATTGACGGAGGTGCTGAATCCGGCCTCTGCTGCAGCGGAGCCTCTCTTGCCGTTTAATGAGGCTTTGCTTGATCCGGTGTTGGAGGTGTGGAAGAAGCCTGTATCTTCCTCGGCAGTTCATAGGGCTGTGGCCAGAAGATATCGGGCTGCACCATCTGACCATGGCTTTCTTTCAAGACACCCTACGCCGGAGAGCTTGGTGGTGCAAGCCTCCTGTTCATCGAAATCAGCGCCTGGATCTTTCCCGACGGTACCTGGAGACAGGGACTCCAAAAAACTGGATGCGCAATCCAAGAAAATATTTTCATCTTGCAGTTTGGCGTTGAAGGCCACCAACGCAACTTGCATTCTGGGGAGATATATCCATACTCTTTTGGATGATATTTCATCTTCTTTTACGGAGCTTCCCCAGGGACTCTTGGATGTTGTCTCGGACGCCCAGGCTGCCGCAAGCCAGATTATCCAGTCTGGGCTGGACACGACCGACTCGGTGGCTAGGGCGATGGGCACGGCTGTGGTGGCGAGGAGACAGGCCTAGCTCCGTAATTCAGGGTTTTCTGCGGACGTGCAGTCGACCCTATTAGACCTCCCGTTTGATGGGGGCAAACTGTTTGGAGCCAAGGCAGATTCGGCCTTGGAGCGATTTAAAGAGAGCAGGGCCACAGCCAAATCGTTAGGGCTGCAAGCTCCTTCTTCCTCTGCCTCTTCCAGGTTTTTCAGGAGGTTTCGTGGATTTGGGCGTGGCTCTTCCTCCTCTTCCTTTCGGGGGAGGTTCTAGCAACCCGCCTCTTCCCACCCCTATAGATCATTTAGAGGGAGAGGTAGGGCCCGCACCAGAGGAGCCTCTCAACAGCACTCTGCCTCTTCCTCGTCCTCTGGAGGGGTGCAGCAGGGAAAGCAGCCTTAGGCTTCCACCATTTCCCACTCACTCCTCTCCTGTAGGGGGAAGATTACAGCATTTTCTCCACAAGTGGGAGACTATTACAACGGACACTTGGGTTATCAGTATTGTGGAAAAAGGCTACTCCCTTCCCTTTCGGGAGTTTCCGCCCCCCCTCCTGCCCATCTTATTGTTCAGAAGAACATCTCCTGTCGCTAGAACAGGAGGTTCAAGTCCTCCTTTCAAAGGGCGCGGTGGAGTTGGTCCCAGAGCAGGAAAGGGGTTGAGGTTGTTACTCAAGGTACTTCCTGATTCCCAAGAAGGATGGTCGGCTGAGACCGATCCTGGATCTGAGGATCTTGAATTGGTTCCTCAATCAGGAAAAGTTCAAGATGCTGACCCTAGCACAGGTGCTTTTGGCGTTCAACAAGGAAGATTGGATGGTGTCTGTCGACTTGCAGGATGCTTATTTTCATATTCCGATACTCAAGTCACACAGGAAGTATCTCCGGTTTGTGGTAGGGTCGCAGCACTATCAGTTTGCGGTCCTTCCGTTCGGTCTTACTTCAGCACCTCGAGTCTTCACGAAGGTGATGTCAGTGGTTGCGGCAGAGCTCAGAAGGAAGGGGATAGCGGTATTCCCTTACTTGGACGACTGGTTGATCAAAGCCAAGTCCCCGGAGCTTGTGTCGCATCATCTGCAGTCAACAACCCAGTTGTTGTTCGACCTGGGCTTTTCGGTGAACATGACCAAATCTCACCTGGAGCCCTCTCAGCGCCTCCTGTTCATAGGGGCAGTACTGGATACAACATTGAATCGAGCCTTTCCTCCGCCTCAGCGGGTTCAAGATATTCAGGACTTAGTTCCAATGTTTCGAAATGGAGCGGTAGTTCCAGTCCTCAAGGTCCTTCGTCTGCTCGGTCTGTTTGCCTCCTGCATACTGTTGGTCACGCATGCTCGCTGGCACATGAGGGCTCTTCAGTGGTGCCTCCGAAGGCAGTGGTCTCAACACAAGGGAGATCTAGAAGGTGCGGTCAAGATCTCCAGAGATGCTGCTGTGGATTTGAAGTGGTGGATTGCGAGCAACAATCTTTCGCAAGGAAAGCCATTCGCGCAGTCGCCACCAGTGGCCACGGTCATAACGGATGCTTCCACTGTAGGGTGGGGAGCTCATCTGGGGGATCTAGAGATAAAAGGACTTTGGTCTCCAGAGGAACAGATGTTTCATATCAATCTGTTAGAGTTACGGGCTGGACGTCTGGCTCTCAAGGCCTTCCTCCCTTCCCTTCGTGGTCAGTCGGTGAAGGTCCTGACGGACAATACTACCACGATGTGGTACATAAACAAACAGGGAGGAGTAGGGTCGTACCTTCTCTGCAGAGAAGCTCTTCGATTATGGTCCTGGGCAAAGGACCATCAGATTTGCTTGGTAGCAAATCATTTGGCCGGGGTCTGGAATGTACGTGCGGACAGTCTCAGTCGCCAATTCTCAGACGACCACGAGTGGCGTCTCCATCCAGATCAAGTCCGTTTAATCTTCCAGATGTGGGGGTTTCCTCGGATAGATCTGTTTGCCACTCGGGAGAACGCGCATTGTCCGTTATTCTGCAGCCTCCAGTATCCGGTGCAGGAAGCATTGGGGGACGCGTTTCTGATAACCTGGTGTGACCAGTTGCTTTACGCGTTTCCCCCCATACCCTTGATTCCTCGAGTGTTGAGGAAGATTCGCCAAGACCGGGCCCAAGTCATCTTAATAGCTCCGGATTGGCCAAGGAGGGTGTGGTACTCCGACCTTCTCCAACTCTCGCTGTGCCCTCCGCTCTGTCTCCCTCTCAGGGCTGACCTCCTCTCGCAGTCTCTTTACTTTTCTTTTGAGTGTGAAACCTTTGTAGTGATGGAACATTCACGTCTCTGTGGTATCATGATCTGTAGATTGCATGTCATGAGTACGTCTCCACATAACAATGTGGAGTCCTCTGTAGCATAATGGTCACACTCCACTCCACATGGCGACACTCCACTAAATCTATCTACGCTAATAGGTGGTCTAAATTTGTTATGTGGTGTGGAGAGAGACAGATTGATCCCTTACATGCTCATCTGTTGGACGTTTTGTCTTTTGCTCTGTCTCTAGCGCAGAAAGGTTGTGCAGTGGCTACCATTAAGGGTTATTTGTCGGCTTTGTCAGCCTTCATTTGTCTTCCAGACCAACCATTGTTATTTAAATCCCCTATTGTTCTCAGATTCTTGAAAGGTCTTCTAAATAAATATCCTCCAAAACCATTTGTTATGCCTCAGTGGGATTTGTCCTTGGTCCTCACTTTCCTTATGGGGTCCCCTTTTGAGCCTATGCATTCTTGCCCCTTAAGGTATTTGGTTATTAAAACAGTCTTCCTGGTGGCTATAACATCTGCAAGGAGAGTGAGTGAGTTGCAAGCCTTATCGGTAAAACCCCCTTATACAACTTTTTATGGGGATAAGGTAGTGTTGAGGACCAAGGCTGCTTTCCTTCCGAAGGTTGTTTCACCCTTCCATTTGGCCCAGACAATTACTTTGTCCACGTTCTATCCTCCGCCTCATCCTTCAAAGGAGGAAGAGAGACTACATCGCTTGGACCCAAAGAGGGCGTTAAGCTTCTACATTGATAGAACGAAGGACTTCAGGCTGGAGGATCAGCTGTTCATCGGATACGTGGGCAAGAGGAGAGGAAAGGCAGTCCACAAGAGAACACTCTCCAGGTGGGTTGTTCTTTGCATTAAAATCTGTTACTCTTTGGCAAAGAAGGATCCTCCGGATGGCATTAGAGCTCATTCCACCAGAGCTAAGTTGGCCACTTCGGCATTGGCCAGGGGTGTTCCTGTGGTCAACATCTGCAAGGCCGCAACTTGGTCGTCCCTTCACACTTTTGCGAAACATTACTGTTTGGACTCTGAGGTCAGAAGGGACGGCCATTTTGCACGGTCAGTGCTGCAGGATTTCTTGGTTTGACCATTTCGGCACCCACCACCGGGAGTGGTACTGCTTTGGGACTCTATTCATTAGATGAGGAATCCACAGGTAGTTGTATCCATCAGAAGAATGAGTTACTTACCTTCGGTAACGACTTTTCTGGTGGATACATTAGCTACCTGTGGATTCCTCACGGTCCCACCCGCCTCCCCATTGCCTTTCTGGTCTTACCAAGTAATCCTTGAGTGCGCTCCTCTTGGTCTTCAAGGTTGCAATAGATGTTGTATATATGGATACTTGTATATATTTATATGTATATATCTTTTGTGTATATACTTGATTTGCATATATTTGTTTGTTTAAAAAAAAAAAAAAAAAAGAGTTATATTAAATCTACAGCCATTTTATTGCAATGTTGTGTATTTTACAATGTTATGGGATGTTGCCTTGCTCTTTCATTGCATTGGGTTGTTATTCTCATGCACGTACAAAATGTTGGTACTGACGTCGGCACGTCGGCGAGGACCTCTTATCGCCTGTATGACGTCAGACGGGGTCGCGTGGGCTAGAGTGACGTCCTCGTCGATGTGCAGAGACTAGGAAGAAGATTTCCGTCGAATGCTGGCGCCATGGGAGTATTCATTAGGTGAGGAGTCCACAGGTAGCTAATGTATCCACCAGAAAAGTCGTTACCGAAGGTAAGTAACTCGTTCTTCTGATGGATACAACTACCTGTGGATTCCTCACCTAATGAATACTCCCATGGCGCCAGCATTCGACGGAAATCTTCTTACTAGTCTCTGCACGTCGACGAGGACGTCACTCTTGCCCACGCGACGCCGTCTGACGTCATACAGGCAATAAGAGGTCCTCGCCGACGTGCCGATGACAGTTCCCTTTTTTCCGTGCATTCGAAACGGTTATCTTCGAGGGAGCTACTGTTACCTTCGTGGTTACAGTGTATTGTCTGCTGCGTAGTCTTCTCTGCGGTAATAATGTCTCAGAGGAAGTCGGGTTTCAAGCCCTGTCGAGAGTGTGGGGGCAAGATGTCAGTTACAGATCCTCACTCCGACTGTCTATGGTGTTTGAGCTCCGACCACGACGTCTCGACTTGCGATTCATGTCAACACATGAATCCGAAGGCCCTCAAAGAGCGTGAGGCCAAGTTATTCATGGCAAAGTCAAAGAAGAAGGAGAAACATCATAAGAAGTCTTCTTCGCCAAGGTCTCACCGGCGTCATCGAGACTCCCGGCGCCGTAGAGACTCACGACGTCATTCCAGCAAGGAGTCTCGTTCGAGGTCACCTTCGGCTCGGCGTCGGAAGACTTGGGAGGTCAGCCCCACGGTCACGCCGCATCCTTCAACGCCGTTGCCCTCTCCGGCGTCACCGACTTCGCCTGGTCAGGCGTTGGTGATTGAGGTGGTGCAGCCTCTTGTGTTTTCTCCGGCGTCGCAGACGTCGAGGCCGGCGTCGGGGTCGCCCTCGATCCAGGCACCCCAGTATCCGGCTTTTCCCACTCCTGGAGCCGATAGTACCGCGTTTCTTAATGCGATGTATACCATCTTTCAGCAGATGGCTCCAGGAGCTGCTCCGGCTGGTCCTTCGGGGCCCTTGGCCTTTTCGTTGGGTGATCCTGCGCCTCTTCGGCCGGCACCCTTTATGCCCTTTCTCCCTTTTGGGAATGTGGGCTCGGTGCCGGCGTCGGTGGCCGCTCCGGTGGCTTCGGATGTTTCGGCCCCGGAGGTTGCCCTTCCGTCGAAGTCAGGATTTTGCCCTGTGACTCCGATTGGTCCATCGGCTCCAAGACCTCGTCCTCCGGCTCCTGCCTCGGCGCCGAAGCTGCCTGTGGCGCCGGACGCGGCATCAGATGCTTCTGGAGATCGGCGCCGTTCTTCGACGTCGGCGGAGGCCATGTCGACTCCGCGTATCGAGGAGAGACTTCATTCGAGGAGGTGTGCTCTCTGTCTTTTAGAAGAGCAAGAGTACCAGCGAGTCCTAGAGGAGGGAGAGATTGAGGACTCTGGAGACGGACTGCATGGTCTGGATACAGCCAGTGGGCTGGACACTTCCCCTGAGTGGGACCTTTCATCTCCAGGGGAATATACGGAGGAGGCTGCTTCCTTTCATGCTGTGGTGAGGAAGGCAGCGAGCTTTTTGGACCTGCCTTTGCCGGTGGCAGAGGCGAAGCAGAATTTGCTGACAGAGGTATTGCATCCGGCCTCTGCTGCAGCTGAGCCTCTCTTGCCATTTAATGAGGCTTTGCTGGATCCGGTGTTGGAGGTGTGGAAGAAGCCGGTGTCTTCCTCGGCCGTTCATAGGGCTGTGGCCAGGAGGTATCGAGCTGCACCATCTGACCCTGGCTTTCTCTCTAGACACCCTACGCCGGAAATCTTGGTGGTGCAAGCCTCCTGTTCCTCAAAGTCAGCGCCTGGTTCCTTCCCGACGGTGCCTGGAGACAGAGACTCCAAGAAACTGGAT
Source organism: Pleurodeles waltl (assembly GCF_031143425.1). Taxonomy (NCBI): domain Eukaryota; kingdom Metazoa; phylum Chordata; class Amphibia; order Caudata; family Salamandridae; genus Pleurodeles; species Pleurodeles waltl. Next base: position 925,151,472 of record NC_090440.1, read on the forward strand.
GCGCAGTCCAAGAAAATATTTTCGTCATGCAGTTTGGCGTTGAAGGCCACCAACGCAACGTGCATTCTGGGGAGGTACAGCCATGCTCTGATGGATGATATTTCGTCTTCATTTACGGAGCTTCCCCAGGGTCTCTTGGATGTGGTCTCGGACGCCCAGGCTGCCGCGACCCAGATTATCCAGTCTGGGCTGGACACGACCGACTCGGTGGCCAGGGCGATGGGCACGGCTGTGGTGGCAAGAAGACAGGCCTGGCTCAGAAACTCAGGGTTCTCTGCGGATGTGCAGTCGACCCTGCTGGACCTCCCGTTTGATGGGGACAGACTGTTTGGAGCCAAGGCAGATTCGGCCTTGGAACGATTTAAGGAGAGCAGAGCCACAGCCAAATCGTTAGGACTGCAAGCTCCTTCTTCCTCTGCCTCTTCTAGATTTTTCAGGAGGTTTCGGGGATTTGGGCGTGGCTCTTATTCCTCTTCCTTTCGGGGGAGGTTCCAGCAACCCGCCTCTTCCCTCCCCTATAGGTCATTTAGAGGGAGGGGGAGGGGTGGGGTCCGTACCAGAGGAGCCTCTCAACAGCACTCTGCCTCTTCCTCGTCCTCTGGAGGGGTGCAGCAGGGGAAGCAGCCTTAGGCTTCCACCGTTTCCCACTCACTCCTCTCCTGTAGGGGGAAGATTACAGCATTTTCTCCACAAGTGGAAGTCTATCACAACGGACACTTGGGTTCTCGGCATTGTGGGAAAAGGCTACGCCCTTCCCTTTCGGGAGTTCCCGCCCCTCATCCCGCCCCGCCCATCTTATTGTTCAGAAGAACACCTCCTGTTGCTAGAACAGGAGGTTCAAGTCCTCCTTTCAAAGGGCGCGGTAGAGTTGGTCCCAGAGCAGGAAAAGGGTCGAGGTTGTTACTCAAGATACTTCCTGATTCCCAAAAAGGATGGTCAGTTGAGACCAATCCTGGATCTGAGGATCTTGAATTGGTTCCTCAAACAGGAAAAGTTCAAGATGCTGACCCTAGCACAGGTGCTTTTGGCGTTGAACAAGGAAGGTTGTTGTTCGACCTGGGCTTTTCGGTGAACGTGCCCAAATCTCACCTGGAGCCCTCTCAGCGCCTCCTGTTCATAGGGGCAGTACTGGATACAACATTGAGTCGAGCCTTTCCTCCGCCTCAGCGGATTCAAGATATTCAGGAATTGGTTCCAATGTTTCGAAATGGAGCGGTAGTTCCAGTCCTCAAGGTCCTTCGTCTGCTCGGTCTGTTCGCCTCCTGCATTCTGTTGGTCACGCATGCTCGCTGGCACATGAGGGCTCTTCAGTGGTGCCTCCGAAGGCAGTGGTCTCAACACAAGGGAAATTTAGAAGGTACTGTCAAGATCTCCAGAGATGCTGCTGTGGAATTGAAGTGGTGGATTGCGGGCAACAATCTTTCACAGGGAAAGCCGTTCGCGCAGTCGCCACCAGTGGCCACGGTCATAACGGATGCTTCCACCCTAGGATGGGGAGCTCATCTGGGGGATCTGGAGATCAAAGGGCTTTGGTCTCCAGAGGAACAGGTGTTTCATATCAATCTGTTGGAGTTACGGGCTGTACGTCTGGCTCTCAAGGCCTTCCTCCCATCCCTTCGTGGTCAGTCGGTACAGGTCCTGACGGACAATACTACCACGATGTGGTACATAAACAAACAGGGAGGAGTAGGGTCGTACCTTCTCTGCAGAGAAGCTCTTCGGCTATGGTCCTGGGCAAAGGACCATCAGATTTGCTTGGTGGCAAATCATCTGGCCGGGGTCTTGAATGTACGTGCGGACAGTCTCAGTCGCCAATTCTCGGCAGACCACGAGTGGCGTCTCCATCCAGATCAAGTCTGTTTAATCTTCCAGATGTGGGGGTTTCCTCGGATAGATCTGTTTGCCACTCGGGAGAACGCGCATTGCCCGTTATTCTGCAGCCTCCAGTATCCGATGCAGGGAGCGTTGGGGGACGCGTTTCAGATAACCTGGTGCGACCAGTTGCTTTACGCGTTTCCCCCCATACCCTTGATTCCTCGAGTGTTGAGGAAAATTCGCCAAGACCGGGCCCAAGTCATCTCAATAGCTCCGGATTGGCCAAGGAGGGTATGGTACTCCGACCTTCTCCAACTCTCACTGTGCCCTCCGCTCCGTCTCCCTCTCAGGGCAGACCTCCTCTCGCAGTCGCAGGGGCAGGTTTTACACCCCAACCTCCAGAGTCTGCACCTACATGCTTGGAGATTGAACGGGGCAACCTGAGTTCCTTCTCTCTCCCGCCTGATGTAGTGGATGTTATCTTAGCGGCCAGGCGACACTCCACTAAATCTATCTACGCTAATAGGTGGTCTAAATTTGTTATGTGGTGTGGAGAGAGACAGATTGATCCCTTACATGCTCATCTGTCACATGTTTTGTCTTTTGCACTGTCTCTAGCGCAGAAAGGTTGTGCAGTGGCTACCATTAAGGGTTATTTGTCGGCCTTGTCAGCCTTCATTTGTCTTCCAGACCAACCGTCGTTATTTAAATCCCCTATTGTTCTCAGATTCTTGAAAGGTCTTCTGAATCAATATCCTCCAAAAACATTCGTTATGCCTCAATGGGATTTGTCCTTGGTCCTGACTTTCCTTATGGGGTCCCCTTTTGAGCCTATGCATTCTTGCCCTTTAAGGTATTTGGTTATTAAAACAGTATTCCTGGTAGCTATCACATCTGCAAGGAGAGTGAGTGAGTTGCAGGCCTTATCGGTTAAACCCCCTTATATAACGTTTTATGGGGATAAGGTGGTGTTGAGGACCAAGGCTGCTTTCCTTCCGAAGGTTGTTTCACCCTTCCATTTGGCTCAGACAATTACTTTGTCCACGTTTTATCCTCCGCCTCATCCTTCAAAGGAGGAAGAAAGACTACATCGCCTGGACCCAAAAAGGGCGTTGAGCTTCTATATCGACAGAATGAAGGATATCAGGCTGGAGGATCAGCTGTTTGTCGGATACGTGGGCAAGAGGAGAGGAAAGGCAGTCCACAAGAGAACACTCTCCAGGTGGGTTGTTCTTTGCATTAAAATCTGTTACTCTTTGGCAAAGAAGGATCCGCCTGAGGGCATTAGAGCTCATTCCACCAGAGCTAAGTCGGCCTCTTCGGCCTTGGCCAGGGGTGTTCCTGTGGTCGACATCTGCAAGGCCGCAACTTGGTCGTCCCTTCACACTTTTGTGAAACATTACTGTTTGGACTCTGAGGTCAGAAGGGACGGTCATTTTGCACGGTCAGTGCTGCAGGATTTCTTGGTTTGACCATTTAGGCACCCACCGCCGGGCGTGGTACTGCTTTGGGACTCTATTCATTAGGTGAGGAATCCACAGGTAGTTGTATCCATCAGAAGAACGAGTTACTTACCTTCGGTAACGACTTTTCTGGTGGATACATTAGCTACCTGTGGATTCCTCACGGTCCCACCCGCCTCCCCGTTGCCTTTTTGGTCTCTCCAAGCAATCCTTGAGTGTGCTCCTTTTGGTCTTCAAAGTTGCAATACATTTTGCATATATGATATTTGTATATATGTGTATATTTATATATAAATCTATATATATTGTGTATATACATGATTCGTATGTATAAATATATTTATTTGTTAAAAAAAAAAAAAAGAAGGTTATATTAAATCTACAGCTATTTTATTGCAATGTTGTGTGATTTACAATATTAAGAGATGTTGCTTTGCTCTTTCATTACATTGGGTTATTATTATTCTCATGCACGTAAAAAATGTTGGTACTGTCATCGGCACGTCGGCGAGGACCTCTTATTGCCTGTATGACGTCAGACGGCGTCGCGTGGGCAAGAGTGACGTCCTCGTCGATGTGCAGAGACTAGTAAGAAGATTTCCGTCGAATGCTGGCGCCATGGGAGTATTCATTAGGTGAGGAATCCACAGGTAGCTAATGTATCCACCAGAAAAGTCGTTACCGAAGGTAAGTAACTCGTTCATCTGGGTTTTTCCTTTCAGAGTTCAAGCTTGAACAACCAACCACAAAAAAATAGGATCTACCTATATTGCGGTGGAGGAAGTCCTCAGTGCCACTGACGTCTCCGTTAACGGAACCGAGGAGTCAATATATATATGAGACCGAGAGAGTCAGTCGGACCCGAAAATTAGAGCCAGACCAATCGTTGGCGGCGCCATGTCGCATGGGCTCTCATTATCCTAAATGAGACCACTGGATTTCTAGGTAGCAGGGTCGTTCCTGGTGTGGGGGACTGAGTCTTACCCACTTAGAAGGACCTCTGTCACCTTCAATCCGGTTTTGCTCCGGCTAGCTAGCAGTGCCACATCTCTCCCAAGGGGAAGGGATTGTGCATCCGAGCGCATGACATGTATAGAACTTCTCAGGGAAGTCGTGGTCACTCAGGTCCCAACCAGCTCTCTCATTTACAGTATGATCTCATATACAAATGACAGAGGCAGTTTAAGTTTTATAGATTGTTTTTAATAAAACAACTGCATTTTAGATATTAAGGCGTGAGCCGCAATAACCAGAACCATACAACACAGTAAGATTGAAATAGTCACGATGAGAGTGAAACATAGGAACAAAGCTATCATGGTGTTAATAGATTCTACTCTCTCTCAGTAAGTTATATTTCGAGCACAGCATGTTAAGCTATTAACTTGCCTTTCAGATTCCCTGGGAAGACATCAACCCTCATACCTGAGCAAAGGCCTGTGATCTGGTTCAGCATCTGCAACAGGGCAGTCAGCGTCTAGTTGTGGTTCCCTGGTCGGAATCTCCCTCTTGCGTGTATTAGGACAAGGAAGTGTTTTTATAACTAACATGTCAGTGTGCTCACAAAATGTCCCTACGCAAGAATGTATCCAAAGACTAAACTCCTACCACATCTATCGACAATGTACCAGACTGTATCCTTGACTGGAGCCCAGAGTGAGCAAAAATGTGTTATTGAGAACTCCAGCGCTGAAGTAGGCTAAACAGTGTGATATCAAAAATAAAACAAGACCGTAGAACTGGCTATTTGAAAAATAACAGTACGAAGCTGAATAAAATGCATTTAGAGCAAAGTGCACAAAGGCTCAATGCTGCAAGCAAAGGAATAAAATACACCCAGGGCAAAGTGCACAAAGGCCTAACGCCTGAAGCAAACGCACAAAAGATACATATACCCGACCACACTACAGTATGATCAATGGGTAAGTTACTGCCATTGGCTACTTGAGCTGCACACAGAGTGGAGGTAGTAGTGACAACTGTTGTCACAGTTACATTCCAGTTGTCAGTATGGCTAGAGGTTGTTAATTGGGCCCTAATTAATGTAGGGGGTATTGTGGCTGATGTGTGCCAGGATATCAGTTTGACGTTGTGCCCTTCCCTCCTGGCGTGGCTTTACCTTTGCTCCATCGTTGGCATGGCAGCCTGCCCCCATGGGACTGTTGTTGGTGTAGTGTAATGGTGTGCCCCAGCTTCTGTCTGTGCAGGCCATGCCCCAATGCCATACCCCTTTACCCATGCCACTCCATGTATATGATGACTTCCATGCATTTTGTGGTTGGTATCCCACCCCTGCTTACGGTTAACATTAGTGCATTTTAATTCCCCATGCGACTTACCCTGCATGTGGGTTGTCTCCTGGTAGTCTGTGCTGTCCTGTCCTTGAATCCCTGTGACGATCTCCTCAGGGATGACGGCTGCGACCATCTCCTCCATGTGGTCCAGGGCCTCCTGGTGTGCTGGACTCCCACCTCCAGTCTGCAGTGCTGCCTTCCTGTTCCTGGCCATCTTTTCCTTGGTCCTGCGCATGCAGTCATGCCAGCGTTTCTTGCACTCAATGACTGTTCTGCGTACTTCTGCCACACTATTAATCTTGTCAACAATTTGTTGCCATATAGCCTCTCTCCTACTGATTGGCAACTTTGAGGTGACAAACAGTTGGTGCTGGTGTTCCGTCACCTCTTTAACCAGAATTTCCTGTTCCTCTGCACTAAAGCAACACTTTCTTTTCTTCTTAAAAGTGTCCTGGTTCTTGTGTGGGTCCTCCTGGCTGGTTCCTGGTCTGTTGTCATCTTCCTGGGGTCTGTAGAGGCATCTGGGATCCATATTGGCTCTCCTCTGCTGAAATGGCTGTGTTTGCGGGGAATTTTGATGCTATTGCGTCAAAAAACGCGGCAAATCCGGTTTGTGGGGTCGTAAGTGGACCCACAGTCATTTCCGAAGCGTTAACGTCGTTTTGCTTTACGACTTGACACTGCGGTGTGCGTAGACAAAAATGACTCACACCTGTGGTTTGCCCCGCCGTGCGTCAAAGTATAAATTTGACGCCCGCACGGCGCACCAAAATGGCGTTAACCGGCGGTATTATTTTTGATGCGAAACTGCGCCGCGCAGTTTTGCGTCAAAAAGTATATATATGGCCCTTTGTGTCTCTCTCCCATTCTATAGTGGGATGGAAGAGAGAAAGAGAGAGAGAGAGAGAGACAGAGAGAGAGAAATTGTTATTGCAATGATCTCTCCACACAAATACTTCAACAGTCAGACTAGCAAGATCTTTGGTTGGAATGTTATAGTTCGGTTTTGATGCAGCACAGAGCAGAGCAGAGTCACTTCTGCCCTAAATAGAGGTATTGATCTGTCACGTCGAAGGATTAAATCATAGTTTGTCATGGCAATGTGTCTCTTTACTTTTCTTTTGAGTGTGAAACTTTTGTAGTGATGGAACTTTCACGTCTCTGTGGTATCATGATCTGTAGATTGCATGTCATGAGTACGTCTCCACATAACAATGTGGAGTCCTCTGTGGCATAATGGTCAAGATCACTCACACTTAGAGGTGAGGGTTCCCTTCCAGGTGTGTTCAAAAACACTTACCTCCTTTTAATTAGTTTCAATTTCAAATCTTTAAGGTTCATACTGAAAGCTGATCTCACTCATTTTAATTGACAAATACAATTTTCTTTCCACTTCGTCCTAAAAAAATCACATTCTACGTACATTATTTATTACAGCCTAAGAAACCTCTCTCCCTTTCTCTCGCCCTGTCTCTCTCTCAAGCTCTTTCTGTAAATCTATATCTCACAATTTCTCTTTGTCCTTCTCAATCTCTTACTTTATGTCTTTTTGCTTTACGACTTGACGCTGCGGTGTGCGTAAAAAAAAAAGACTCACACCTGTGGTTTGCGCCGCCGTGCGTCAAAGTATAAATTTGCCGCCCGCACGGCGCACCAAAATGGCATTAACCGGTGGTATTACTTTTGATACAAAACTGCACCGGCGCAGTTTTGCGTCAAAAAGTATAAATACGGCCCTTTGTGTCTCTCTCCCATTCTATCGTAGGATGGAAGAGAGAAAGAGAGAGAGAGAGAGAGACAGAGAGAGAGAGATTGTTATTGCAATGATCTCTCCACACAAATACTTCAACAGTCAGACTAGCAAGATCTTTGGTTGGAATGTTATAGTTAGGTTTTGATGCAGCACAGAGCAGAGCAGAGTCACTTCTGCCCTAAATAGAGGTATTGATCCGTCACGTCGAAGGATTAAATCATAGTTTGTTATGGCAATGTGTCTCTTTACTTTTCTTTTGACTGTGAAACCTTTGTAGTGATGGAACATTCACGTCTCTGTGGTATCATGATCTGTAGATTACATGTCATGAGTACGTCTCCACATAACAATGTGGAGTCCTCTGTGGCATAATGGTCAAGATCACTCACCCTGAGAGGTGAGGGTTCCCTTCCAGTTGTGTTCGAAAACATTTGCCTCCTTTTAATTAGTTTCATTTTCAAATATTTAAGGTTCATACTGAAAGCTGATCTCACTCATTTTAATTGACAAATACAATTTTCTTTCCACTTCGTCCTAAAATATCACATTCTACGTACATTATTCATTACAGCCTAAGAAACCTCTCTCCCTTTCTCTCGCCCTGTCTCTCTCTCAAGCTCTTTCTGTAAATCTATTTCTCACCATTTCTTTTTGTCCTTCTCAATCTGTCACTTTATGTCTATCTCTCGCTTCCATCCCATAATGGTTTGGAAGAGAGAGAGATTGTTATTGCAATGGTCTCTCCACAGAAATAGTTCAAAAGTCAGTCTAGCAAGATCTTTGGTTGGAATGTTATAGTTCCATTTTGAAGTGGGGCAGAACAGAATCTTCTTCCCTACTGTTAGAGATACAGGACTGTCACTCAGAAGGTGGGAGGATTAAATCCTAGTTTGTCATGGCAGTGTGTCTCTTTATTTACTTTTCTTGTGACTGTTAAACCTTTGAAGTGATGGAACATTCACTCATGTCTCTGCTGTCACGATCTGTGGATTGCATGTCATAGGCATGTCTCCACACCCTGTACTATGTGTTTCTGCTTGGTGTAATGGTCAAGGTAACAGACTCTCATATTCAGTGGACAGGGTTCTCTTCTGGATGTGTCTGAAGACATTTCCCTCTTTTACTATCTTTTCAACTTCAAATCTTTAAGGTTCATAATGAAAGCTGATCTCACTCGTTTTAATTGACAAATACACTTTTCATTTCACTTTGTCCTAAAATATCAAATTCAAAGTACATAGTTCATCAAAGCCTAGGAATCCTCTCTCCTGCCTCTTTCTCTCTATTTCTCTCTGTCAATTTATTTCTCACAATTTCCTTCCATCTTTCTCAGTCTCTCACTTTCTGTCGCTCTCTCTCCCTCTTCCAATGGGATGGAAGAGAGAGAGACTGTTATTACAATGGCCTCTCCACACAAATATTTCAAAAGTCATACTAGCAAGATCTTTGGTTGGAATGTTATAGTTATGTTTTGATACAGAGTAGAACAGAGTCACTTCTGCCCTATTCATAGAGGTATTGGACTGTCAATCAGAAGGTGGAACAATTAAATCCTAGTTTGACATGGCAGTGTGTCTCTTTATTTACTTTTCTTGTGACTGTTAAATCTTTGTAGTGATAGAAAATTCATGTGTGTGGGCCATCACGCTATGTGGACTGCATGTTATAGGTCCGGCTCCAGAAAATACTGCATGCATTCCTCTATGGTGCAATTGTCAAGGTAATGAACCCTCAAACTCAGAGGGGAGGGTTCTATTCTGGATGTGCCTGAAGACTTTTCCCTCCTTTTATTTATTTTTAACTTCAAATGTTTAAGATTCATACTGAAAGTGGATCTCACTCGTTTCAATTGACAAATGCACTCTTCTTTTCACTTTGACCTAAAATATCACATTTTACGTTAATTATTCATTAAAGAAACCCCTCTCACCCCTCCCTCTTCCAAGCTCTCTCTGTCAAACTATTACTCAAAATTTCTCTCCGTCTTTCTCAATCTCTCACTTTCTGTCTCTCTCTCTCTCCCTCGCTCTCTCTCTCTCTCTTGTCCATCCCATTATGGGATGGGAGAGAGAGAGAGATTGTTATTGTAATGGTCTCTCCACACAAATACTTCAAAAGTAAGACTAGCAAGATCTTTGGTTGGAATGTTTTAGTTCTGTTTTGATGCAGCACAGAATAGAGTCACTTCTGCCCTATTCATAGAGGTATTGGACTGTCACTCAGAAGGTGGAACAATTAAATTGTAGTTTGTCATGGCAGTGTGTCTCTTTATTTACTTTTCTTGCGACTGTTAAACCTTTGAAGTAATGGAACATTCACATCTCTGTGCTATTACGATCTGTGTGTTGCATGTCATAGATATGTCTTCACACAGCACACTATGGTCCTGATTTATATTTTTGACGCAAAACTGCACTATCGCAGTTTTGCATCAAAAAGATTAGCGCTGACTAGTGCAATTTTTTAACACCACTCGGGCATCATATTTATACTTGGACGCTGGGTGGCGCAAAAAAGTTTTTATAGTCATTTTATCAACGTCAACCATTGCGCCTTGTCATAAGGCAAAATGACGTTAATGGAGGAAAAATGACTCTAATACGGTTTACGACCTGTAAACATGTCCCAAAAAGGTAATGCACCATTTTTGCCTGCAATAGCATCAAAAACAGATGCTAACGGAGAAAACAGTGCAAAGAAGCCCCAAAATGGATCCTTGAAGACAGGAGAGACCCCAGAGAGACCCCATTCAACCAGGAACCAGCCAGGAGGACACAGACAAGAACCAGGGGAGGGAGAAGAAAAAGAGGAAGTGTTGTTTCAATGCAGAGGAGCATGAAATACTGGTGAGAGAGGTGACGGAGCATCAAAATCAACTCTTTGTCACGTCTAAATTGCCAATTGGAAGGAGATAGGCAATCTGGCAGCAGATTATGGATAAGATCAACATTGTGGCAGAGGTCAGGAGAACTGTGACCTGCTGGCATGACTGCAAGAGAAGGACAAAGAAAACAATGGCCTGGAACAGGAAGGCAGCACTGCAAACAGGAGGTGGGAGTCCAGCACCGCAAGAGGACTTGGAGGAGGTGGAGGAGATGGTTGCAGCGGACATCCCGGAGTAAATCGTCACAGGAATACAAGGACAGGACAGCACAGAATACCAGGAAACACTACAAATGCTGGGTAAGTTGCATGGGGGAAATATATGCTTAAAGGTCAAGTGCAAGAAGGGGGAGGCACATAGGATTCACAAAATGCATTTTCAAAGGAGCGCAGAGGGACACAATGCACATTAAGCAAGTTGTACCATGCCAACGTAAGCTACACATGTACCTACTCCTTGGTAGTGCCATGCACCATTGACACATACACAACCTAGACATGTTTAGAACACCATGCCTAAATACCTACAAGTAAAAATGCAGCACATGGGATGGATGGCATGTATAATCACTGTGTCACTGGTTGTGACTTCACAGTATCCCATACATTTAGTCACATCAACACCACCAACACAACCAAGACCTCAAAGACCAGGTAGTCAGTCAACACCATTCCTGGGGTTACTTCATAATGGAGTCCCTTGAAGTTACACCTTGCAACTGCCTTGCCTCATTGCCCGAATGCATGTGTGCTGCATCTCACAGCACACAAGTCATTGCAACTGTCCCAACTGTACCCAGGCATGTTGCGGTAGCACCACCACACCGCACATAGACAACACATTCACATGAGGCAGCCATCTCTACGTCATGCAGTCAGGGTTTCCCCTGGGTGCATGGAACAAATAACTCAACAGGTGCTGGGGGGATAGCAGGCTGGACCTGTATCATTGGTAACATGCCACTACCCAGACCAACTAAACTGAATTTGTGTTGAACCACACATATTGATGCTGAACTGAAGTGTGCCACTACAGAAAATATGTACCACAGATAGCAAACAGTAGGTCACAACAGTCACAGGCTGAGCTCACAACTACTCTGACACAACCATGTCAGACACATGGTAATGGGGGAAATAAATACACACATACAACACATGGGGTATGGCTGTGAACATAATGATGGATAATTCCATATCAACGGGCGGGGGATGGTGCATGGGCAACCCGGTGTTGGTAAGACTGCCAGTGCAGTGTAGCCTTTGCACTTGGCAGTATGAGTCACACGTTGGGATGGTGGCTGGAAATCTGTCTAATCATGGTTGCTCTGTGGGGCACTTAGTACACATTTTTGATGGATCAAATAAAGTCAGTGCCAGTTTTGGCCTGCATTTGGTGTAACAGGACATGCTGAAGTCAGCACTGCAAATCAGACAGTGGAAAGGCAAAGGGCCAGGGTACGGGAACCCCTGCATTGCCTGTGCAAAGTGCATGGGCTGTGCAGGGGCACCCAGGGCTACCACACATCACATCAGCAACAACCATTTCATGGGGTTACACCACCATGCAAAGGCTGTTGGAAATGTGGAAAGAGACCTGGAGGGTAGTGTTGAACGTATCACTGGTCTGGTCACACAGGACAGATGCCATAGCCAGTCTGTAAGCTGCTGGTAACCTGCCATGTCCAGGCCATTGGCCCATGGGGCATTCCACATTGACAGCAGTTGTCACTACCAATTGTGCTGTTGGGGGGTGGTCAAATACACAGTGGCAGTCAGATGCCCCTTGGACTGATGCACATGAAATTAGAACTTGCTTCGGGCCCTGACCTAAGGACTACTCCTGTGAAATGACTATGTCCATACACACATTTACCATCAGGCACTGTCACATACAGAATGATGTACACAGCAGAAATGTCATACCCATACTGCCCATCCCTGGGTTCAACCTTGTGCTTGTGTCAAATTAGTTGTACTGTCACCATGCTGCACTCATGTATCCTATTGCAAGGAGGGCTGCATTGAGGGGGAGGCCAAAGGTGTTTAGTAAGGCAAACAACCTACACAGACAGGAGTTGAAACTGAATTCTGCCAGTTCCATGAGTGCCATGCAATGTAGCACACAAACAAAAACATGAGGAGCCATCAATGACAATGCCATCCCTGGGGTGGTGCAAGGTCTCAACACAGCATGGGTGTATGTGAAACGTGTAAGACTGTGACAGGTGAAAATTGCCATGTGTGGTGCTGTGGCATGAGCACAGCAACACCCATTTCAAGGCCTCACCATGCAAATGGATGCAAAGGGAGGGTAGAACATGAAAACACGGCATCAAGCCACAAAAAAGCGATAGACAACACACTTAAAAGATATGACGCAGCCAATTGTGCCAACTGGGCTTCTATTCATGTGACATGCAGGTGGGGCATAGGGCTGTAGACTGCAGCTATGATGTACTGGAACAATCCTTTGGAACTAAGGGGTGCATCATAGGCCCCTAGGCCCCTAGCGCCACAGGAGCGTCACTTTCTTCATGCGAGAAGACGAATGGGACCTTGCGGCGGCCGGCATTCAAGCAGATTTGTGGAATTTACTGCAGTTCACCATAATGTTTGTGGCGAGTTCAGGTGCACATACATGAGGATCTAGAACAATGGAAAACTCGACAAAAACCCTCCCAATACTGGAGCTTTTTAATATTCTGTAGTACCTCTCCAAGCCTGCATCTACCTTAGAGGCTTCCATATGTACTTTGACATTTACATGAACTTGAGAGTATTTAGGAAATTGATCCATAAGATGTGGCTCTGTCCACATAGAAAGGTAATGTAGGAAATCGACTCATAAGAATCTACTTTATCCATTCAACATGGCTATTTTTACAATGTTCTCCTACTTTATCCACTGCAGATTTCAAACTACCCTGATGAAGGTGGTTTTCTAATATGAGTAAACACCGAAACGCGCATAGGGATTGACTTCCAATTTCGCCCTGCTTGACATTGAGTCTGTAGAATTTGTAATGGACTTTTTTCTCACGTTTTCTGTGTATGTGACGCTTTATGCTGTTATCAAATTTTGAAGAATTTATTTATCTATTTTTGCTATATTATTTCTTGTGTATATTTTATGCTCAGTGTTTATTATTGTGTTTAATAGTGTGGCTGGGTCTGTGTTTGAATGGGTATAAATGAGGTTTGATGTGACCAGTACAGTTGTTTTTTTATGTTCTTTTTGTATTTGAGGACTGGGGGAATATTGTTTTCTTCTTTGCTGTTATACTTTGTTCTGTGTTGGTATCGTCTACTGTTATCTTTTAGGTTTAAATTTTGTAATTTACAATAAATTTGAATCATGTACTTAAAATTGGAAATAAGAGTCATCTCTCCCTCATAAATGTGTATCTATTTATGTGCTAACTGATGACTGAATAAGGCTGAGCTTAGGTTGGCTTGCATACAAAATACCAATTTGGGCTCATAGGACATTTTCCTATTATATGAATTTAGAATATATTTATCAATATTGCTTCTAATTGTAGGTATGTACAAACAGAATTAGTAGTAGCTATACCTAAATTTTCAATATGCGATTGGTTTCCCTGGAGTAGCTACTCTATCATTGCAGGGACCCTCGATATTAGTTAGCCATCATTCCTCAAACCTTAAGAATCCTCTCTGTCTCTCCCGCCCCCTCTCACTCTCTCTCAATCTCTCTCTGTCAATCTATTTCTAACAATTTCTCTCCATCTTGCTCAATCTTTCACTTTATGTCTGTCTCTCTCTCTTCCATCCCTTTATGGGATGGAAGAGAGAGCGAGAGAGATTGTTATTGCAATGGCCTCTCCACAATAATACTTCAAAAGGCAGACTAGCAAGAACTTTGGTTAGAATGTTATAGTTCCGTTTTGATGCAGCACAGAACTGACTTCTGCTCCACTGATAGAGGTATTGGACTGTTATTCACAAGGTGGAAGGATTGAATCCTAGTTTGTCATGGCACGGTGTCTCTTTATTTACTTCTCTTGTGACTGTTAATCCTTTGTAATGATGGAACATTAATTACTTTGTGCTCTCAGGATCTGTGGGTTATTTGTCATAGGTTTGTCCCCATAGAGCACACTATGCATTTGTTTGTGGTGTAATGGTTAAGGTAAAGAACACTCAGATGAGGGGGTTCTATTCCAGCTGTGTTTGAAGGTAATTTGCTATTTTATTTTATTTTCAATTTTAAATCTTTAAGGTTCATACTGAAAGCTGATCTCACTCGTTTTAATTGACAAATACACTTTTCTTTCCACTTTGTCCTAATATATCACATTCTATGTACATCATTCATCAAAGCATAAGAGACCACTCTCCCTCTCTCTCACCCCATCTCTCTCAAGCTCTTTCTGTCAATCTATTTCTCATAATTACTCTCTGTCCTTTTCAATCTCTCACTTTCTCTCCCTCTCTCTCTTCCATCCCATAAAAGAGAGTGATTGCAATGGTCTCTCCACACTGTCGCGTAGGGTCTCATTATTCTAATGAGACTACTGGATTTTAGCGTCAGAATCGTCTGTGGTGTGGGGGGCTGAGTCTAACCCACTACAGGTGACACCTGTCGGCCTAATCTGGGTTTTGCACCGGCTAACTAGCAGTGCCTCATCTCTACCCGAAAGCAGGGATGATGGGGCGGCCGAGCGCATGACACAAATGACTGCACAGGGAAATCGTGGCCTCTCAGATCGTATCCTTTTCTATCAGTTACATTAGTCTCACATATGCAATGACAGTCAGAGGCAGTATATGTTTCTATAAGGTTTTAGTGAAGCAACTGCATCTTAGATATTAAAGCATGTACTGCAATAACCAGGACGGTGAAGCATAACAGGATTAAAATTGTGACAAGGAGAGTGAAGCATAACGATAACGCTACCATATTATCACTAGAGTCACTACTATAAATCCTACCCAGGCTATGTTGGAGCACAGCATGTTAAGCTCTAGTTCTGCCCTTCAGGTTCCCCTGGGAAGACATAATTCCTCATACCTGAGCAAGAGGCCTGAAGTCTGCATAAGCAGCTGTAGCATGCATTCAGCAATCAGCATACGGTCGTGGTCATCTGGCTGGAATCTCCCTCTAACGTGTATGGGACAGAGAAGCGTTTTTATAATAAAACAGCTGATGTTCTCAGAAAATGTCCCTACGTAAGGATATGTATGTTTCTATGAATACCACAGACAAAGCGTTCCCACGTTTACCGGCAACCTATCTTACTGCAGCCTTGAAAAAAGCCCAGAGTGAAAGAAATGTCTTGTTTAGGAACGCAGCGCTGGCCTAAGCAAAGAACAGCTAGATACAGAGAAATAAAACAAGACCGCAAATGTGGCTATTGCTAAAATAATAAACAAAGCTGAATAAAATATATCTAGGTTAAAGTTCACAGCGGCAGGCCTAGTTTACTAAAATAACGTGCATAGAGCTATAACTAAAATGGCTACACAACAACACAAAAACTTCAAAAGTTAGACTAGGAAGATCTTTAGTTGGAATGCTATGGTTTCATTTTGATGCATGGCAGAACAAAATCACTTATGCCCTACTGATTGAGGTATTGGACTATTACTCAGAAGGTGGAAGGATTATATGATAGATTGTTATGGCAGTGTGTCTCTTTATTTACTTTCTTGTGACTGTTAAACCTTTGAAGTGATGGAACATTCAAGTCTCTGTGCTCTGACGATCTGTGGGTTGTATGTCATAGGTATATCTCCACACAGCGCACTATACATTCCTCTGTGTTGTAATAGTCTAGGTAACAGAACCTCACATGGAGAGGAGATGGTTCTATTTTGGCTATGTCTGAAGACATTTCCCTCCTTTAATTTCTTTTCAACTTCAAATCTTTAAGGTTCATACTGAAAGCTGATACCACTCGTTTTAATTGACAAATACACTTTTTTTTTCACATTGTCCTAAAATATCACATTCAAAGCACATCATTCGTCAAAGCCTAAGAATCCTCTCTCTCACCCCCCTCTCAATCTCTGTCTGTCAATCTATTTCTCACAATTTCTCTCTGTCTTTCTCATTCTCTCACTTTCTGTCTGTTTCGCTCTCTCTCTCTCTTCCATCCCATAGCGGGATGGAAGAGAGAGAGAGAGAGAGAGTGTTAGATCTGGCATCCTTGGTGTGGCCTCCCCTGTCTTTTTGCCTCTGCGTCCCATGTTTTGACTGTGCGCTGGACTAAGTTTTTGCTGTTTTTGGTACTCTGGGTACTTTACCAATGCTGACCAGTACTAAAGTGCAAGTGCTCCTGTGTAAAATGCATGTGTAATTGGCTTTTCATTGATTGGCACTTTTGATTTACTAGTAAGTCCCTAGTAAAGTACACTAGAGGTGCCCTGGGCCTGTAAATCAAACGCTACTAGTGGGTCTGCATCACTAGTTGTGCCACCCACATTAGTAGTCCTCTAAACCTGGCTCAGACCTGCCACTGCAGGTGCAATTTTAATCTCCCAATTCGACTTGGCAAGTGTACCCACTTGCCAGGCCTAAACCTTCCCTTTTTATACATGTAAGGCACCCCTAAGATAGGTCCTAGGTAGCGCCATGGGCAAGGTGCTGTGTACGTTAAAGGTGGGACATGTACTGATGTGTTTTACATGTCCTAACAGTGAAATACTGGTAAATTCAGTCCTCACTGTTTCAAGGCCTGTCTCTCTCATAGGTTAAAGATGGGGGCTGCCTTTAAATATCCTTAAAGTGCAGTTTCCCTTTGAGAGCAGATTGAAGTATGGAGTTTGGGGTCTCTGAACTCACAATTTAAACATACACCTGTTAGTGAAGTTGTTTTTTAGATTGTTAGTTTGAAAATGCCACTTTTAAAAATTATGCATTTTCTTGATTAAACCATTCTGTGACTCTACCTGTTTGTAGATTCCCTGTCAGGGTCAGACGGACAGTTGGGCTGTTATGAATTCTCTATAGACAGTGACAGAAATGGAGCTGGGGTATAGCCTGCATATCCTGATGAGCCATCCGAGCTGAAGTGGAGGGAAGAGTGATCACTTACACCTGAATGGGCTGTGCCTGCCCTCACACATTGCAGTCTCCAACCCCCTGGTGTCTGTCTGGGGCCCGGCCTGGGCAAGGCAGGATCTTGTGAACAACAGAGACTTTCCTTTGAAGATTGCCTACTTTAAAGGCAGAAAGGGGTATAAGTAGTGGGCCCAAAACCCCAGACTTTTAGATTACTTCTGGAACCAAAAGGAACTTAAGAGCTGAAGAACTGAGGAGAACTGCTGCCCCTGCCTGTGACTATGCTTTGTTGGGCTATCCTGCAGTTGCTGCTTTCTGCCTGTGAAAGGGAACAAATACTGGGCTTTGTTATGTATTCCTGCTTGAAGAAGAATCTCCAAGGGCTTGAACTGAGCTTGTCTCCTGTGTTGAAGTCTTAGGGCCATAAAAGACTTCGTACGCCAGCACCTGGACTCTCTGCTGAGACTCCTGTCCTGCCAAGTGGTGCCCTATCCAGTCCCTGGGCTCTTGAAAGGGGAAGTTGGAAGAACAAGAGCTGAAATCCACGCACAGAATACCATGGGGATAAAGTTTTGACGCACCATCTGCAACATGGCTGATAAATGATGCGCCACCCACTTCGCGGTAACAATCGACGCTCCACCTGCATCGCAGCTGGGAGATCAACACATCATGGATGGAAAAATGCTGCAACACCCGCTTGCGGCTGCTGATAACAACGAAAACCCCATGCAGCGCGGCTTTCTAACACCATGCAACCAGATTTCTCATGAATTGTCCGTGGGCGTCAAAGTAATTGTGAAATGATGTGGATCTGAGTTGCTCTGTCCGGAACTCGACGCATCGATGTCTTGCGAAGGAGAAAAGCGACGCAGCGCTAACCCAACCGGAGAAGGAAACAACGCACAGCCTCACTTGCGAGTAAGAAATTGACACACCCCTGACCTTTTTGCTTGCCTGTGTGGCTTATTTTCGGCACAAATCAGGTACTTTCTGTAAAATCAACGTTTCCATTGTTTTTTATGGAGTAAGACTTTTATTCTTTTGAAAATTCATATGTTTACTTGTGTATGTTGGATTTTTTTCACTTTGGTCTTGTTTAATTTAGATAAATATTACATGTTTTTTAAACTGGTGTGGTGTCCATTTTGTAGTGTTTTCACTGTATTACTGTGTGTGTGTTGGTACAAA
Source organism: Pleurodeles waltl (assembly GCF_031143425.1). NCBI lineage: Eukaryota > Metazoa > Chordata > Amphibia > Caudata > Salamandridae > Pleurodeles > Pleurodeles waltl. The sequence continues at coordinate 925,169,901 of NC_090440.1, forward strand.
TGCTTTACACATTGCTTCTGAGATAAGCCTGACTGCTTGTGCAAAGCTACCAAGGGGGTAAGCAGGGGTTATCTAAGTGTCTATCTCCATTGCCCTGACTAAAGTGAGGGTCCCTGCTTGGAGTGTAAACTGACTGCTAACCAGAGACCCCATTTCTAACAGAGACATTATTATTGCAATGGACTCTCCACACAGATATTTCAAAAGTCAGACTAGAAGATCTTTGGTTGGAATGTTATAGTTCTGTTTTAATGTAGCGCAGAACAAAGTCACTTCTGCCCTACTGATAGAGGTATTGGACTGTTACCCACAAGTGGAACAATTAAACCCTAATTTGTCATGGCAGTGTGTCTCTTTATTTACTTTTATTTTGACTGTGAAACCTTTGTAGTGATAGAACATTCATGTCTCTGTGCTATCACGATCTGTGGGCTGTATGTCATAGGTATGTCTCCACACATCACGTTATGCGTTCCTAGGCGGTGTAATGGTCACGATAACAGACCTTCCCACATCAAGGTGATTATTCTATTCCCGGTGTGTCTGGAGACATTTCCTATCCTTTAATTTCTTTTCAACTTCAAATCTTTAAGGTTCCTACTGAAAGCTTGTTTTGATTGACAAATACACTCTTCTTTTCACTTTGACGTAAAATATCACATTCTACGTTCATCATTCATCAAAGCCTAAGAAACCTCTCTCTCACCCCCTCTCTCTCCCAATGTCTCTCTGTCAATCCATTTCTCACACGTTCTCTCCTTCTTTCTCAATGTCTCACTTTCTTTCTCTCTTCCATCCTATAATGGGGGGAAAGGGGAAAGAGAGAGAGATTGTTATTGCAGTGTTTTCTTCACACAAATACTTCAGAAGTCAGACCAGGAAGATCTCTGGTTGGAATGTTATAGTTCTCTTTTGATGCAGCGCAGAACAGAGACACTTCTGCCCTTCTGATAGAGGTATTGGACTGTTACTCACAAGTGGAAGAATGAAATCCTAGTTTGTCATGGCAATGTGTCTCTTTAATTACTTTTCTTTTGACTGTGAAACCTAGAGAGTTCCTATTTTTTTAATTTCATTTCAACTTCAAATCTTTAAGGTTCATACTGAAAACTGGTCTCACTCGTTTTGATTGACAAATGCACTCTTCTTTTCACTTTTACTTAAAATATCACATTCTACGTTCATCAATCATCACAGCCTAAGAAACCTCTCTTCCACTCTCTCCCCCCTCCCCTGTAGCTCTCTCTGTCTTTCTCAATCTCTCACTTTCTGTGTCTCTCTCTCTCTCTCTCGCTCTCTCTCGCTCTGAGAGAGAGATTGTTATTGGAATGGCCTATCCACACACATTCTTCAAAAGTGAGACTAGCAAGATCTTTGGTTGGAATGTTATAGTTACATTTTGATGCGGGGCAGAACAGAATCACTTCTGCCCTACTGATAGATGTATTGGACTGTTACTCAAAAGGTGGAAGTATTAAACCTTAGTTTGTCATGGTAGTGTCTTTTTATTTACTTTTCTTGTGGCTGTTAAACCTTTGAAGTGATGGAACATTCACGTCTCGGTGGTCTGATGACCTGTGGGATGTATGTCATAGGTATGTCCCCAGACAGCACACTATACATTTGCATGTGGTGTAATAGTCGAAGTAATATACCTTTACACTGAAAGGAGAGGGCTCTATTCTGGGTGTGTCTGAAGACATATCCCTCCTTTAATTTCTTTTCAACTTCAAATATGTAAGGTTCATACTGAAAGCTGATCTCCTTTGTTTTAATTGACAAATTTTCTTTTCACTTTGTCTCACGATCTGTGGGTTGCATGCAATAGGTAGTTCTTCACACAACACAGTATGGGTTCCTCTATGGTCTAATGGTCAAGGTAACAAACCCACACACTCAGAGAAGAGGGTTCTATTCCGGATGTGTCTTAAAACATTTCCCTCTTTTACATTTTTTTCCACATCAAATCATCAAGGTCCGTACTGAAAGCTGATCTCACTCATATTAATTGACAAATACACTCTTCTTTTCACATTGACCCTCTCCCTCTTTCTCACCCCGCCTCTCTCTCAAGCTCTATCTGTCAATCTGTTACTCACAATTTCTCTCCGTCTTTCTCAATCTCTCACTTTCTGTCTCTTTCTCTCTCTTTTTCATCCCATAATGGGATGGAAGACAGAGATTGTTATTGCAATGGTCTCTCCACACAAATACTTCAAAAGTCAGACTAGCAAGATCTTTGGTTGGAACGTTATAGTTCCTTTTGATGCATGGAAGAACAGAATCACTTCTGACCTACTGATACAGGTGTGGGACTATCACTGAGAAGGTGAAAGGATTAAATCCTAGTTTGTCATGGCATTGTGTCTCTTTGTTACTTTTTTGCAACTGTTCATCCTTTGTAGTGATGGAACTTTCACATGTCTGTGCCAACATGACCTGTGGTTTGCATCTTCTAGGTATGTCTCCACACAACAACATGTACATTTCTTTGTGGTGTAATGTGCAAGGTAACTGACTTGTACACCTCAGAGGTAACGGTCCTATTCTAGGAGTGCCTGAAGACATTTTGTTCCTTTAATTTCTTTTCACCTTAAAATCTTTAAGTTTCTTACTGAAAGCTGATTTCACTCGTTTTCATTGACAAATACACTTTGTCCTGAAATATCACATGTAAAGTACATAATTCGTCAAAGCCTAAGAATCCTGTCTCCCTCTCTCTCAACCTCTCTCTCTATCTCAATCTCTGTCTGTCGACCAAATTCTCACAATTTATCTCCGTTTTCTCAATTTCCCACTTTCTGTCCCTCCCTCTCTTCTATTCCTTAATTGAATGGAAGAGAGAGATGAAATTGCAATGGCCTCTCCACACAAATATGTAAAAAGTCAGACTAGCAAGATCTGTGGTTGGAATGTTATAGTTCTGTGTTGATGCAGCGCAGAGCAGAATCTTCTTCCCTAATGATACAGGTATGGAACTGTCACTCAGAAGGTGAAAGGATTAAATCCTAGTTTGTCATGGCAGTGTGTCTCTTTCTTTTCTTTTCTTGTGACTGTTAAACCTTTGTAGTGATGGCACGTTCACATGTCTGTGTCATCATGATCTGTGGATTGCATGACGTAGGTATGTCTCCCCAGAACACAGAATGCATTTCTCTGAGGTGAATTAGTTGAGGTAAAGATCCCTCACACTCAGAGAAGAGGTTTCTGTTCCAGGTAGGTTTGAAGACATTTCCCTTCTTTAATTTCATTTCAACCTCAAATCTTTAAGGTTCGTACTGAAAGCTGATCTCACTTGTTTTAATTGACAAATACACTCTTCTTTTCACTTTGACCTAAAATATCACATTTTATGTTAATCATTCATCAAAGCTTAAGAAACGCTCTCCCTCTTTCTCACCCCCTCTCTCTCTCTTTATCTCTCTGTCAATCTATTTCTCATAATTTCTCTCCATACTTCCCAATCTCTCACTTTCTGTCTCTCTCTCTCGTACGTGCTCTCTCTTCTATTATGTAATGAAATGGCAAAGAGAGAGATTGTTACTGCAATGGTCTCTCCACACAAATATGTCATAAGTCAGACTTGCAATATTTTTGGTTGTAATGTTATAATTCTGTTTTGATAAAGGGCAGAACAGAACTACTCCTGCCCTACTGATTGAGGTATTGGACTGTCACTCACAAGGTTAAAGAATTAAATCCTAGTTTGGTATGGCAGTGTGTCTCCTTATTTACTTTTCTTGTGACTGTTAAACCTTTGAAATGAAGGAACATTCATGTCTCTGTGCTATCACGATCTGTGGGTAGTATGTCATAGGTATGTCTCCACACAATACAGGATTGATTCCTCTGTGGTGTAATGTTCAAGGTAACAGACATTGACAGGTGAAGGTTCTATTCTGGGTGTGCCTGAAGACATTTTTCTCCTTAAATTTCTTTGCAACTTGAAATCTTTAAAGATCTCACTGAAAGCTGATTTCCCTAATTTCCCTTAATTGACAAATACACCCTTCTTTTCACTTTGACCTAAAATATCACATTCTACGTTCATCAAAACCTAAGAAACCTCTCTCCCTCTCTCTCAAGCTTTGTCTGCCAATTGATTACTCACAATTTCTCTCTGTCTTTCTCAGTCTCTCACTTTCTGTCTCTTTCTCTCTGTCTTCCATCCCATAGTGGGATGGAAGAGAGAGATTGTTATTGTATGGTCTCTCCACAGAAATACTTCAAAAGTCAGACTAGCAAGATCTTTGGATGGAATGTTATAGTTCCGTTTTGATGCAGCGCAGAACAGAACCACTTCTGCTCCACTTATAGAGGTATTGGACTAACCCTCAGAAGGTGGAAGGATTAAATCCTAGTTTGCCATGGCAGTATGTCTCTTTATTTACTTATCTTGTGATTGTTAAACCTTTGAAGTGATGGAATATGCCAGTCTTTGTGCTAGCACGATGTGTGGGTTGCATGTCATTGGAATGTCTCCACACAGCAGAGTATGCATTCCTCTGTGGTGCATTGGGAATGTAATGGACCTTCACATTTGGAGGTGAGGGTTTTCTTCAGGGTGTGTCTCAAGACAAATTGCTCCTTTAATTTCTTTTCAACTTCAAATCTTTAAGATTTATTCTGAAAGCTGATCTCACTCGTTTAATTTGACAAATACACTCTTCTTTCCACTTTGTCCTAAAATATCACATTATTCGTTCATCAAAGCCTAAGAAACCTCTCCCCCTCGTTCTCATCCCCTCTCCCTCTCAGGCTCTCTCTGTCAGTCTGTTTCTCACTAATTTGCTCTGTATTTCTCAATCTCTCACTTTCTGTCACTCTCTCTCTTCCATCTTGTAGGGAAGTGCCACTGTTGGAATGGTTACCCCCCACTTTTTGTCTAGTGTTGATGCCAACTTTGATTGAAAGTGTGCTGGGACCCTGCTAACCAGGCCACAGCACCAGTGTTCTTTCCCTAAAACTGTACCTTTGTTTCCACAATTGGCAGAGCCCTGACATACAGTTAAGTCCCTTGTGAAAGGTACCCATGGTACCAAGGGCCCTGTGGCCAGGGAAGGTCTCTAAGTGCTGCAGCATGTATTATGCCACCTTGGTGGGCCCCTCGCTCAGCCCATGCGCCTTGCAGCTTGTGTGTGCTGGTGGGGGAGAAAAAGACAAAGTCGACATGGCACCCCTCTTAGGGTGCCATGTCCACAAACCACTGCCTGTGGCATAGGTGAGTCACCCCTCTAGCAGGCCTTACAGCCCTAAGGCAGGGTGCACTATACCACAGGGGAGGGCATAGCTGCATGAGCAATATGCCCCTACAGTGTCTAAGTCTATTCTTAGACATTGTAAGTGCAGTGTAGCCATATTGAGTATTTGGTCTGGGAGTTTGTCATTACGCACTCCACAGCACCATAATGGCTTCACTGAATAATGAGAAGTTTGGTATCAAACTTCTCAGCATAATAAACCCACACTGATGCCAGTGTGGTATTTATTGATAAATGCACACAGAGGACATCTTAGAGATGCCCCCTATATGTTAGCCCAACTGCTAGTGTAGGACTGACTGGTCTGTGCCAGCCTGCCACTTTCAGACAAGTTTCTGACCACATGGGGTGAGTTGCTTTGTGCACTCTGTGGTCATAAACAAAGCCTGTCCTGGGTGGAGGTGCTTCACACCTTCCCCTGCAGGAACTGTAACACCTGGCGGTGAGCCTCAAAGGCTCAAGCCTCGGGTTACAGTGCCCCAGGGCACTCCAGCAAGTGGATATGCCCGCCCCCGCCCAGACAAAGCCCCACTTTTGGCTGTATGTCCAGCGGAAAAATTGGGAAAGCAGGAAGGAGTGACCTCCCCAGCCAGGAACACCCGTAAGGTGTCCAGAGTTGAGGTGGCCCACTCCCTGCAGAATCCTCCATCTTGGTTTGGATGACAGGGACCAATAGGGATAGGGATGTGCCCCCTCCCCAAAGGGAGTGGACACAAGGAAGGTGTAGCCACTCTCATGGACAGTAGCCATTTGCTACAGCCCTCTGACCCCTGAAATGCCCCTAAATCTAGGATTTAAGGGCCTCCCTAAACCCAGCTCACCAGAGTGCTGGTGACCTACAAGAAGAAGAAGGACTGCTAAGTTGAAACCCCCAGCAGAGAAGAATGAAGACGACAACTGCTTTGTCCCCAGCCCTACCGGCCTGTCTCCTGCTTCAAAGAACCTGCAAAAAGACCAGCGACGTATCCAGCGGGCCCAGCGACCTCTGCCAACTCCAAAGGACTGTCCTGCACCCAAAAGGACCAAGAACTCTCAAGGACAGTAGTTCTGCCTGGAGAAACTTACACCTAAGGACTCCTATGTCACTCAATGATGCCTGACTCCTGACCCCCGTACACCCGACGGCCACGGCCCGTGTCCAGATGGTCCACCCAGCAAGAGAGGATCCCCAGGTGATTGACAGCAAGTGCCCACCCTCAGTTGACCTCTCCACCCCTCCACAACGACAGCTGCAGATGATAACCCGAGGACCCCCCTGACCGCGAGCTCCGGACGAAGATATTTGATGCCTTAAGAACACACTGCACCCGCAGCCCTGAGACCTTGGAGAAAATGACCCCCGCTGCCTCATCGTTCAGCAGGGGGCCCTCCTCCCTGTCTGACCAGTGGTGTGCCCAAGACACACACCCCCGGACCTTGCCTGCAGCCTCTGAGTGACCCCCGGGGTCTCCTCATAGACCAGGATTGGAAACCTGATTTCCTTTTTGCACCCTGCACCCGGCCACCTCTGTGGCGCTGAGGGTGTGTGTTTGGTGCTTACTTGTGGTCCTCTAATCTACCCTGCTATGCCCTCCGAGTACCGGGTACATACCTGCTGGCTGACCGGATTCTGTGTACCCCATGTCTCCATAGGAGCCAACGTTAATTTTGCTCAACTTGGACCTCTGCACCCGACCGGCCCCGTGTTGCTGGTGGTGGGTGTTTGAAACCCAAGCAGTGGACTTACTAAAACCCGGAGACTGAGACTGTAAGTGTTGTACTTACCTGCAAACAGATCTAACTTTTCTTCCTCCGAGGAGCTGTTTAAAAATTGCAGTGTCCATTTTTAAAATAACTTTTTGCCAATAATTAAAAAACTGTATTACTTATCTATTTCAAACAAAGTACTGTTGACACCTGTGTGAAATACAAATCTTTGAAAGTACTTATCTGCAACTTGAATCTTGTGGTTCTAAAAATAAACTAAGAAAATATATTTTTGCAATATAAAAGCCATTGGTCTGGAGTTAAGTAATTGAGTGTGTGCTTCTTCTATTTTCTATGTGTGTACAACAAATACTTTGCACTACCCTCTGATAAGCCTAACTGCTTGACCACACTACCACAAAGAGAGCATTAGTATTATCTACTTTAGCCTCTGTTAAGCCTCTGGCGAACCCCCGGACTCTGTGCACACTATATCTCACTTTGATATAGTATATACCGATCAGCTTCCTACATATCCATTATGGGATGGAAGAGACAGAGAGAGAGATTGTTATTGCAATGGTCTCTCCACACAAACACTTCAAAAGTCAGACTTGCAAGATCTTTGGTTGGAATGTTACAATTCAGTTTTGATGCAGCATATAACAGAGTCACTTCTGCCCTACTGATGGTATTATTGAACTTTCACTCACAAGTGGAACAATTAAATCCTAATTTGTCATGGCAGTGTGTCTCTTTATTTATTTCTCTTGTGACTGTTAAACATTTGTAGTGTTGGAACATTCATGTCTCTGTGCTATCAGGATCTGTGGGCTGTATATCATAGGTATGTCTCCCCACAACATACTTTACATTCCTCTGTGGTGTAATGGTCAAGGTAACATACCCTCACACTAAAAATAGAGAGTTCTAGTCTAGGTGCATCTAAAAACATTTCCCAACTTCAGATCTTCAAGGTTCATATTTAAAGTTGATCTCATTAGTTTTAATTGACAATTACACTTTTCTTTTCACTTTGTCCTAAAATATCACATTCAAAGTACATCATTCGCCAAAGCCGAAGAATCCTCTCTCTCACCCCCTCTCTCTCAATCTCTCTCTGTCAATCTAATTCTTACAATTTCTCTCTGTCTTTCTCAATCTCTCACTTTCTGTCTCTCTCTCTCTCTCTCTCTCTTCTATCCCTTAATAGAATGGAAGAGAGAGAGAGAGAGAGAAAGAGAGACAGAGAGAGAGAGAGAGAGAGAGAGAGAGAGATTGTTACTGCAATGGCCTCTCCACACAAATTCTTCAAAAGTCAGACTAGCAAGATCTTTGGTTGGAATGTAATAGTTCCATTTTGATGCAGCGCAGAACAGAGTCACTTATGCCCTATTGATAGAGGTATTGAACTGTCACTCAGAAGGTGGAAGGATTAAATCCTAGTTTTTTGTGACTGATAAACCTTTGAAGTGATGGAACATTCATGTCTCTGTGCTCTGACGATCTGTGGGTTGCGTGTCATAGGAATGTCTCCACACAGCACAGTATGCATGTATGCAGTATTGTAATGGTCAAGGTAACGGACACTCCCACTCAGCGGCAAGCGTTGTATTCCTAGTGTGTCTGAAGACATTGCCCTCCTTTAACTTCTTTCGAACTTCAATTCTTTAAGGTTGATACTGAAAGCTGATCGTACTCGTTTTGATTGACAAATACACTGTTCTTTTCACTTTGACATAAAATATAATATTCTACGTTCATCATTCATCAAAGCCTAAGAAACCTCTTTCTCTGAAGCTCTCCCTGTCAATCTATTTCTCACAATTTGTCTCCGTCTTTGTCAATCTCTCACTTTCTGTCTCACTCTCGCTCTCTCTTTCATCCTATAATCGAATGGAAGAGAGAGAGAAAGATTGTTATTGCAATGGTCTCTCCACACAAATACTTCAACAGTCAGAGTAGCAAGATCTTTGGTTGGAATGTTATAGTTCAGTTTTGAGGCAGGGCAAAACAGAATCAATTCTGCTCCACTGATACAGGTATTGGACTGTCAATCAGAAGGTGGAAGGATTAAAACCTAGTATGTCATGGCAGTGTGACTCTTTATTTACTTTTCTTTTGACTGTTAAACCTTTTTAGTGATGGAAAATTCACATCTCTGTGCTAGCACAATCTGTGGGTTGCATGTCAGATATTTCTTCAGACAGCATAGTATGGATTACTCTGTGGTGTAATGGTCATGGTTACAAGTCGTCCCGCTGAGAGGTGGAGGTTCTAGGCTCGGGGTGTCTGAAGATATTTCCCTTCTTTAATTTCTTTCCAACTTCAAATGTTTAAGTTTCATACTGAAAGCTGATCTTAGTTGGCAAATACTTTTTTCTTTTAGTCCTAAAATATCACACTCTACATACATCATTCATCAACGCAAATGAAACCTCTCTCTCACTCGCTCTCTCTCAAGCTCTCTCTGTCAGTCTCTTTCCCACATTTACTCTGTCTTTTGCAATTTCTCACTTTCTGTCTCTTGCTCAAGCTCTATCTGTCAATCTATTACTCACAATTTCTCTCCGTCTTTCTCAATCCCTCACTTTCTGTCTCTTTCTCTCTATCTTTCATCCCATAATGGGATGGAAGTGAGAGATTGTTTTTGCAATGGTGTCTTCACACAAATATTTAAAGAGTCAGATTAGCAAGATCTTCGGTTGGAGTGTTATAGTTCCCTTTTGATGCAGCGCAGGCGAGAGTCACTTCTGCCCTACTGATAGAGATGTTGGCCTGTCACTCACAAGGTGGAAGGATTAAATCCTGGTTTGCCATGGCAGTGTGTCACTTTATTTATTTTTCTTTTGACTGTTAAACCATTTTAGTGATGGAAAATTCACGTCTGTGTGTTATTGGATTCTCTGGACTATAGCTTAGATAGGGTCGATGTGGACTACCTGAGCAACTGTCTGGGCCTGGTCCATCTGTTCTCCCATAATACTGGAACTGTGGCGTTGAAAATTATCAGTTATCAGGGATACTTTCTTGCCTAAGGGCAGCTATCAAAGTTGTCATCAGACACCTCATACTGTGGTAAAGCACGTTAGGATTGGCACAGAGATTGCACTTTTAAGCTTGGCATCTTTTTTTGATGATAACGTTTTACATGGTTTTACATTCATGCGATAATGTACTTAGAAGACACTGTACATGCAGCCTATTCCTTGTAACGTTGCTGGCTGTGTCCAAGGCTAGGTACATAAAATGCAATGCCCTTGTATTATGATTGTCCATTGAAGGCAGCGCCTAAATTGCAGACATATCATTGCGTCAGCTCTGCACCTCTGAACAGTGTTTTCATTATAAAAAAAATGCCTCTGTGCTATATTTGACAGAGGAGCATCTCTGCAGGAGTTATCCTGGAATGCAGTGCACTGTGACTGAGATGCAGCCCTGTTGACTCTGACGACCCTCCGCGCAAATGACAATAGCCTGCACTACACCAGACAGGCTTCCTGTACATCTTACCCTGGTACGGGGAGTTAGGCTATCTCAATTGATCTGGCAGAGGGTACTCCCACTATGCTCTTGATAGTGTAGGTAACAGATCGGAGTGTACCACACATTATTATAGTTGAAATGTTTTTTTTAACCATTCTTATAATCGTGGGTACCATGCTTTGTTTCATCTGCAACTCATTCTTTCTATACAAGAATATAATTGTTTCAATAAATGTTTGAGATTATATTTCAGTATCTTTTTTTATGTCTTATCTTGGGCATGCAAAGTGACGAAAGGGTAGACATGTTTCCACGATTTCCTTGGGAAACAGAGTAGTCATGTTAGAGGTTGCTGACACCATTTAGTTTCCTGGCACGTTTAGGGGTTCAAATGGGTCACTGTGAGTTAGCTAGGAATCGTGCCGCATTTCCTGATGGTATAGATTGACTGAGTACCTCTATCCTAAAGTTTATGTTGACCCAGTAAAGTCCTACTTAATTTGCAGGACATAATAACAAGACTTATAGTGCAACTAATTTTTTGGTTTTGTAGTACAAGCCTGCTACAAATTTCTTCCAAAAGCTGCGTTTCAATTGTCACTGTATGGTACCGCCCCCAGGCAACCTTCAATGTTGGCAACTGCCCCTTCATATCTTGGGTATAAAAGAAGTCCTTATGCATGGTGAATATGGTGTTGTAACCTTGATAAAGAAACCACAAAAATACATCCCCCACAATTCCTCCTCCCCCACCATGAACAGTTATATATCTTTGTGATAGCATTCGCCCATTTGTTGAATATTAACAAATGGGGGTCTACCGCCCCTGAATAAAAGTACAACTTTGAAGTGATTTGTAGATGGTTCACATGGGTGACAGAAATGTGATGTATCTGAGGTTGCCTGGACAGAATTATCTGTGATTGTGTTGTCGCTATCTGGCACTTGAGAGGCACATAAACATTGTGTTGTGGATTTGTGATCTAGGGTGTTCCAGTGTTTGGTAGAAAGTGAGCGGTTTTGTGCATGAAAGAATGCTGCCAGGTATTAGATTTGGTGTGCACGAAGTATGAGTGTCAAGTAAACTGCAACAAGGGAATGTCAAAATAGCAGTTCCACTGAAGGGCATGTTGTTAGATAGAGATTGGTAGTCTAATTTGCAGATTGTGTATCATCTTTATGGAAGTGATCTGATCTAGGGTGAATGTAAAGAGGTTATAATTGTGTGTAGTAGTTAAAAGATTTGCAACCACGGTGTGTCAAAAGAGCGGTTCCAGGGAACAGCATGCTTATGAGAGAGAGAGAGCATAATTTGCATTGTTTGCAATATCTTTTGCATGTGATTCGGCTTCAAGTAAATGTAAGGAGGTGCATTTTGTGTACCATTAAAAAGAATTGTGATCCGGTCAGTAGAAAGTGGCTCTAATGAATTATGAGGCGAGTAACTGAAAGCTCATGCAAACTACGCCTCTTGGCAGCCCAGGCTTTCTGTGCGGAATCAGCCTGCATGCTCTTTTTGGTGTAGCTGGACAGGACGTGACTGAACTGGGAGGTAGATTGATGAAAGGAGCCTGTATTGAAAAGCAGTGTTGACTACTGGGAGGGTTGCAGCCACAGTGCGTCTGATTGTGTAAGTGCAGGGGCAGCTTTGATTCAGGTAATGTTCATGACCACCTTGATTTATGCTAGCATTAGGCTGTCTGGCTTCATTTCTCAGGGGAGTGGAAGAGGGTGAACTAACCATGTCCTAGTAAGAAGAGATGAGTTCTGCAAGGACAGGCAGCAGCTTTTAAGGCCTCCAAGGTATAAAACAATGTTGTGAACATACAGATGTTGATATTGGAGGTACGGACTATGGCATTCTCACTTGTTTAAAGGGTGATTAGTAAATAATTTCTGAGATAGTGATGTTTTCCTCCATAATGGGTTGTTTTGTTGAGACTAAGTAGAAAAGGCATAGCGTTCCGGTCCAGGAGGATATGTTCTTAGAAGTAAAAAACACTCATTGTTAGTTGTAGTGAAACCTAGTATGAGATTATAAGGTGTGTAACTGATAAAAAAATTGTACTGGCCGTCATGGTACAGGATTTGCAGTACTTGAGGGTAATGTAGGATGGGAGAGGAGACAATGATCTCTCAGGTGATGTGACATGCATAATGACATCTGTTTAATATAAAACATATTTTCACCATCCATCTCCACAGGAAGAGTCATCACCACACTATTCAACATCTCTCTATACAGGAATTGACATCCCTGGACTCTCTAAGGCACTAAGAAGAATATGTATATTGCATCAGCCCAGGAAGGTATGTCCTCAGAAAAAGAAAAAAAAGATAGGTCGTTTTAGAAGAGCACTGCCTGGGACTATGGTATTTATCACGGATGGAGGTTTCTATGTTAGCAGTCAGTATTTAGTTTTGTAGCTTTTGAGGGGTGTTTTATATAGGAAGGGGTAAACAGGATCTCACATTTGTTACATGCATCCCGGTGTCTGATCTAACACAAAGCATTTTCCTAGTTTCCATCTGGACGGGAGGTGACATCTCTGTATTTTCCCAGCATCCATTTCTATAAGAAACAACATCACAGTTCTCGTGATACATCCATCTTTACAAGAAAAAGCCACAGGCACGGATATATTTTCCCAGCATCTATCTATACATGATTTGATATCACAGAATTTAAAGTATCTGTTTCTACAGGAAGTAGCATCACTCCTTTCCACCTGTTTGATTCTGTCAAAGTCAGGTATTGCCTTGGGCCAGCACCTTTACTGCAGTTCCATTACAGAAAGCAGCTAAAAGGAAAGCCTTCTGCAGGCACCCAGCCCAGTGCCCCCACTACTAATCTAAACGATAACACCCAAACTAAGACCACACAAGCACTCACACTGCATCCTCAAAACGCCGAAATCAAGCTCATTCATACCCTACTAACCATGACACACCCTGAAACTGCCAAACACTCCAACTAATGCTCATTAATGGGTGAAGTAGTACTATATGCACCAGAAATAAAAGCCGATTTCAACAAGTATCACCACTGTAAAGCACTCTTTATCTAAGAAACATGGCTCAATCCCACATCCCAGACAACCTTATTCCCAGAGGCTACAGTATTGAATGTGTACACCTCACACATAGGCAGGAAATCGTCCTCATTCTCATACATAATTTCCCCAATTATTGCACATTTGGCAAGCAAGGACAACTTTGCTTTATGGAGCCACTTACATGCTACTTCCCACTCTTGGCAGCTCAGTCTGTTGCTTTCTAGCTCAGTAGTTCCTAACCTTTTTACTTCTGTGGATCCCCAGTGAGTCAGTTCTGGAAGCTGGAGACCCGAGCCTAAACAATTTCTATGAACTGAATCTTAAAACAATGCACATAAATACAGAAAAAGTATACATGAAATACAATCATTAAATATTTTATTTATTTCCCGGACAAATAGAAAACAAATCTAAATTTTAATGTAAGGGGAGGGTTAGAGCTTTTCAAAGTGAGGTTTTATTACTAAAATATTAAGAAATAGGCTAGGCATATCACTTTGTTTTTTTGCTCCTAATGAATGCTCTCCTAATACATGGCAGTGCTTCAATTGAGGTCACCAATATCCCATTCCTGTGTGTGGTGCTCCGACAAATCATGCTAAGGAGACCATCTTAATTTACATTTCCAATACTGATTTTTTTCATGTGTGTTTCAAAAGTTTTAATGTTGCCTTTTTATAGAGTATACTTTGTTAATATGCTAATATTTTTCAGATCAGTCGCGTGCCCCCTTAGTAGGACTGTGGACCCAAGGTTAAGAAACTCTGTTCTACTTATTCATAAGGCCTATTCATAAGGCCTGTCAGACAGAACAAGGACTTCATAGAAGAATTCTCAGATCTCCTCTCCACCTCATTCAACCAACATGCCCTCATCATCTTCTATGATGAGTTCAACCTACGAGAATTTCAAACCTGAATAAAAAGACACCTCCCTCAACATTTTCAACAAGGTGCCACATGTACCCCAATAAACACACTCCAAAGGCCCCAACCTGAACTTCATTTTCTCAGCATTGCAAGTATTTAATGTAACCTTTGAAAGCATGAGACTGACGAGCTTGGTATCCCTATCACCCTCCCCTTTGCCCAACCAACTCACTGAGGTATATCAAAAAATCTTCAGATTCTTCAAAGATATCTCCTTGGACAATCCAAACTCAAACACTGGTCTCACCATGCCACTTCCATATACAATGTCAGTATCTTTCTAAACAATTTCAAAACATCTCAGGGATGCCATGCACACATCTCCAAGCATAATAAAACACACAAGCGGAAGACAAGTCCTTCAGCGCAATGGTACTTGAAAGACCTTGCCAGTAACAAATGCTCCATTTGCATACAGTAAACAAAATGGAAGAAAAGCAGAACACCAGATCCCTTTACATTACTGACATCCCTCCACTCAACACAACAACAACTTACTACATGCGCCAAAGCCAAGTACTGCTTGGACACCATCATTAAACCTGCCACCAGAAGCTGAACGCTCTACAAGACAATCAAGCACTGCCCAACCCTTCTGAATCACAATTCACAAACATGTGCAATGCCATAATCATCTTCTTCAGTGAAAACATGGAAATTACTAGACAGCACCAACAACACCAAGCCTAATTCTGCCTTACACCTATCCCTCCATGTAGCATTCCACAATGGTCATCCTTCAAACCTTGCTTTGAGATCTAACCAACAACCTCAACTCTCTCAAAGTCACTGTCGAAGAAGATGTCTTACCTTCATCCTTGATCAATGCTGTCTCTGGATAAGTTTACTCACCTCTCTTCAACATTCCTTCATTCAAGGCTTCTTCCCAGAAGAATAGACCAGATACTCCCACTTCTTAAGTAACTCACAGTAAAGCCTGATAACCTTGCCAACTACAGCCTATTACTCACCTAGCCTTCATCGCAAGATCATTAAAAATCAATTTATGCACTACTACAAGATCACATCAAAACCAACCACCTACTGGTAGAACACAAATCCTGCTCCAGAAAGTACTAAAACATGGAGACAGCTATCTTTCAAATCACCTTTTGAAAATAGACAATAATTACACATGGCGCCTGATACTGCTGGATCTCTCATCTTCCTTTGATATCGCTGAACATCCCACTCTCATCTACAACACGAAGTGTATGGAATAGGATTTAATGGTGGTTCTACTAATAATCCATCTGACACAAGTTCCTTCACACCTTTACAAGAGCAGGTGCAAAGTACATCTATGTACACAAGCCCATATGTACGAAGTTATTTAGCATTTCTTAACAGACCGAATTGCTAAACAGCCTTTCCTAATGTACAAAACCTAGAAACAAGGTCGCAAATTGTGATTTCTACTCCAAACCGCCAGTACATTGCATTTCCTAAATGCAAAATGGGCATTTAAGAAATGCTATTCCCATTGAATCTAATCCGATGGTAACCATATGCAAATTTAAACAAGCATTTGCAATGCAATGGGTCTCGTATTTGCTCAAGTTAGAGCTATTAGCTATCTTGCCACTTAAATTAAAAATGAAATGTAAAACAGTTGACATAAGCGAGCTGACTTAAGGCGCCATGGCCGCCATGAGCATGAGCGCAAAGGAGAGACACAAAAAGAAAAAGCTCGTTTGCAGTCAAACATATCAGGAATTGTGCAATTATCCATGCAACAAGGGCAGTCTACAAGGCGGAAACAAAACCACCCCAAGGAGGGACAAAATGTAAAGCATTTACCAATGATAACAAAGGATTTTTGAAAGGGAAACCCAGGAACGAGTGAAAGTGATTGGCGTGCAGTGGGCTTGGCTAAAAGCCCACAATACTTACAAACAGGTCAAAAGCAGCCTCGACCTAAAAAACACACAAAATGCAGTTTTTGCAGTGCCATTGAGTGCACACTCGTCCCTAGAGGGCATAGGAATGCTTTACACAAGCACCACTTTCTCTTTATTTGGATTTGAGGGGGTCCTTAGGCCCAAAGGTACTAATGATTTTGTATTTCCAAATCTGTGATTTATTAATACTAGTTGCCACTCCATAGGAATCGCTATTAAGAAATCGCTGTTTTCTTACATTCCAACTTGCATTTCCTAGATAGCGATTTCTTAGGATTCACTATTTAGGAAGTGCAAAATGGAAGTTTCGTACATATAGACCAAAATCTCTTTTAGGTGCAAAAATTACTTTTAGGAGACAAATAGTCCTTGGTGTTACATTAATCAAAGTGTAGAAACACATTGAGGTGTAAATAAATTTAAAAGGAAAAATCGCATTAAAAGTGCACGCACATTTAGGTGCAAATTAATTAATAGTGCAAAGTCAGCAGATTAACATCACATTTAGAACACATTTAGGCAGAAAATGCAGTAGCAAGATGTCACATTTTGTGTAAAAACTGCATCAGTACACCCTCGCAAATGGAGAGGACACTGGGTGCACAATCACCGTTGGTGCAATATTAATCACCAGTGTCCCTCTTTGCAGTTCATGAACTACCATTGTATTTTGTAAGTTTGCGCAGATTTTGTGTCAAAAAAACGACGCAAATGCGGAGCTAAAAAAGTATAAATATGGGCCCTATTGTACTAGAAGTTTCTGGAAAAAAACAAACTGTCAAATTCTGTCAGATTTTCTGACAGACATCTAGATGTAGATTCTTCACCTTTTGAATATTCCCCTGGCATCAGACTGAGGTCCTCATTATGATTTTCGCAGCCCTCCAAAGTCCCGCATTGGGATGACCGCATATGTGGCCATCCCTCTGCAGTGACTATTACGAATATCCTGCTGGGCCCACCAGTAACCACACCACAAAATTGATGCCGGCTCGTAAGAGATCCAGCTGCAATGTTGTGGTGCGTCAGGTGCGACAGCACCTGTCGCGCTTTTCACTGCCCGTAATTCAGGCAGTAAAAAGCGTGATGGGGATTGCAGCTCTGCCCTGGTGGATTGAGGCCACCGGCACCACCAGGCCGTTGGCACCAGCAGTCAGACTGTGGTCGCTCTGCCATAGATATGATGGTCAGACCACCCCATTCGGCAGCAATCTGAGCGGCACCGGGAGTCTGGCAGTCCATAGACCGCCAGACTCGTAATGAGGCCCTGAATCTTGAAACTTTTTTGTAGTACCTCTGCATGCCAGAGGGTGGTGCCATGTGGCTATTGAGGTACTGGGTTTTTCAGAACCGGTACTGATCCGGTAACCCAGCGGTGCCAGGGTACACCCAAAGACCTCTGGTACTTTCCTGATTCAGACCACAGAAACTCAGAGTCTTCTAGGTAAAGTCAAAGATCGAATTTATTAGCCAAGTAACAAGCGTCCTAGAAGTACAACAGCACGGTTTGTATGTTCTCAGGAGACTGTTCTCCAATGCAAAGTCAGGTTTCCTTATATACAGTTTTTTAAGCTTCAGGCAAACATTCTTGACATTTTGGTTGGTCATTCACATGTTTTCACTACAAAGGAAAAAACAGTGTCATGATGAAACCTCATATTTCATGTCATCCAACCCATAATAAATTACCCGGCAAGGCCTAGTATTTTACATCAGATAAGTGTGGACCTCCAATAAAAACTGGCACCTCCCCCTCGTAAAGTAAGAAGAAGAAAAGAGCAGGTGCAGGTGTGAGCAAGATTAGGCAGGGTGTGTGAGCGATAATAAGGGTTTTATGGCATGGTGTGCCTTGATGCTATCTGATTCGGCCACTGGGAGAGGGACTGACCAAACTGGTTTGGCCTGAGGCAATGGTTCCAGCTTGCCCAGGTCAGAGAAAAGTCAATCAAGGTGTACGTGTCCTTGGAATCAAATCTGACTGTATTATAAGCCTATGTGAGGGCAACTTTTAAAAATGGCTGCCGTGTATAAAATGGGAGCCACGAGTGCAGGACGAAAATGGCGATTTCGAGGTGAAAACGCTGCTGGAATTGAACGAAAATGCTCATGCTTATTGTACTAGTCATTACTAAAATCGTACTGCTGTGGCAAAGTAAATTACATGGGTCCAGAATTTTTAGAACCACAAACCCTCCTTTTGCCCTTACATAGGCAATAAACCTATTCTCATGCTAATCTGAGTCCAGCTCTATGTTTATAAGGCCATGGAGATGTTGCTGGAGCAAAATTCTAGTACTTGGTAACTCTCTCTGGACAGGTCTCCTCGAACATGAAGTAGCACAAAAGGCCACATATGGCAGGACAAAATAAGGCCTACCTCTATCTGCAGTAGGTGGCATAAGATCACACACCCAACAATTAGTGATGTTCACTACTAACTAGTGTTGATGCAGAAGCTGTACAAAAGAATTGCTTACGAATTCTGATCTTCTAACCTGCTCATGTTCAGGAAAAGGGTGAAAAGAGTGCAAAGAAACAATAGTAGGAAAAGACATAGGTTGGGAAGTGGGTGCAGAAGTCAATTGAGTAGAGAAAAACAATCCCACCCATAAATGACAACGTCATGTTTAAAAGACACTAGAAAACACGTTATTAAGAACATATAGACAACGGGAGAAAGTAGTGACCACTATTACAAATGAAATAATAATTTTTCACAACCCTAACCAAAAAGCAAATCCTAAAATTATCTAGTAACATCTTTAGGGCTCCTCAGCATTTCAGTAATTTTTGTATGTTCAGGTGGAACAGTGGTGACTCTCATCAATGCTCTAAGGTGAAAAGGGGGTACTCTTTCCACAGAAAATTGACTTTATTCTGCTTTTACTAAACAGAATAGTACTTTAAAACAATGCCAGCAAAACAATCAGTCTCCTAACACCTAGTCTATACAATCACACGGAAACCTCTTGTGAAACCAACTATGCCCAGAGTCCGTTCAAAAAGCCTCTCTGGCAGGCTTCTATTGTCCATCAAATTTTCTTTTGTTGTTTTCTTTCGCATGGGCCTCTCAATTCAGGCCTCTTCGTGAGAAAAGTACTGCTTAGTTGGAGTGCCCTCCTGGCAAACACCCACAGCTCACTCGAAAGTCTCAATGTCTTAAAGCAATGCACCAGTGTCTCTCCTCTGTGGCAGACACTACAAACAATGTGCTCTTCATTGATCAAGGGCACAAATCATCTCGTGCAGACCCAAGCACCATTAATTGGGAAATAGCTCAAGCTCAGCAGCACTTTCAGACTCCAACACTCATTATTTAGTGTCAGAGGACGCTCAAGCTGCTCTTTCATGGGCACCACAATATAGTGCCTTTTTCCAAACTTGAAATCTCCGGTGCACTGCCCTTCTTCCGTTGGAGCAAAGAAAAGGGGGTGTGTGGCCAAAACTCAGGCCAAGGGGCTCAAGGGATTGCACACTGTCAGAGGTTACCAGCACATGACAGGTAGAGAAATGAAACCTCAAAACAGCTCTGCCATCAACAACAGGAATCCTTCTCTTTAGCTCTTTTACACTGAAACTTTGGCTCTGCGATGTCCAACGCCGTCTGATGGAGCAAGTGCGATACCATGCGCTGGCGATCGCTGTCCAGCTTTGCTACTTTCTGGGTGCTGAGACTGTAGGGCCAAGACGTCCGTCTTTCATCTGTAGCTGTCACTGATGGGAATTAGGCTTAAATCAATGTCCTGCAGGTTATTATGACTTGATACCCGCAGAATCTAGTGACGTAGGAAATGTGCCACACTTGTTAGTTTCCTTCAATTTAGTAAAAAAAACAGTTCATGGTTTTTAACAAGGGGACTGCAAGCAGGTGGTCTACAATCTTCAAAGGAGTAGCCATACACCATGGGCATAAAATACAAAGACAAAGGCAGAAGGGCAAAACAGGGTCTCTAGCATCTTTAATTGGGTTCTCTCCATTATTCTCTGCCATCTATAGCTACATGAGAATTCTATCTGAATGGATTTCCTCACACAGTGGCATTGTCTAATGGGGTAAACACATATTTTCCTCAATGATTAAGTCTAGGTGTTCCTCCTTACCTTAGAACATCTCAATAGAGAAATCACATGATACCGATTATCAGGGACATGTAGAAACCTTCCTTTAAAAACTGTGCATCAGGTGCACTATGCAATACACAGGCTAATAGTCAAATGTGCAAACAAAAAGACAAGAACTAGAGGGTCCTGATATTTGCATGATTAGGACACATCTGATCCCACCAAAAATTAAAGTAGCAGGAACAGAAGGGAACCGAAAACCAAATTAAAATAGACATTGAAAATTCGTCATGTTCAAAAAGGTAAACATAAGATATCTCCTATTGAAATGGAAAACTTGTCTTACTATAATAATGAGTCAGTTAACCAGTCTATCGCTACCCTGACAGTCAGGCTGGAAAACATTGAAGCAGGCCTAAGGCAAATTCTTGAAAACCAGTCTGGTTATACCAAAGGGAATTATACATAACATGGGGGTCCCTGGTACATCACTGCAGTCTGGAAATGTGAACCTGAACAATACATCAATAATAATAAAAGGGCTGACTGGTGAAAGGAATTCGAAAAAGAGAAATGGGACTAGGACATAGCTAAAATCTCAATAACTAAGCATGATGCGACATTGGTCAGGGGAAGTAACAAAAGAAAAAAATCTATAGGAAGAACAAAAAAATTTATTTGGGTGATAGTCAGGCATGTGACACAACACCGAGAGTACGGGTGATACACAAAGGCCAAAGTTACACAAATTTTAACTCTACCGTTGGCGACTACACCATATACGGTACTCCTAGCTAATGTTTCAGTTCCTTCTTCAGGAAAAAAGGAAAACCTGGTTTTCTTTTAAGGAACAAAAGCCATATGCTACTTAGGAAACAGAACATCATTAACTAATGTAATATAGAAATTAGGCCACCTTGAGTCACAGATCTATAATTTCATCCTTAGGTCCAATCAAGGCTACATAAATGTAGGGCTGCCTGTTCCTTTAAGGGAAGGGGCAGTAACGTGACTAACTGCAGGTGACACACTTTGATCCTGTATATCTCTTTTTATTTTCCTTCAATACCATTATAGCCAAATAGACATGCACTGGTGAAGTGTTGTCTTTTATGTTCACAGCATGAAATATCATTATCTGTGGAATTTAGTAACCAGAACAAGTTCAACCAACTGTTGCGTAGTGATGGGCATCGTCATGACCATCCCCCCACAACACAGGGGAGCTTGTAATAGTATCAAAAGCAGCAACAAACATGCAAAAAACAAATAAAAAATAATAAAAACGCACAAAACGTCAAGCCATCAGATATACTTGCTGTGTATCAAGCACAAAAAGCATAGACAAAACAATAGCATGTGTGAATAAGCGGTGACACACAACACCATGTCATGTACTTTATGCACTGTAAACCTGCAGCCCAAAACCCAATATTTGGGCCTGTTTAATTTGTCAGGTTTAAAACCCTTACCCTCCTTTTGACAGTAGATCACCAGGCAATGGAAATCTGCTGTCAAATATAACTTTACTGTTTCTCTTCTAACATACAGGAACAGCAAGAACAATTCATGATAGGACCAAATACATGAAAATAAATTTCCATTACTTAACTGTTACCCTCTTGTCAGTTACTTCGCAACATCAAGCCACCTTAGTTTTACCTTTCTAAAAGTAAAAATTGTTACACTGACACTCCATATTAATTTGGCACCTACAATTTCCACTGTGAAAAATAAGTCTTAATTGGCAAATCGTTCTCATTAAGGCATGTAGCCTTCAAAATTTTAGAAAAGGGCTGCATCTTATTTTCTGTCTAAGACTTAATGCAACACTTTGTTTTCTGTCAAATAAAAGCAACTAGCAGGCATCATTTTATTTTTTTAGAGCGGAGACACAAATGTATCAGTTCTGCAGAGCATTTAACATGATGTTGGGACTTTGGAAGAAACCCCTTTTTTTTATATTTTCCCTTTGGAATTTAGTTATTTAATTGTATTGATGTTCTTCTGGAGAAACCAGAAATCCCACTTTTAGAGGCCCGTAGGGTCATTCTGCATTTCACAGAGACAAGGCCCTAATTTAAAAGGTCACAAGTGTCAACATGACAGCCTCCTCCATTGTTTATGGGAAAACTAAAGATAGCATCGTGACTTGAGCCAGCCTCTGTAGCTCTCCTAGCTTCTGCCACTCTGAATCTGTCAAAGACAATAGGCCTTCCTATTTTCCTTCTAAACTGCCATAATTCACTCTATTTAAAAATTTTTTTTTTTCCTTTTTAGGCGCTAAAAAAAATGATCTCTATTTCCAGATTATTAAACTACATTTACTGTGAATAATTCACAAACCTTAATAACACACATACCAGTTGTTAGAATAAATGCTTGTTGCAATCCCATGCAATGGTACATATTTCATCAACCTCGAATGAATGAACGTCTCAGTAGGCCCAGCTGAAGTTAGAACCTTCAACCTTGATATTAAAACAAGCCTTTGTACTGGCACATTGACTCATTGAATCATAAGAAGGCACAACCTGCAAATATATATCAAACCTAAATGTATGCATTTACTGAAGCCTGAGACACTTTAAAAAGTACTCTGAATGAAAGAAAATGCAGTTTAAACAGTGCTTTTGCCCCAAATCGACTTTGATATTTTAGGCATTAAAAAATCAATATCCTACAATTTTCTTGCATAATATGCATTACCAGAATGTCTATTACACTACCCATGAGTCAGCCATTGAAAATATTAACTTATACTTTATAGAAATGAGCTTGTTTGCTCCTGCGCCAAGGGAAAATTGCACATACAAATGTCATTTTAGCGGTGCAACATAACTTAAATTAAATTTTAATGTTAGGAGGTCATAGTATAGGTATTAAGCTTTATAAATATTAAAAAACGATTTTGAAAGGCACTTATTTTTTAATAATTTTTCCATAATTAATAATTTTCTTTTTTTTTTTAAACGAAAAAAAAAAACAATTATTCTTTTTTTTGTGATAATTCCACATATAAAAGCAAGATGCATCCCTTGCCTATTATTTGGGATACATTAACTCACAAGCCTAAGCGCATAAGCCTAACTTGAAATGCGGCACATTTTTGCACCACTTTCATTTAAAAAGAAGGTTATGCAAAATTCCACCCATGTTTAACTGGGAAAGTGCTGGCTGAATTGAACATTCCTATCAAATATACTGTAGCTGAAAAGTTTACCTGTGAACATCTAATACAATGCATGTAAGAAAAATGCTGTAAATGTATTTTTTTTTTTTGTTTTTGCAAAAATAGATAATTTCGTTTTTTTTTTGGGGCCCTATTTATATCTATTGAATGTGTTTTCTAATTTATTAAGCATTTAACGGCAGTTTTGTATATGTGCACAATTGCTCATTCTATAAATTAAAGAGCAACATATAGCTATGTTAGCACATCACATGGTTAATTTCTGGATTTTTTCTAAGTTTCTACTTAATATTAATTAACCAACATTTTACTTAACAAACTGTAAACATCAAGAAGACCCACAAACACACATTGAGCTCATTTCAGATATAAACAGAAAACACTCAGTACACACAATACAGCGCGCTTTAGCCATTTTTCATAAATAGCGCCGTCGCAATTTACTTACAGAACCATTTGCAGATCCTAGTTGTAAGTCATATTTACAAGAAAAAAAGAAAGCTTTTCTCAATTATTTCCAAGAATAGCGGACCCATACTTTATTAAACGTGATGGGGCCTACTCCGTGCTTCACATATAGTTCATAGGTTGGAGTTCCAATCGGAGGAACCGGACATGAGTCCTCCAACCGGGAGTCCCTTTTACAACCAAGACAAAACAAATTTCCAAGTCTGCTAAGACCAGGCATCTTCGCTCACTAGTCTAGCTTCAAACTTCAAAGGATTATCCTTTACGATAGTCTCGTGAATACACGAGTCCTTCGGCTTTGGTACTTGCAAGTTCCAAATCAAAGTGATCCCAAAGGGATACCAAACCAAGTGTCCAACTAAGGACTGGGAGACGCTCCACTTATCCTTAACTGAAAATATCGATGACGTCACCAGAAGACTCGTCTTATCGTTTCGCTCTACCAAACATCAAGGGTCCAAATCAGGGCGATAGCCAGTGCAGCAGTCCTTCGTAGCCGTCGGGAAGCGGGGAACCTCGCAGCAAAGACTTTCGGACCACGTCGACATGCAGGGGTCGATGAAGTGGCGGCCTTCCTCCAGAATTTTCACACGAAGCTCCCCACGGACCTCAGGCTTGGACCGGTACCGCTGGTATCGCCCCACGTTGGGCGCCAACTGAGGTACTGGGTTTTTCAGAACCGGTACTGATCCGGTAACCCAGCGGTGCCAGGGTACACCCAAAGACCTCTGGTACTTTCCTGATTCAGACCACAGAAACTCAGAGTCTTCTAGGTAAAGTCAAAGATCGAATTTATTGGCTGCAGCCAAGTAACAAGCATCCTAGAAGTACAACAGCACGGTTTGTATGTTCTCAGGAGACTGTTCTCCAATGCAAAGTCAGGTTTCCTTATATACAGTTTTTTAAGCTTCAGGCAAACATTCTTGACATTTTGGTTGGTCATTCACATGTTTTCACTACAAAGGAAAAAACAGTGTCATGATGAAACCTCATATTTCATGTCATCCAACCCATAATAAATTACCCGGCAAGGCCTAGTATTTTACATCAGATAAGTGTGGACCTCCAATAAAAACGGGCACCTCCCCCTCGTAAAGTAAGAAGAAGAAAAGAGCAAGTGCAGGTGTGAGCAAGATTAGGCAGGGTGTGTGAGCGATAATAAGGGTTTTATGGCATGGTGTGCCTTGATGCTATCTGATTCGGCCACTGGGAGAGGGACTGACCAAACAGGTTTGCCCTGAGGCAATGGTTCCAGCTTGCCCAGATCAGAGAAAAGTCAATCAAGGTGTACGTGTCCTTGGAATCAAATCTGACTGTATTATAAGCCTATGTGAGGGCAACTTTTAAAAATGGCTGCCGTGTATAAAATGGGAGCCACGAGTGCAGGACGAAAATGGCGATTTCGAGGTGAAAACGCTGCTGGAATTGAGCGAAAATGCTCATGCTTAGTGTACTAGTCATTATCGGTCTTTTGATACTAAAATCGTACTGCTGTGGCAAAGTAAATTACATGGGTCCAGAATTTTTAGAACCACACTATGCACGAACGCTGTCTCACTTGGGAAATGACGTGTGGAACCTATAAAGACGTCACTCCTACGCACTGACATACGTTTTTTTCTTTCCACTTCTCTACACGCAGATCCAGAGCCAGAGATTCACTTATCTTTTAGAGGCTGCTTTTTGTCAGCTCTTTGTCGAAAGTTATCACAGTGTGTAAGGGGTGGCACCATCTAAGACGACAGGTTTTAAGGACTGTAAGGACTGTCACAAACAGATGTCTGTAGCAGATCCCCACCAGGTTTGCTTGAGGTGTCTGGGATTGGGCATGACGATGCAGTGCCAAGAACGCTCCAAGTTCTGCTCCAAGTCAAAAGCTTGTTCCTGGTTCCATTTCCTGAGTCGACAGAGCCGCTCTTGAGATGAACCTTTGTCAAGCTATAAATTCTCAGGTAGCATAACAAACATAAGAAGTTGAAGATGACTTCTGCTCCATTGTGCCTTTCCCACTTCTCTGACGAAGCATCCTGTCCCCAAAGTCAGCTGACTTTGGAACTGATTCCACTGCCTGGTTTTGCCACACCGCCCAGCCGTACTCTGACTCTTGGGTTCTTTAATGACTCCCTCTGGCATGCCTTCGGGCCCCAAGGAGCTGAGAGGACTACCACTTAAATTACTGCTGGCGAGTTCACCCTCAGTGCCACTTGGAACCTTTGTTCAAATTCCACTGTCTGCTCTAGTACCAGTGCTGCCCTCATCCAATCCAGGTCTAGGCACATCAACGCTGATCTTGTTGCCCTAAGAGGTGAACATGATTGTCCTTTCCAATGCTGACTCAATGCGGGTCCAGAGTCGACCAACGCCTCAACCGAATCCGACAGATGTTTCCGTTCTCGCCATACCACCAGACAGGCCACAATTCTTAACTTCTATTCTGGCACAGACTCTTACAACAATCCTGATCATGGTGATGAGTTTGCTAAGCCCTATGCCATTGACAATTGCTATGAGGCATTGTAAGATACTAGTGGGCTGGACACCTCCCCGGAGTCTGCCCTTTCTCCTCTCCTGGACCAGCAACGGAAGAATCTGCCTCCTATGCCGTGGTCATGCTCAAGGCAGCTGAAGTCCTCAATCCACTATGGAGGTGAAAACAAAAGTCCTGACTGAAATCCTGCACCCTGGCCAGATTGCTTCCCTGCCACTTCTACCCTTCAATCAGGCCTTGGTGTATACTGTTCTAGGGGCCTGGGATAAACTATGTACCGGACCACCAGGTAACCAGCAAATTGCCAGGCGCCACCGCCTTGCTTCGGGCAACTGAGCCTTTCTCTCTCAGCACCCCTCCCCACAGGCTTCTGGTGCAAGCTTACTCAAGCTGAACCAACCCTAACCATTTCCCTACCACTCCCCCTGACAGGGAATCTAAGAAAGTGGAGACTTTTGGAAAATGCTTGTAGTCCTCTGCTAGTTTGGCTCTGCAGTCAAACAACGACTCCTGTTTAGTGGTCGTTATACTCATACCCTTTGGCACTCTTTGACATAAGTCCTGCCTGAAGACCTTCGCTTTATTCTCTCACAGGCCATCCAGAATGGCTGTGATGCAGCCACGATCATAATTCTGTTGTGGCTTGGACACCACCAACTAACTTGGGTGGGCCATAGGAACTAATGTTACAATATGACGTCATGTGTGGCTACGATCCACTGAGTTCTCAGGAGAGGTTCAGTCCTTCCTAACAGACATGCCATTTGACAGGACTCGCTTGTCCGCGGACAATCCTGACATGGTCCTTGAACGATTTCAAGTGAGTACGGCTATGACTTGCTCTCTGGGTCTTGTCAATGTTCCTTTTGTGGCTTTGGCAAAGGCATTTCCTACCACCAGCCTCACCTGCCCCAACAGGCAACCAAGAAACCAAGCGGTTTAGCAGGAGAGGCAGTGGTGGCCACTGGCCCCTTAGCCAAGGTCAGTGTGCTGCTCAGTCTGGCCCACGACACAACTCCTCCCCTGGCAGTCCCATCCACAAAGCACCTTTAGTGTACCCTTACAAGGTCACAGTCACCCAGTGGGAGGCACTGATTCTATCCAGGCTGGCAAGTGATCACACTGGGCAGGTTGGTCCTCCAAATTGTTCATAAAGGCTACACCTTACTCTTCCATTTGTCCCCACTGCACCCTCTCCTGTTTACCCAACGACTGACAGAGGACCATCGCTCCATTTTGAGACAGAAAGTGAAAGCCCTTTGAGCCAAAGGGGCTATAAAGATGGCACCAGCACCAAAAGTAGAGCCTATTTGTAATTCCCACTACGGCCCTGGAGACTGGATGGTGGCATTCAACCTACAGGATGCCTATTTCCATTTTCATGTCCACCATTGGTGCTACCTGCAGTTTGTGGCGAGGGAGAAGCATTTCCAGTTTGCTGTGCTCCCCTCTGGTCTCACCAGTGCCCCTTGGGCATTCATGAAATTAATTGTGGTGGTGGCTGCACACCTCCAGAGGTCAAGGGTGCCAGTTCTCCTGTACTTCGACTGGCTATTGAAGGCATGCTCACACAAGTCAGTCGTCAACCAACTCCAGACTATGGAAAAACCTCCTGTCAACTTGAGGTTCACTATAAACCTGCCAAAGTGACAACTGTTTACTCAGATGCTCCCCTTCATCTGAGCCACTCTAGATACAGTCCAATTTCTTGCTTTTCTCCAGGGAAAGAGAGTCCTTGACGTTCACGTTATGATCCCAAGCTTTAAAACTGATCCTGGATTTCAGTGAAGTTGCTCTGAGGCTCCTGGGACTGATGGCCAAGCACAGCAGGTGGCATATGCATGCACTGCTATGGCATTTAAAGTCCCAGTGGGGTCAACATTAATAGGACTTCTCTGACCATATCTAGATCTTGGAGGAGATTATGAAATATCTTCAATGGGGCTACTAACCACGATTGGGACGGGCAGACCCCTCTCCCTACCCAGAACTGACAGTGGTGACCAATGCATTGTTTCTGGGTTGGGGCGGCCATCTGGGAGATGAGGAGATCAGAGGCCTCTGGTCTCTCTCCTGCAGAGTCCCGGCTCCATAACAAACATCTGGAGCTGGGGGTGATCCGTTTGGCAGTGAAAGCCTTCCTGCCATCCATCAAGGGGGGCTGGTACAGATGCTCATAGACAACACCTCTACCTTATGGTACTACAACAAACAGGATGGGGTGGGGGGGTCACAGACCCTGTGCCAGGAAGCCTGGTTCCTCTGGGAATGGCCGGACCACCAAGGAATCTTCCTGGTGGTGAATCACCAAGTAGGCTCTTAGAATGCCAGGGCAGGCAAACTCAGCCGACAGCACTTGGCAGATCAAGAATGGCAGCTACATCCAAAGGTGATGCAAAGACTTTTCTGCGCATGTGGAGACCATTGACTTGATCTGTTCACCACTGCCAAGAACACGCAATGTCAGCATGTCTATGCTTTGCAGTTTCCAAGGTGTCTCTCGCTTGATGTGTTCACCTCAAGTGAAACACTGGATTCCTCCATGCCTTCCTGTCGATACCACTCCTGCCTCCTTGCGCACTTTGGTCAAAAACAGCACTGGGCCGTCCTTTACTTGGCTCAGCAATAACATTAAAAAGATCTTAAATAAACAGGCAAGCATTTGGATGTATTTTGAGGTAACTCATATGTGATAATGAAGAAAAAGAAGGAAAAGTGAAATAAAACAATTGCAGAGGATCATACACTTTGGTCAACTGGTGAAGCTAGATTTGATCCCAGGGTTCTGGTTTCACATTGTGTAATTCATCCACTAGATGTACATGCTTCGTTTCCTCTACACCCACCTTACCACACCAGCCTGCCTAACCGCCACCCTATTGGCATCAATGCGGCCCTTAGTGACACCAGTGTTTGCGAGTACCCTTGGTCAAACAAACACCTGTTTAATTATAGAAGGGCAGAATCGCTATGGCCGGATAAGTTTTAGTGATGTAGAGTAGTAAAATAACAATCATTTGTTTCAATTAATTCAATTGCAGCTGTCTCATATACGAATACTATGCCAAATGCACATACCGTTTGGTTTTGTTTGCTGAAATGATCATATATTTAGGAGCTGAATAAAAATAATGCGCTGAACCATTATTAATATTTTTACATTTGACAAGAGTACAGGGCTAGACACAAATTTATGAAAGAACATAGGTGGTCATTACGACCTCGGCGGTCTTTTCTGAAGACCGCTGAGGGACCGCCGTACGGAAGACCGTGCTGGCGGTCTTCCGCATGGGCCATTATGACCGTTGGCAGCGCTGCGTCCTTTTACGGACGGAGAGCCGCCAACAGCCATACTGGCGGCAGGCGGGGAAGTGGAGGTAGCTCCACCTCCACCGCCACGCCAACAGAACACCGCCCAGCAAATCACGTCCTGTGATTCGCTGTGGCAGTGTTCTGTTGGCGTGGTGGTGTCGGCGGAGCTGCCCCCATGGGTCCCGTTCCCTCCCGGAGGATCACCGGAACAGGTAAGGTGATCGTCCGTTAGGGAAGGGGGTTGGGGGGTGTTGTGTGTTGTGTGCATGCATGGGGGTGTGCATGTGTGTATGTTGAGGGCGCGTGTGAGTGCGTGCATGAATGCGGGGGTGTTGTGTGTATGTGAATGAGTGCGTGCATGAATGTGGGGGGGTTGTGTGTATGTGAATGAGTGCGTGCATGAATGCGGGGGTGTTGTGTGTATGTGAATGAGTGCGTGCATGAATGCGGGGGTGTTGTGTGTATGTGAATGAGTGCGTTTATGCTTGCGTGCGTGTATGTGTGTAGAAATGTTGGGGATTGGGGTGGGGAGGGGGGTCCTGACACCTTTGGGGGGTGGCAGGGGTGGTGGTGGGGGTAGGGGAGGGAGTCGGGGTGGGGGTGTGGGGGTGGGGGGTGGGAGTGACCCCTATCAGTGCCAGGGAAGGGATTCCCTGGCACTGATAGAGCTTACCGCCATGGATTTCATGGCGGTCCCAAACCGCATGAAATCCATGGCGGTAAGCAGGGTCAGGCGGGTTGTGATACCGCCGGCGGTATAGTGCCGACCGCCGGGCTGGAGACCCAGGTCTCCAGCCCGGCG
This sequence comes from Pleurodeles waltl, assembly GCF_031143425.1. Lineage (NCBI taxonomy): Eukaryota > Metazoa > Chordata > Amphibia > Caudata > Salamandridae > Pleurodeles > Pleurodeles waltl. Next base: position 925,200,545 of record NC_090440.1, read on the forward strand.
GTCGTCTCTGCCCTGGCGGGCGGAACAGTGAAGCGGCGGTTGGCCATGGCGGTAACCGCCATGGTCAAAATCTCATTTTTTAGACCGCCAGACTGTTGGCGGTCTTACCGCCGCTTCACCGCCGCCTGCCAGGGCCGAAATGACCCCCATAATGTTTTAAAATATGAACCTACTGAGAAACGTGAAATACTTGCATTATTTTCCCATTTTATTTCTAAGCCAGGAGACAAAGGCCCTCATTACAACCCTGGAGATCGGTGTTAAAGCGGCGGTAACACGGACAACAGGCCGGCGGTAAAAAAAATGGGATTACGACCACGGCAGAAACCGCCAACATAGACAACCACTTTAACACTCCGACCGCCAGCGCGGTAGCAGCAAACACCACAGTGGTCACCACCAACAGACAGGCGGAAGACAATGTACCTCCAACCCTATTATAAGAGGCCAATCCGCCAGCTTTTCTGGGGCGGTACCAACGACATCAAAAGCATGGCAGAAACAGTACACTGAAGGGGAACCACTCACCTTCCGACACTCCACGAAGAACCAGGATGCCATGGAGCCCGAACTGCAGGTCCTCCCCATGTTGGTGTATCTGCTAATACACCAGGAAATAGAAAGAAGGCGGCGGCAACGACGACGGTGAGTACTGCACCTAGCACACAGGGGTGGTAAAAGAGAGTTACACACACACACATGGCACGCAACACCCCCACCCTTACCCACAACATCATACACACTAACACATCCAACAACAAGACAGATACACCCCGTCAGCCCCTGGAAGAACGCAAGGAGAAAAGGAAATGAGTTTAACCAGTGATATTTTGGAACATTCAGATATAGCAATTGAATAAAAATAAATCAGTATATACAAATATTTACATTAGTACAGAAGGCCATACACTGTCCCTTGTAAATGTCCGTGGACCAGTGGTCCCAAAAATCATGGGTGAAGCCCACACAACACCTGCTTCAAAACAGAGAGAATACTGCATGGGCATAAGGTCGAAAAAACACAGGCACCTCAGGGGGAAGGGGATGGGGGGCACCTCAGCCGGAAGATGGTACTATGCCACTGTTCCTCGAGGGGGCTCCATGCCAACTGCATGGTCCTGGGGAGTGCAAAGCCACAGTCTCTCTCGTGGGTGGTTTGCCCACTGCTTGGTCCTGGGAGTGTAAAGCCACAGTCTCTCTAGTGGGTGGTGTGCCCACTGCTTGGTCCTGGGAAGTGCAAAGCCACAGTCTCTCTAGTGGGTGGTTTGCCCACTGCTTGGTCCTGGGGAGTGTAAAGCCACAGTCTCTCTAGTGGGTGGTTTGCCCACTGCTTGGTCCTGGGGAGTGTAAAGCCACAGTCTCTCTAGTGGGTGGTTTGCCCACTACTTGGTCCTGGATAGTGCAAAGCCACAGTCTCTCTAGTGGATGTTTTTTTCCACTGGTTTTGGAGGGGGCTTTGTGCCCAGTGTGCTTCATCCTGCCAAGGAGGGGGTGAGCAGATGTATCTCTCCACTGGTTCGGGAGGGGACATTGTGCCCAGTGTGCTTCATCCTGCCAAGGATTGGGGGAGTGGATGTATCTCTCCACTGGTTCTGGACGGGGCAGTGTGCCCAGTGATGCTGCACCTGAGGTGTGGCAGTTCCCATTCCCTCACCTGGTTGTCTGAGCTACGAGATGTGCAGGGAACAGGTAGCATGATACTCCATGGAGGCAGAGCCACACTCCATCCTGCGGCGACTTAGGCTGCAAACTTCTGGTAGTGCCAGTGCTGTTGGTGGTGCCTCATGTGGTGTGTGCAGGGTCCAGGACGTCACCTGCAGCCTCGGACGGCTGCCCACTGGGGATGCTGCTGATATCCGATATAGTGGCACCGGCTGGGCACGTGGCAGTGCAGATGGCGGTGCAGGAGGCAGGGGATGCGGCGGGGATGCTGCCGGTGCTGTCCGTGGTGCAGATGTCTGTAGTAGTGGAGGGAGACACCAGACTGTCTCCTGCAGCCTCGGACGGCTGATCACTGTGGAAGATGCTGGTGACTGACGTTGTGGCAGTGGCGGTGCAGGTGGTGGTGCAGATGGCGGGGCAGGTGGTGGTCGGTGCGGCGGTGCTGACCATGGTACAGGTTGCTGGCCTGTCTGGGGAATTGGTGGTCACCAGCCCATCACCAGGAGGCTTCGTGCCCTGAGGTGACTTGACCTTGCTTTTGTGTCCCTTCCCCACCTTAGTAGTCGCTGCTGGGACCTTGGCACTGTCCTCTTTGTGTTTGGATGAGGCCTTGCTGGGCGGGTGGTGCAATTTTTCCCTGCTGCATGCCGGCCCCTTCTTAACCTTGGCAGGTGGTGGAATTGGGTGGTCCTTACCATCTGTAGGTGCCACACTGGCAGCTCTGATGGGTGCCCCCTTCGATCCTCCCGGACTTGCAGGGACCACATCGGATGCCGATTTGGTGGCTGAGGTGCTGGCCTGGGATCTAGACATCCTGGCCCTAGGGGAAGGACGGGGGGGAGGTGTAGGGAGGAGGTCAACGTTAGCTAGGAAAAGATTTTTTGACACACTGGGACGGGAAGATGGAGGGGGTGTGGGAGTGGAGGAAGAGGTAGTGGTTGTAGGAGGTGTACGTCTGCTGAGTTTGGGTGAAGGCACATGGGCTGGAGGCTGTTGTGAGGTGGATGGCTGTTGTGTGGGTGTGTGCCTGCATTTGTGTACTTTGGGAGGAGGGTTCACAGACACATTGGGAGAGAACACAGGGGACGTGTGAATTGTTGTAGGGGTGGTGATTGCTCGTGAGGGGTGTGTTGTGATGGACGTGCTGGTGATGGTGGCAGTGGCTGATGATGTAGTGCATGCAGGTGTGAGTGGAGACAATACTGGGAGGGAGGTGGAGGAAGAGGAGGAGGGGATCACAGTGGAAGCCATGGATGTTGGTATGTGTGCATGGGGATGGTGCTTGTGTGAGTGTCAGTGTGATGACGTGTGGTGCTTATGTTTTCCTGAGCCACTTTTGTGTGTTGTGTGTGCATGCTGGTCTGAAGGTGTGCTTGGGATAGGCTGAGGTAGAGGGGATTGGGTCGGGGTAGTGGAAGTTGGAGGGGGGAGGCTGGACACAGGGACAATGGCTGCCATCAGTGCTGAGGCCAGAGCCTGAAATGCTCTCTGTTAGGCCACCACGCCAGAATGAATGCCCTCCAGGTATGCATTTGTTTGTTGCAAATGCCTCTTGACACCCTGGATGGCATTCAGAATGGTTGACTGCCCAACAGTGAGGGATCTAAGGAGGTCAATAGCCTCCTCACTGAGGGCAGCAGGGCTGACTGGGGCAGGGCCTGAGGTGCCGGGGGCGAAGGAGATGCCCACCCTCCTGGGTGAACGGGCATAGGAAATACGCTGAGGGGCTGCTGGGAGGGCGGTGCTGGTAGGGGCGGTGGCGGCTGTACCTGTTGTTGGGGTGGGCACAGAGGTGTCCGTCACCGCCAGGGAGCTTTCATCAGAGGAGGAGTCGCTGTCACTGGTCTCCCCTCCTGTCTCTGTCGTGGAGCTCCCCTCGCCCTCCGTCCCACCGGTGGCTTCACCCTCTGTGGATTCACCCTCATGGGCCATGTGGGATGCAGCTCCCTCCGTCGCCGGTGCCTCTGCTCCTCTGCCAGATGATGCTAATGCACACAAGGATAGGGTGACAAAACAAGAAGGGGGGGATAGACAGAGGACACACATGGTCAATGCCAGCAGCACCACTACCGTTGGCGTACACAACACACACTGAGCTGCCCTATGCACTAGGCCATGCCCAACCACTCACTAAGGTAGTCACCAGCCCATGGGGTACAATGCCTAACGCCAGCACCTGCACACCTAACACCCACAGGAGCCCGCACACTAGTAGTTGGCCACTTGTACCATTGGGGTAGGGGTGCTTCAGAGCCTGCAAGAAGGGGCTTACCCTGGCATGATCGCCCTGGCCTAGGGGCACCCACAGCCCACATCCCCCAGCCATCTAGTTCCTAAAGCGCGCAAGTTCAGCTTTCTGAAACTGTACTCACCCCCTTGTGGCTGCTGTGATGCCCTCAAGTGCCCATCCAACTCCGGATAGGCCACCGCCAGGATGCAGAACATCAGGGGGGTCATGGTGCGACTGACACCCTTCCACGTTGGGAGGCCAGCCCCAGGTGGGTTTCCACTGTCTTTTTGGTCCAGCGGTGCAGGTCCTCCCATCTCTTGCGGCAGTGGGTGCTCTGCCTGTGATAGACCCCCAGGGTTCGCACCTCCTTGGCGATGGCACGCCAAATACCCTTCTTCTGGTGTGCGCTGACCTAGAGGGTAAAGACAGCGGAAAATGTAATTACTCCCCCGTCCGGACCATCATACTCATTGCCCACCAGTTCCCACCCTTGCCCTGATGCACATACAGTGACCACCTCTCATGCAGCAGTCAGGCCAGGATGCCTTAGCACCCCCCCCAACATGTGGCTTACATCCACACCACTCCAAACAGGCATTACCCAAGCATCATGCTCACAGTGTACTCACCTGTTTGTCTGGAGGACCGTAAAGTAGCGTGTACTGGGGGAGGATCCCATCCACCAGTTTCTCCAACTCCTCCGCAGTGAAGGGAGGGGGCCCTTTCCCCAGACACATGAGCCATTGTCTCTTCCAGACTCAGGTCACAGCAGCACTTGCAGTGTAGGTCCTCTCCTGTTGATGGTCAGGTATCAGGTGAGTAAATGGGTAAAAAATGGCGGTGATGTCCGTGGCGGTGCGTACCGTCACCGCCGGCGTACATCACCATTGGCTCCTGGAACCCATAGGGCCCAATGATAACCATTGCGGAGTAGCGCAGCAGTCTTCGACCGCCTACCGCAACACCGCACAACCCCAGCGCAGTTTCCTCATTTCCCCTTGTCCCTCCTCACAGGTCAGGCAGACGCCATTTTTAGAGGGGTACATGGCATGACACCTAACTGCGTCACAGCACATATAGGCACATACACTGACTCTCGATTTCACACACTCCTTCTGTAACATTAATTCAGACACAGTTGTGCTATCTATGTGCTAAATGACCTTGTGCTCACCGTTCTCCTCCATAGGCTACAACCGCTGAGGCAGATGATGAGATGGCGGCATCCTCCGGTGTACAAAACCCTGGTGGACCTGTCGACAATGGAGGACAGACACATTATTATCACATACAGACTCGATCGTGACACAATCCAAGAACTGTGTGCCCAATTGGAGCCAGACATGATGTCAGCTATCCTCCAGCCCACAGGTATCCCCCCTCTAGTGCAGGTCCTGTCAGTGCTCCATTTTGTGGCAAGTGACTCCTTCCAAACTACAGTGGCCATGGCATCAGAGATGTCTCAGCCAATGTTCTCAAACATGTTGAGCAGGGTGTTGTCTGCCCTGCTGAAACATATGCGCAGTTACATCGTGTTCCCCCAGGTGGAGGATTTGGCCACAGTGAAAGCTGACTTCTATGCCCTGGGACATATCCCCAACCTCATTGGTGCCATTGATGGTACACATGTGGCATTTGTCCTCCCCGCCCCCCGGAGAAATGAACAGGTGTACAGGAATAGAAAAAGCTATAATTCGATGAATGTGCAAATGGTGTGTTTGGCAGACCAGTACATTTCCCATGTGAATGCCAAATATCCTGGCTGTGTGCATAACGCCTATATATTGCGAAATAGCAGCATCCCTTATGTGATGGGCCAACTCCAGAGGCACTGGGTGTGGCTAATAGGTGAGCCCAAGATCCCCACACGGTATGAGTAGGTGTCTGGGTATGGGGTTGTCCCTAAGGGTTAGTGGGTGTCTCACAGTTGTCCCTTGATATTTGCAGGTGACTCTAGTTACCCCAAGCTGTCATGGCTACTGACCCCAGTGAGGAATCCCAGGACAAGGGCAGAGGAACGTTACAAGGAGGCACATGGGCCAACTAGGAGTATTATTGTCAGGTCCCTGATCATCCTGGGTTAGTGGGGTTGCCTGGGGTCCCTGTAGTGGTGGACACACTGCTGATTGACGTGTCCTGGGGACAGTGGCTTGGGCCTGCTGGGTGAGTGCTGTGGTGGTGTTCCTGAGGGGAGAGGCTCTGTGGTGTATTTGGGACTGTGGCAGGGTAACCGACTGTCCAGAGGCCCCAGATGGGCCAGGTTGTTCATTGTGATCCAGGCGTGCAGAGCTGCTGTCATCACTGTAGGCCTCTTCTGGGGGGGAACTGGATGTAGCTGGCACCTCCTGTCCGGTGACGGTAGGGGTCCTGTTGGGATGCAGATGCATTGTTATTGTACCTGTGTGTGCCATCTTGTGCAATGGGTGTGTTTCCCTTATAGAATTGTGCTTTCCCTGTCACCTTGGCCTTGTGTGATTGCTGATTGTGTGGGCTGGGTGAGTCACTCTACTGGGCTTGCTGTGGTGATGGGTGTCCATGCATTTATGTTGCATGCAGGGCTTGGTATTGGGATGTGTGTGTTGTGATGGTGGGGTGGATGTGTGGTGATGGAGTGATGGGAGTGAGGCTACGGGTGGGGGTATGTGATAGCCTGCAGGTAGGGTTGGGGGATAAAGTAGTAAAGATGTACCTTACCAGAGTCCAGTCCTCCTGCTACTCCTATGAGGCCCTCAGGACGCATGATCTCCAAGACTTGCTCCTTCCATGTTGTTAGTTGTGGGGGAGGAGGTGGGGGTCCACCGCCAGTCCTCTGTACTGCTATATTGATACCACTGAACGCACATTCCCCCGTAGGTCGTTCCACCTCTTCCTGATGTCATCCCTTGTTCTTGGATGCTGTCCCACGGCGTTGACCATGTCCACGACTCTACGCCATAGCTCCATCTTCCTGGCAATGGATGTCTGCTGCATCAGTGATCCGAATAGCTGTGGCTCTTCCTGGATGATTTCCTCCACCATGACCCTTAGCTCCTCCTCAGAAAACCTGGGGTGTCTTTGAGGTGACATGATGTGGTGTGAGTGATATGTGTGAGGTGATGTGTGGGGTGATGTGTTGGGATGTATAATGTGATGTGCGTTGATGGTGTATGAGTGATGGTGTTCTGTGCCTCTGAGTGATTGTGTGCTCTTTGCTTGTCTCTCTGTGCTTGGTCTTTTTTTTTGGTTGTAAGGGATTGTGGGTAATGTGGGTGTGTGTTTTATAGTGGTGTGAGTGTGTGGGTGTGGTGTGTGTATGTGTGTCAGGAGTGTGTATTTTGAATTGTCCAATGTGGTGGTGTTTTGTAAATGTGTGTGTATTTTGAGTGCGGCGGTGTGTACCGCCAATGGTTTACAGCAGTTGAAAGACCGCTGCATTGATTCGTGGGTCGTGATGATGTGGGTGTATTCCTGTTGCCGTGACGTTGTGGGCTTTGCTGTCGCCAGTTTATCACTGACCTTTGGTGTGGCGGACTTGTGTGGGTGTCTGTATTGTGGCGGTATTCTCTGTGTGGGTCATAATACCCGTGGCGGATTACCGCCGCGCTCACCGTATGTTGGCAGCCGTCAGTACGGCGGCATTTACCCCCAGGATTGTAATAAGGACCAAAATGTTTAATGTAGGTTTAGAATGATCAAAAGAAAATTTGGTAATTTATTTTGCTGTACTGAATTATTATAATCAACTGAAAACGTATTTTACTATACACTATTTGCAAGTGAAGTAGACGTCATGGCGACAAAACTGCTTAAATGAACTATTTTGCTGTTTTAAAACAATAAATTAGGGGCTTGTCCAAGACGTTTTAGTTGGTCTAGTGCTTTTGATTCTTTGGTTCTGTGACTTTCCACAGCTAATAAATCATGTGGAGAGGAACCATAAGAGTATCAGTAATAGTAAAAACAACCGCATGGGCACATTTTATACCTTGGGATATTATTAGTAACTGTACTAAATTTACAATGGAGGAGGGAGGGTGACAAAGAATCGGCGGAAAGATCAAGTGTGCATCATAAATATCATTGCTGAAGTCATGTAACCTTTTCATCTGATGGATACATCTTTCCACAGATTCCTGCTCTGACGAATGAATTCCAGAACAATACCCTCAACTCCCAACAACTGGAATGAGTAGTGTTGATTAACGTCCTTGCAAAACAGCCATTGCAAAGTATTCATTATTGTCTGCCTGAGCTGAGATAGTAATTATTTGCAATGGAGTGCAACAAAGACTAAATAGTGATTTTGCAAATATTAGCAAGTGAGTAGAATCAGTAATGGCCCGCATGGAGTGCGCACAATGCCAAACTAAGGGACCTTCTTCGCCACTGCGCAACCAGTCCCAATTGATAAGATTGAACAAGCATATAGTTGTATACTTGGTGATTGCCCTTGCCATTCTTGGCTTCAGCAGATTGTCCACGGTCTTATATGGGTGCTAATATAGAAAGATACCGGACGCCCGAGGTCCAATCTGAAAGGGAGTGTCGAAGTGTAATGGACTGACCCATATAAACGGCAGACACAGCATTTGTGAGCAGATGCAAAGTACCAGTAAACCTGTAAAGGTAATCAGACAGATCGGGCCTGTAATATGCCCATGCATAGGCCAGAGTGTTGGCCACCGAGAATAAAGTCTTCAAAAAGTAAGCAAACACATTGATCAACTGTGCATTAGTGTAAGTGGCGTGGAGGGAAACAAGACTTTTGAAAAATGCACCACCAAGGGCAGCCTGACCAAAGAGGGTCAATTGAGGAGACACATGAAGGTGGACAAGGCAGCCAAATACCCATTAACAATGGCAACTGCCAAACCCTTTTTGCAAGGGAAAGCATAAAGCACAGAACATCAATGACGAGACCAAAATGGTTCAAGCCCTCGGAATTGCACCAACCTACAAATTTAAAGCAGCAGCCTGTAAAAATAGATTTTTTGAAGCATGAAGCATTTAAGGGCTGGGATGGAGGACTGGACCACCTTGCTGCTAATTCAGCCCTACTTTCAAAGGGAGAGGAAGAATTGGCCAAATGTTGAGCGCAAACATATCAACCTATCAGTTCATCCTTACCCATCTTGGACATGTCGGGGTGGATTAGGATCCGTTGTGCTTGATCCTCTTGTGCTTTCTACAGGACCCTAAATTTGCAGAGGAATTGTGCTGGTAAAAAGTGAAGATGAGTTCTGGACCTACATCAGTGAGGCGCAGAAAAACAGGAAATGATGGCAACAAGACAGTGGTTGCAAAATACAACCTGATGTCATCTCGCCATGACAATCAAAACTGCTACCCGGGTCATATGGCACCATCTGGTGACAATGGAGAGCTACTGCTGGAGGGAAAAAATCCCCAGTCTGGCGCCCGAAGAAGCATAATCATAAATTGATGAATCTGCAGGAAGAAGTACTCATCAAAAAAAATGCTTTCTTTTTTCAAAACAATTAAAGTTTGTTTTAAAAAAAAAGAAAAACTAAAATACTGCACAATAATGTTTGATTTTATGTAGTGAAGAGGTAAGTATTTAAATATGTAGTTAGGATTACAGGGTTTCAGCTAAAACAGCGTTTGTTTACATACACTGGGTATAGAAATATGAGCTCTGCTTCCACCATAGAGGTAACTGTGGGCGACTGATATTAGAATGTACAAAGTTCATGAACTCCTGGTTGAAAATAGAAGCAGATACTAAACTCAGAGATTATTGGAGTTACTGTCCGCATGGCAGAGCTTTCAATGTACCTTAGAATGTTACAGTTTTGCTTGGCTTTTACAAATAGACAGCTGAATTAATAATTAGCTATGGCTGCTCGCAATCGTTTGAAGAGTCTCCTTACTAATTACAAAAGGCAATTGAATAGCTCTGCAGAGACTGTTGTTATATAATTTCCGTGAAACATAAAAAAAACTTCACAGTTATTTGTGAAATATGTTTGTACCACTCCCTTTTGTGCAATAAAAACATCTAAATATTTACATACACACACACACACGTATATATTCACTGAAAAAATGAAAGGTTAAAGTGCCGTTATAGTTAGGAATTGTAATTAAATCATGATTAAAAAAAATTAAAAACGTTGAATTTCATAGATGTTGTGCAGAACGTTATCATGTAGAAATCACTTGGGTTTTTCTTGTAAGGTTCGGCAGTGTGAGCCCATTTCTGCTTTTTTAAATCATTGAATTTGAACTGTAGTATTTTGCAGGTCCCTGGGATATAAGCCATTTCTAGACTGTGCTTCGAGAGACAGAGCTCCTGAATTTGTCCCTCTTTGCTTGCACACATACTATATTGTTGTCACACTGGTCATCTGTACAAGCCGAGAGTTTATCATGAATGATGAAATAATATTTAAAAGCAAGACAGAGCACCTCAGTTCTGGAAGGCTGATGTGATAGAACATTTCTTCATGGGACCACATTCCTTGAACTTTTGATGTGGGCCATGTACACAGTAATAAGGGAGCAATAACCGTTTGTGTCTATGTTTAGCGAAATGGAACACCTTTCAACACGTTTTTGAACGTGCACCACTAGGAGAATGACTACACAGAGGCCTGGGTGAGTGTCTGTGCCCAAAGTGCCTCGGCACTGCTGTAGTGGTCTTACGTTGATATTATCCAGAGGGACCAGAAACTCAATATGTCATGAACCCAGTATTGATGAGACTCAGCACACTTTAAATGGATAGAAGACAGACTGTTCACTGAAGGATACTCTTACCAACTGACTCCAGCACTTTGGGGCATATTTATACTCTGTTTGCACTGAATTAGCATCATTTTTTAACTCTAATTCAGTGCAAAACTAACTCCATATTTATACTTTGGTGCTAGACCTGTCTAGCGCCAAATTTATGGAGTTAAAGTCATTTTCTGGAAGTGGAGACCTACCTTGCCTTAATGAGATGCAAGGTAGGCGTTCCCGTGCAAAAAACGACTCTATGGCCTTAACGCCATATTTAGGGGCATATTCATAATCTGTAGCATATTTATACTCTGTTTGCACCGAATTAGTGTCATTTGTTTTACTCTAATTCAGTGCAAAATTAACTCCATATTTATACTTTGGTGCTAGACCCGTCTAGCACCAAGGCCCTGAGTTATATTTTTTTGCACCGCATTAATGTCTTTTTTTGACGCAAAAGTGGCCCAAACTTACAAAATATTGTCCCTTACTTATACTTTTTGCTGCAAAACTGCACTAACTCAGTTTTGCACCAAAAAGTTTAGCACCGGCTTGCACCATTTCTGTGCACCAGCCGGGCACCATATTTATGGTATGGTGCAAGCTGGTGCAAAGGATAGGCTAGAGTAAAAAAAAAAAAATGACTTTAGTCTGGTGGGGCTGGCAGTATAGAAGAAGAGGGTTTAGCACCAAAAAATGACTTTAGGCAGGTTAAAGTAAAAAAAATGACTCTAACCAGATTAGCTTAATTTGATGGTGCTAAACCTACCATGCCACATGAATCCTGCTTTAGAAAAGGCAGGAGTCACGCCCACCACCCCAATGGCCGGCACAGAGGACAAGGGTCCTATGTACATGGCCATTGCACCCTGTGCCATGTATGGGGCCCATTTCAGGGCCCCATATGGCACTTTAAAAAATAAAATGCAATCTTACCTGTACTTACCTGGGTTGGGGTCCCTCATCCTCTGCAGTCCCTCTGGTGTGGGTGCCCCTGGGGACTGGGGAGGGTACCTGTGGGCTTATTCCATGGTGTTCCACCATGGAATTAGGCCCACAGGTCCCCTAACGCCTGCCCTGACCCAGGCTTTAAAAATTGGGGCAAAGCAAGCTTTGCCCCATGTTTTTACCCCTCCTCCCGCCCTTTGTCACGGTTTTCAATGGGCTTACCGTCGAAGTTGATGAGGGTTGGGGAACGACCCCGGTTCCGGTAGGTTCTGCTCTTGCCGAGGTAGGGGTGACCCCTTCCGGTAGCCACGGTGCTGTTTGACAATAGCAAGCCACTACAGTCTGTGCCCTCCAGAAGGAGTCCCAGAGGAAAAACCCCAATAGGGTAAAAAACCTCCAACAGGAACTCCCTGAAACAGAAGGAGGACACCAAGGCGTTTAAGCTGAAGATCCGAGGGTACAGGAAGACTGGAGACGAAGACAGGTCAGGAAATACTGGATTCACAAGAGGAAACCAGCCGGAGCGTGACTACCACCAAAGGAGTGTTGCAACGCAATGAATAAGCAGCTGAATTCCCCTTATATACCCCTACTCAGGAAGTAGGAAACAGGAAGTAGAAACACCACCATCTTGGATTGGGGAAAAGAGTATAATAGTGAATAAAGTACATGCGTCCAAACAAAGAGAAACAATGCATGCTGGGAAGAGAGGAAGTGGGCAGCATGCTGGGAAAGGGAAGAGGCAGGCATAAAAACACCACCATGTGCAAGTATTCGGCTTTTGTCTGTAGACCCTGGTAAGTGGTGAGCAGATGTTTTTAATAATAGTCTGAAATGTAAAGCGCACTAAGGGGGTTATTCTAACTTTGGAGGAGGTGTTAATCCGTCCCAAAAGTGACGGAAAAGTGACGGATTTACCACCAGCCGTATTACGAGTCCATTATATCCTATGGAACTCGTAATACGGCTGGTGGTATATCCGTCACTTTACCGTCACTTTTGGGACGGATTAACACTCCTCCAAAGTTAGAATAACCCCCTAAATGCGCTATGCCCGGTCAGGCCTGAAACCCACTCGGGGTCTCAAGCCCTGCCGCGTCTGCCTTTGCGGCAGAACTGAAAGAAGGGGGCGCGGCGAGTGCCGCGACCCCTGAACAGGCTTGCGGCTTCTTCCGCGGCTTGTGCACAAGCCGCAGCTTCTCCCGCGGCCTGTGTGCAAGCCGCGACTTCTCCTGTGGTCCGCACACAGGCTGCGGTATGAAATGAATGCTGTGCCGCGTCGACCTGAGTCCGCGGCCGCGGGAGCCGCCGCGTGACACCCTTGCACCATTTTTGCATAGGAGTATAAATATGGAGTTAAGGCCATAGAGTCATTTTTTGCACGGGAACGCCAACCTTGCATCTCATTAAGGCAAGGTAGGATTCCACTTTAAAAAAATGACTTTAACTCCATAAATTTGGCGCTAAACGGGTCTAGCACCAAAGTATAAATATGGAGTTAGTTTTGCACCGAATTAGAGTAAAAAAAAAAAGTGACGCTAATTCAGTGCAAACAGGGTATAAATATGCTAATCTGATTAGAGTAATTTATTTTGACTCTAACCTGCCTACACTAGCCTACCCTTTTCACCGGTTTGCACCATTCCATAAATATGGTGGCCAGCTGGTGCTAAAAAATGGTGCAAGCCGGTGCAAAACTTTTTGGTGCAAAACTGCGTTAGTGCAGTTTTGCACCAAAAAGTATATATAAGGCCCTTAATTCTCTCAGATAGTGGGGGATTGAACAACTACTGATGTTGATGTCATGAGTGACTTGCAAATGTAGCGGAAAGAAGTGACAAATAACCTTCTGAAGGGATGAGGCTTTGATGAACCTATTCTTCTCCTCCTGAGGTGTGAGGCCATCACTGCTGTGTATTTGGAAAATGTCCTTCGAACAGGTATTAAACCGGTCAGATACTGCAATGGTGACCATTTACTTACAAAAATCCCAGGAACGTCTGATGTTTCCCTTCAATTTAAATGAGTAAGCAAGCATCTAGCTGGTCTATGGGCCACATCCAATTCCCTTGATGGAGCTGGGTGTAGAGCTGACTGTGAAACAACGTTTAAAATTTGTTCAGCTCTTTGCAGTTTTCTAATCTGCGATTGAACTGAATTCTTGGGTAGTTCCCGTCTTCCAAACAAGAAAGTAACATGAATAAATTACCTTTCCTTTGTAGGAAGGTAGGACGAACGGTACAGTTTGCATCTCTAGAAGGGGGTTGACCTCCTACTGGAGGCTGTCCAACAGGGGTACTGGGAGGACTTGCTTGGAGGTATGACTGGAGATGATTTGAACCTCAGAGAGTATTCATTTTGTTCAATATTCATAGCTCATTTATATTTTGTGATAAAGTGGTACTCTTTTAGATCCCTCCTGCAGATTCCGCCTACTGGAGTGCTGGGGGTGGAGGGGTGATATATGATTTGAGTGAGGTTTTCCTTAGGCTACAGATGTTTGCTTGTATTGTTGACTTTTCTACTTTTAGGGACTTCAAGAGGTTTAACACCACCTCTGATCATAAGGTTTGTACTGTTTTGTGTATTCTTCTTTTTGTTGATGTCCACAGCAGTCTTCATTTCTAATTTGATACTCTGCTTCACCTTATCAGCATGTGAGCCAAACTGTTGCCACAGAAAAGTAAGCAGGAGCCCTTTGGCGTGTTTCAGGCTTTACATCTGTGATTCGAAGCCAAGAAGTGCACCGAACGGCTAAGCCATGAGCAAAAAGGTCTGGGGATTCAGTAACCATGCTAATGACAGATTTTACACTATTATTCGCTTGTTCAATAACTCCTGAAATACTTATCTGTAGTCATGGGGCTGTCGTCTAAAAAGCATTGCAACAACTGCCACTTAGACCTGTAATATCCTCCTAGCAAGGCAGCAACCCTGGCAGCTTTCATTGCTGTACCCACTGTTCCACCCACTTCTGTACCTATAGAATTTAGTCGGTTGCATTCATTTTCACAATTACAGATGTGGGTCCGTGACATGATACTTTCTAACAATGAATCCAGTTGCAGGGACCGGCTGCAGATTTGTGAGAAGGAACAATTAATCTTCCTATGAAGGCTCATATTGGTCTGACGTTTAGCAGGCGCTGATGTGCCTGATAAAGGAGCTGGTATCCATTACTGGGTTGAACAGACCTGGATTTTTCTTTATATCATAATTACCCTTTGATTGAAATACAACTCCAAATGCGATTTTGGCCATATGATTGTACCATTTTTCATGTCTTCCCACTCTTGCATTTTGTGTGAATCACATGAGCACAGAGCACCTATTTTTGCTCTCACATTTTGCCACTGTATTATTTTACATGTTTTTCTAAACTGTAAACAAGTATGAAGAAACTCGGGATTTGCTTTGCCTCAGAATATTCCAGGTACAGAGTTTTTCCAAATGTACTCACATTCATTGTTGATGCAAGACGTTGAAAAATATATTGCTTCAGCAACCTTTGTCATGTTCTATTTTTGCACCCCAGATTCCTGCTGATGTATTCGGGTATTCCTTTATTCAAATGACTCTTCTATCGATAGATAGCATAATCTTATACTTTTACAATCTGAAGAGCCACATTTTTGGAGTCACCAATACAGAGTACATTAAATGAGTCAAACGTTGTTCATAAAATTGTCCGCACACTGTAGTCCTCAGCTAAGAAAAGGTCTGTTTTTTTGAACAGCTAAGTAGTATTGGCTTGAGGTCACAGCTTTTTTTGTCCGCCTCCATTTGTGGGGTTTGTTGAAAAAGACGCACAATCGTTTTTGTCACATGTCCCCCTTAAATTTCTGTATCTGTGAACAAACATCTGAGGTGTTTCAAGTGTTTGTTTCAACCAGAAGGCTAGTTTTTAACTTGTGAAGCCTCATCGGAGAACATACATCTTAAGTGGGAGTGCAAATTGATGTCATCCAAGGGCCAATGAAGTACCATTCAAACTTTTAGCAGAACACTGTATATCAGCAGCCCGAAAATGTCAATCATGGAAGGGAATGCAGAACACCCTGACGCACCATATGAAATCTTAGAAAAGCGTGTTGTGATGAAATTGCAGATAACACAAGTTGACGAACAAAGTCAAGTACATAGCTTTGGTTTCCAACGCCATGGTAGCTTCTCTGAATGTGTGCCTTAGGGTCATTTAGTCCAACAACAATATACAGAGAGGCGACTTTGTGCTGATCAGTTTGAAAAAGGAGGGCTGTTTTCAAGCGTGATTCAGTACAGATTGTTATTGTGAATTTCATAAAGAGTAGTATTTTTCATAATTAACTTATGGTGAGATCAATCAGCAACTGAAGGTAAGGTAACAAGAAACAATTAGATAACTGCCCCTAAGTCTTTAGGTCATCAAAGATCAGTTCAAAAAAAAGTATGGGTGAACAAACAAATGTACGCAACCAAACTCTTTTATAATGTATGTATGGACAGTGTATGGTGTTCAAATTGGAAATAAAATATTAGATCTCTGTAGTGATGACAGCATGAAAGAAAACGTTCAGGATTATTTGTTGCTCAATTTGTAATGACCTAGTAATTAACAGGTTAAGTCCCAACATTACAGGATTCCTGATGCCCATGCCGGACTTGAAAATCGTTTTGGGACATGTGGGCAGGTGTGTGTGCTATGATGGATGATATCTCCACAAACCATTATGTTTGTGGCTTTAATGTAAGAACCACAATAGTTTTGGAATTTGACACACTGAAACCTTTTCTCATGAATATTTTGGGCACTAAATAAATTAAACTGATTATTTTGCTAACTTAAAAGCAAAAATATCTAAAAAGTACTGTAGGGCAATAACATGGTGCTTGTATGGTATTGCTCTTTCTATACCACACAATCATCAATTTCACAGGAATTGGGCATTGTGTTCACGAGAATGCGTAACAAGCTAGAAAATATTTCTTACATTTTAGCCTGAGTTCTGCTAACTTAAGGCTACTCTGAATTACATGGCAGTTGAAATCACAGATTCATTGCTTACAATAAACCCGAATAGTAATGGGTGTTCTTGAATGTTGGTTGTGTCGGCCAAAGAACGACTGTCACACTGCCCAGCAACTTGGTTCCCATTTGTAAAAGCTGCAAGCAAAAATGTTTTCAAAGTAAAACTTCAACTTTGAAACAGATACATAAAGATACATTCACTGCATTACGTTGTCGGTGACAGACTTTAGAAAAACATTAGTCACATTTAGCAAAGTTTGTATGAAGTGCACTGAGGCATACATTTTGTGTTTGTTCATATTAATGTGCAATAAATTAATCCAATATATCTCTGACTCCCTCCCTCTCATTATACAACTTTAGATCTCACGTCAGCTGAGGCTGACAGACTGTACATCCCTTTTTGCTGCCTGCAATGTTGCAATGTGTTAACTCTCTGCTGCTCACTGCATACCAGCCATTCGGAAAAATCTATTGGCACATCCCCTGTTGAAAAAATACACCGTATATGAAACGTTGGTAAATAACATATCAATTTCAAAACTATTATTGGTGACTAGGATTGTAGAATGGGAGGTGTGGTGTCAGATTAAAAGATAACATAGACCATATAGCAGGTAAGAAGTTCCTTTATTCACCTCATCCAGTCAGCTCCTACAACTGTTCCCAACCGTTCTCTCACCTCATCATCTCATCACATTCTACGTTCCCATGGCTTCATGAGAACATTGCCAAGTCACACTTCTCCCTCTTTACACAAAGCCAATCCACATCAACATATTGTAATCTTCTTAACTTCATGAGCCAAACGTATTTAAACGTCAATTAGAAGGGTAAAGCTATATATATATATATATATATATATATATATATATATATATATTTACAGTCATTAAGAACATTTAGGATGACATCCTCAAGTGAATGGAAATGCCAACTTTTAGCAATCTATCTTACTACTGCCACAACTTCAGCTTCTCATATAATTCTTTAAATATTTTGGAAAGTTGTATGTTCATGAGATTCTCCTATTTACAACATTACATTCATCATTTGCAGTAATATTAGTTGCATTGAATGTATTCCGCACTTTTACATCCTTCTGGAAAGATACCACTCAATTGACATTCCTAATACTACCATCATTTGTTTTTACTGCATTTTTAAACACCTTAATGATCTGTTTTTTGTTTTAGTGAATTTCGACCATTGTTGGCACCTTACTGGTGCATTGATTTTCACCCAGTTCCCAACTTTAAACACAATGTTCTTAACACGCTTGCAAGCATCATAATATTTCTTTCTATTCTGTTGACAATGAATTTCCCTTTCTCTCCATTCTCCAATTTCATTATTTTGATTGACCTTGTCAAAAGATATCCATCCAGGACAGACTTTTGTATTTGCTTCTGATGGATACAACTACCTGTGGATTCCTCACCTAATGAATACTCCCATTGCGCCAGCTTTCGACGGAAATCTTCTTCCTAGCTTCTGCACGTCGACGAGGACGTCATAATTGCCCACGCGACGCCGTCTGACGTCATTCAGGCAATAAGAGATCCTCGCCGATGTGCCAACGTCAGTTCTCTTTTTTACGTGCCATTCGAAACGGTTATCTTCGAGGGAGCTACTGTTGCTGTTCGACAGTTACAGTGTATTTTTGGCTATTTTTACTGTGAGACATTACAATGTCGCAAAGAAAGTCAGGATTCAACCCCTGCCGAGAGTGTGGAGGCAAAATGTCGGTAACGGACCCACATTCTGACTGTTTGTGGTGTCTGAGTTCCGACCACGATGTTGACAAGTGTGATTCTTGTCAACATATGAATCCGAAGGCCCTGAAAGAACGTGAGGCCAAAATTGTTCTTGCAAAATCAAAGAACAAGGAGAAAAGACGTCACCGAAAGTCGTCGTCACCGAAGTCACATCAGCGTCATCGGGACTCCTGGCGCCGTCGAGGATCTCGGCGCCGGTCGAGCAGGTAGAGGTCTCGATCGAGGTCACCATCGACTCGACGTCAGAACACTTGGGAAGTTAGTCCCACTGTCTCTCCCCAGCCGACGACACCGTTACCTTCTCCGGCTTCACCAACTTCGCCCATGTCATCGGTTAATCCTCCTTCAGTGTTCGAGGTTCCACAGCCTCAGGTGTTTTCTCCGTCTATGCAAACGTCGAGACCAGCGTCGATGTCGCCTTCGAACCAGGCACCTCAGTACCCGGGTTTCCCGGCCCCTGGAGCTGATAGTACCGCATTCTTGAATGCGATTTTCTCCATCTTCCAACAGACGGCTCCAGGTGGTGGACCGGCTGGTCCTTCAGGCCCCTTGGCCTTCAACATGGGTGCTCCGGATCCTCTTCGACCGGCACCCTTTATGCCCTTTCTTCCCCTGGGGAACGTGGGCTCGGCGCTGGTATCGGCTCCGGTGGCTTCGGCTCCTGTGGCTTCGGCTCCTGCGGCTTCGGCGTCTCAGCCAGCGACGCCGACTAGACCTCTTCCGACTCCAGAACAGTCTTCGCTCCGTCATGCTCCACGTTCGGCGCCGAAGAAAACCATGGTGCCTTTAGACCCGGCGTCTGACGGATCCAAAGATCGGCGTCAGGCTTCGATGTCCGCTGACGCCATGTCGACGCCGAGGATAGAGGAGAGACTGCATTCGAGGAGGCTTGCTCTTCGCCTCCTTGAAGAACAGGAATACCGGAGACAAGCTTTGGAGGAAGGGGAGATTGAGGACTCTCGTGAGGGTCTCCATGGCTTGGACACTGCTAGTGGTCTAGACACCTCTCCTGAATGGGACTTGTCATCACCTGGGGAGTACACAGAGGAGGCAGCCTCTTTTCATTCAGTCATTAGAAAGGCGGCTGACTTTCTGGACCTCCCTTTGCCAGTGACTGAGACCAAGCCTAACATCTTGACGGAAGTGTTGCATCCTGCCTCTACATCTGCAGAGCCACTTTTGCCTTTCAATGAGGCACTACTGGACCCCATTATGGAAGTCTGGAAGAAGCCGGTGTCTTCTTCAGCCGTGAATAGATCTGTGGCTAGGAGGTATCGGGTTGCACTGGCTGATCCAGGCTTTCTTTCCAGCCATCCAACACCTGAAAGCCTGGTGGTTCAGGCTTCGTGCTCAGCTCGATCTGCTCCTGGGTCCTTCCCAGCTGTGCCCAGCCTTCCCAGCATGGGAAGCAGCCTTAGGCTTCCCCCAATTCCTTCTCACTCCACTCCTGTAGAGGGGAGGTTACTGAATTTTCTCCACAAGTGGGAGGTCATAACATCAGACTCCTGGGTTACCAGCAATGTGAGAAAAGGCTATACCCTACCCTTTCGGGAGTTTCCGCCCCCCATCCCGCCCCGTCCTTCCTATTGTTTAGAAGAACACCTCCTGTTGCTAGAACAGGAGGTTCAAGTCATGCTTTCAAAGGGCGCGGTGGAGTTGGTTCCAGAGCAGGAAAGGGGTCAGGGTTGTTACTCGAGATACTTCCTGATTGCCAAGAAGTATGGCCGGTTGAGGCCAATCCTGGACCTGAGGATCTTGAATTGGTTTCTCAAACAGGAAAAGTTCAAGATGCTGACCCTAGCTCAGGTGCTTTTGGCACTGAACAATGGAGATTGGATGGTATCTGTCGACTTGCAGGATGCTTATTTTCATATCCCAATACTCAAGTCGCATAGGAAGTATCTCCGGTTTGTGGTGGGGTCGCAGCACTATCAGTTTGCTGTCCTCCCGTTTGGTCTTACTTCAGCACCTCGAGTCTTCACGAAGGTGATGTCGATGGTTGCAGCGGAGCTCAGAAGGAAGGGGATAGCAGTATTTCTTTATCTGGACGACTGGTTGATCAAAGCCAAGTCTCCGGAGCTCGTGTTGCATCACCTTCAGTCGACTACTCAGTTGTTGTTCGACCTAGGTTTTTCGGTGAACGTGCCCAAATCTCACCTAGAGCCCTCTCAGCGCCTCCTGTTCATAGGGGCAGTACTGGATACAACATTGAATCGAGCCTTTCCTCCGCCTCAGCGGATTCAGGACATTCAGGCGTTGGTTCCAATGTTTCGAAGTGGAGCGGTTATTCCGGTCCTCAAGGTCCTACGCCTGCTCGGCCTGTTTGCATCTTGCATACTGTTGGTCACTCACGCTCGCTGGCACATGAGGGCTCTTCAGTGGTGCCTCCGAAGGCAGTGGTCTCAACACAAAGGAGATCTCCAAGGTTCGGTGAGAATCTCCAGAGATGCTGCCGCGGATTTGAAATGGTGGATTGCGGACGGCAATCTTACCCGAGGAAGGCCGTTCTCGTAAGCTCCGTCTGTGGCCACGGTAATAACGGATGCTTCCACTCTAGGGTGGGGAGCTCATCTGCGGGACCTGGAGATCAAATGTCTTTGGTCTCCAGTAGAACAGATGTTTCATATAAATCTGTTACAGTTACGGGCTGTACACCTGGCTTTCAAGGCCTTCCTCCCATCCCTTCGCGGTCAGTCAGTTCAGGTCCTGACGGACAATACTACCGCGATGTGGTATATAAACAAACAGGGAGGAGTAGGGTCGTACCTTCTCTGCAGAAACGCTCTTCAGCTATGGTCCTGGGCAAAGGACCATCAGATTTGCTTGGTAGCAAATCATCTGGCCAGAGTTTTGAACGTACGTGCGGACAGTCTCAGTCGCCATTTCTTGGCCGATCACGAGTGGCGTCTCCATCCAGATCAAGTCCGTCTAATCTTCCAGATGTGGGGGTTTCCTCGGATAGATCTGTTTGCCACTCGGGAGAACTCGCACTGCCCGTTATTCTGCAGCCTCCAGTATCCGGGACAAGGAGCATTGGGGGACGCGTTTCAGATGACCTGGTGCGACCAGTTGCTTTACTCGTTTCCTCCCATTCCCTTGATTCCTTGAGCTTTGAGGAAAATTCGCCAAGACCGGGTTCAAGTTATCTTAATAGCTCCGGATTGGCCGAGGAGGGTATGGTACACGGACCTTCTTCAACTCTCACTGTGCCCTCCGCTCCGTCTCCCTCTCAGGGCAGACCTCCTCTCGCAGTCGCAGGGGCAAGTTTTACACCCCCACCTCCAGAGCCTGCACCTTCATGCCTGGAGATTGTATGGGGCAACTTGAGTTCTTTCTCTCTCCCACCTGATGTAGTGGATGTTATCTTAGCGGCCAGGCGACACTCCACTAAATCTACCTACGCTAATAGGTGGTCTAAATTTGTGGTTTGGTGTGGAGAGAGGCAAATTGATCCCTTACGTGCTCACTTATCAGATATTTTATCTTTCGCATTGTCTCTGGCACAGAGGGGTTGTGCAGTGGCTACGGTTAATGGATACTTGTCTGCCCTATCAGCCTTTCTTTGTCTTCCAGGCCAGCCTTCTTTATTCAAATCCCCTATAGTACTTAGATTCTTAAAAGGTCTTGTTAGTAAATTCCCTCCTACTCCTTTCATTATGCCTCAGTGGGATTTAAACGTAGTTCTAACTTTTCTTATGTGGTCCCCTTTTGAGCCTATGCATTCTTGCCCCATGAGATTATTGGTTCTAAAGACGGTTTTTCTGGTTGCAATTACTTCTGCAAGGAGAGTGAGTGAGTTGCAAGCTCTATCTGTAAAACCCCCTTATACATCTTTTTATGGGGATAAGGTGGTGTTGAGGACCAAGGCTGCTTTCCTACCGAAGGTTGTTTCACCCTTTCATATGGCCCAGACGATTACTCTTTCCACGTTTTATCCTCCACCTCATCCTTCAAAGGAAGAAGAGAGACTTCACCGCTTAGATCCAAGGAGAGCGCTAAGCTTTTATATAGATAGAACGAAGGATTTCAGGCTGGAGGATCAGCTCTTCATCGGGTACGTGGGAAAGAGGAGAGGAAAGGCAGTCCACAAGAGAACACTCTCCAGGTGGGTTGTTCTTTGCATTAAAATGTGTTACTCTTTAGCAAAGAAAGAGCCCCCTGATGGTATAAGAGCTCATTCCACCAGAGCTAAGTCGGCCTCTTCGGCCTTGGCTAGGGGTGTTCCTGTGGTTGACATCTGCAAGGCCGCAACTTGGTCATCCCTTCGCACTTTTGCGAAGCATTACTGCTTGGACTCTGAGGTCAGAAGGGATGGCCATTTTGCACGGTCAGTGCTGCAGGATTTCTTGGTTTGACCATTCAGGCACCCACCACCGAGTGCGGTACTGCTTTGGGACTCTATTCATTAGGTGAGGAATCCACAGGTAGTTGTATCCATCAAAAGAATGAGCTACTTACCTTCGGTAACGACTTTTCTGGTGGATACATTAGCTACCGGTGGATTCCTCACGGTCCCTCCCGCCTCCCCGTTGCCTGTCTGGTCTAACCAAGTAGTTCTTGAGTGTGCTCCTCTTGGTTTTGAGGACTTGTACATATTCTGTATATATGTTCATATGTATATATATTATTGTTCGTATATTTATTTACTTGTTTTAAAAAAAAAAAGAAGAAGAATTAAGTTCTTAGAATGATGTATTTATTTGGAATTTCATTAAATATTGCTATTTGTTCATTTATCTCAATGGCCTATTATTCTCAGGCACGTAAAAAATGTTGGTACTGACGTCGACACGTCGGCGAGGACCTCTTATTGCCTGAATGACGTCAGACGGCGTCGCGTGGGCAATTATGACGTCCTCGTCGACATGCAGAAGCTAGGAAGAAGATTTCTGTCGAAAGCTGGCGCAATGGGAGTATTCATTAGGTGAGGAATCCACAGGTAGCTAATGTATCGACCAGAAAAGTCATTACCGAAGGTAAGTAACTCGTTTTTCTCTTCCTTTAAATAATTCAAAAGGAGTATTTCCCGGTGTGGAATGGGGCGACAACCTATGTGCATTAATTCTCTTTTGTTGTTCAGTTTTCCAATTATTCACTCTTGCCAATTGGATACTCTCGTTTAACATTTTCGTGAGTCTCTCAATAGCCCCATTAGTTTCCGGATGATACAATGAGCTTCCACCCACTTTGAGTACAAATCGAACAATACAATCAAATATGAGATATGATGCTTTCCATGTAACGGTCCCACAATGTCAATTGCCCACTTATACCATGGATACTTAGGTAATTCTCTACAGACCATAGGCACATTGCAAGTTTTATGTACCTTATCACTAATACTGCATGGAATGCAGTCTCTTATAGCACGTTTCACCATTAGATCTAATCCAGGCCACCAGAAATCCAAACGTATACGTTTTTGGTTTTAACAATACCCTTCATGAGCTACATTAATTAGCATCCCCCTTAACAATTCTGGTGGAATTAATCTAGTGCCCCGCATCAATACACCCTCTTTCACTGCCAACTCTTCTTTAAGACCTGCCCATGGTTTATTCCACTTATCTATTCGTCCTGACTTTAACAACTCCATGACCTCAGGAAGTTCAGTATCTTTTTCACTCGTCTTCTTGTATAGCGCCCAAAGTTATCTCACACACTGTGATTTCTTGCTCATACAATTCATCCCATTCCTCCTGTATATTTTGGGAGCAACACTTTCAACCAGGTGTGATAAACAGTGTGCAGTCAAATTTCTCACACCAGGAATATACTCCATAGTAAAGTCAATTTCTTGAAGAGCAACCACCCATCTCCTGATGCTTGAAGATATGGAATCCAACCCTTTTTTCTCAAATACCTTCTCCAACGGTTTGTGATCTGATCTTACTCTAAAAGTAGAACACCATATCAAATTTTAAACTTCTTCAGAGCCCAAAATATGGCCAATGCTTCTTTCTCAATGACCGAATAATTTGTCTCAGCACCTTTCAAACATCTTGATGCACAGGCTATAAGACTTTCCTTCCCATCTCTAATTTGAATTAGTGCAGAGCCTAAACCTTTGTTGCTGGCATCCGTTATTACCACAGAATCTACCCCTGGAGTAAATGCTTGTAGGCCGGGGGCATTAGCAAGATCATTTTTTACTTGTAGAAATTCCTCCTCACACACATCACTCCATTCAAATTCTTCCTTCTTGCCCAATAATTTCCTCAGGTGAATAGTCTTATCTGCAAAATTTCTCACAAACGTGGTATACAATTCAGCCATTCCTAGAATGATATTTCTTTTTTAGATTCTTGTTTTTTAAGATTCCTGATGGTTTCAACCAACTCCCTCTTTGGTTTTATACCTTGACCTGAAATTTGATGTCCCAAATAATTGGCCACAGTTACACAAAATTTACATTTGTCCTTCCTTAATCTCAAACCTGTGTTCTGTAACCTTTCTAACACACTCCTAATAAGAAATTGTATGCACCCATTGGTGTGATAAAAGCAGTTAGCTCTTGTGACGACTCATCTAGTGCAACCTGATGGTAAGCTGAGGCTAGGTCTAATGTTGTGAAATATTTAGCTCCTCCTGAAGTTGATACCCTCTCATCAATGTTAGGAAGTGGAAGTCTATCCATAATAACCTCCCTATTAAGTGCTCTCAGATCAACACATAAACGAGTTTCATTGTTTTCTTTGCTACTACAATGGGAGCCAACCACTCTGTGCCCTCTATAGCTTCTATGATGCCATTTTCTATGAGTTTGGTAATTGCCTCTTGAACATGCTCTTGCATGTTAATGGGTATTCTCCTCACCTTAGCTACCATAGGCTTTGAATCTGCTTGCAACTTAATATGATGTTCGTAACCACACAAACAGCATAGCTTTTCCTTAAACAGCTCTTTGTACATGGAGACAAACTTGTTCCCAACACTTAAAATGTCATGTATTTGTACCAGTGGATCCGCATTGGGATTTACCGTGACTCCTAAACGCCCTTGATGTGGCCAACTCAATAAATTATCACCGTTATCTGCTACACATACTTTAGCATCTGTGAACCTCCCATTGTACTCTAACAACCCACAGAAATAACCATACATCTTTAAAGGAGAGCCTCTAATTGCTATCAAATTCTTTTCTTGATATGATAGACAATTGTGAACAAGAATCAAATGTCATTTTAATCTTACAATCTTCTACTTTTACCCACTCTGAAGGATGTTCATTAGTTGCATGAATCACCTGAAAAACTATTTCTTTTACTTCTTACCTCTGTTACTTCTTACCTCTTCTTTTACAACATTTAGCAAAATCACCTTTCTTACCACATCGATTACACACCACGTGAATCGCTGGACACACATTTGCATTTGCCTTGTGTCCCACCCTTCCACATCTGAAACATGTGCCTTTAAAACCAAACATAATCTTAGATTCAACTGTATTATCTTTAATTTCAGTGGTACTAGGTTTATGTTACACCATGCAAACCACTTCATTCATCTTCTCCTCAGAATTTTACATCTTGTTTTCTTTGCTCAGTTCTCCCACACATTTCATCATATGCTCAACACGCTTGGCTATAGCTACAACTTCCTCCAAAGGTTCATCGTTCAGCCATTACTATTCTCTTATCTTATCATTGAAACATTTTATTACAAATTGATCTCTAATCCTCACCTCTGTTAGCACTCCAAATTTACAAATAGCTGCCAACTTTCCTAAGGTTGTTACAAAATCTGCCACAGATTCATCTTTCGCTTGTTCTCTTATGCCAAAATAGTATCTTTCCATTATTGTGCTCATTCTAGGTAAATAGTGCTGATCTAACTTTGTAATACTAATTTGATACTCATTCAGATTTCTTTGTTCAGCATTGCTTAAATCTAGCAAACTTTCTAATACCTCCTGACCTTCCCCTCCTAGACAATGAAGCAATAATGCATTTTTCCGCTCAGTACTAAGATTTGTTTCATGTATTCTTGTATGGATAGCAAATATTTTTTTCCACTTTTGCTACTTCACTGGAGGTTCTCCTGGACTAACCAGGAAAAACAGAGGACAAGTGACATTTTGCATGATCTATTTTTCTAAAATAAATATTCAGCCACTTAGGTTTTTTTCTGATATTATTTTTTAAATCATCTTTTTTCAAACCTTATGAGAAATGCTGTGCACAATAGTGTTTTTGAACAAGTTTCAGGTTTTTTTTGAGGTAATAGTTTGGGTGTATGTGTGCCTGTCACAGAATTTCCTTGATGAAAAGCAGATTGTGTATGCCTGTCAAAAAATTTCCTTGAACACTGTTAGTATCATTTCCTCTCTTTATTTTCTTTAAATACACATTCACACCCAAAATGGGCGCTTCTCTTTTCCTCCAAATTGTATCCTAATCCACGTTCCAGTTGGGAAAGAGAAGAAAATCAACTTCTCAACGCAGAGAAACATACGCCGTCACACGACCAGGAAAAGTCTTGCGCTTGGTCTTGCTCATCAAAGCAACTGTGGCACACGTACGCCAGTGCTCGTGCTCACCACCCAGCTTGCGATCCAAAACACCACCACAAATATGCTTCAAAGAAAGTTAGCCCCAAAGACCAACAATCCCCACAGGGCCACAAGACCGGGGAGCCACGAGCTGCGCCCCAAAATGCCTGAGCGTCTCCTTCCTGCTGCCACGTCGGGACCAACGCAGTCCCAGAATCCAATAGCTTTTGCCAGCCCAAACTGTTGAACCGCACTAAGGGACATCTCTTTAATCCCCTGCTGCACTTTTCCTAAACACACAACAAGGATTTGGGAATTCTATCAAGACGCCGGACATGCTGCCATCGACTGCAAGCTCCCATACTTGGATCCAATGCCGCCGGGCTCCTGCCAAACACTGAAAAAGTAACTGTCGAACATCCTAAGCTGCTGTTGAAGTGACATCCAGCAACCCCGTCCTTCGTCGCCAATCTGTAGTGTCGGATTAAAAGATAAAAGAGACAATATAGCAGGTAAGAGGTTCCTTTATTCACCTTATCCAGTTAGCTCCTCCAACTGTTCCAAACCGTCCTCTCATCTCATTACATTCTACATTCCCATGGATCCATGAAAACTTTGCCATGTCGCAGGAGGATAATCATATAACCGAGTCTTCCTGCGGGACTCTTAAGAAGATGGCTAACACAAACATGTTTCTGGGCAAAGCGTGCCATTATAACCTGTTTGTATTTAGAAAACAACACTTTCTATACCGTCTTACAGCAACCCTCATTCAGGTCTCTTCACTGTCTCCATGCCCTTGCACAAGGCTCAATCCCATTTCTTCATTTCATTCAAAGCCCCCTTCTCCAAGCCCCTTAAATTCAAGGCAACAGTCCACCGTCTTTCTTCCTGTACCTTGCAACCAGCAACTTTCATAAATGTATCCCACATTGTTCTGTGCCTCCAAGGCCTTACAGCTAGGGGACTCTTCCATACACAGCAAAAGCAGAGCAGTTAAGGACTTTGCTGTTCAGCTTCTTCTCTTGGGGATTGGTTGTGGCAACGCATCTTGTTTTTCAGGGGTGCCACCACTTCTATACAGACATGGTTCCCTCATACTCCTCCACCTCATTCCTGTCAACAGTAGCTATTTTTTCAAGAAACTCTTTGTTCATAAGTATATAAAATGCAATTTCCAGGTTTTCTGAAAAAGGACTTCCACCCAATACACATGTTGAGAATGATTAGGAATGGAGCTCAGTCTGAGTTATATACTCAATGAGATAGTCTACAAGTTTTAAACCTGTAATTTGGCACCTTTCAGAACTCAGTAGAAAAAGGCTTGTTCCTGAAAAGAACTGACTCCAGCAATTCAGCACAAGGAAACCAATCCATCTATAGAGCAGCAGAATGCACTCAGTTATTAGTTCCACAAATGATCCTGAATGAAAGGTATACACATTTGTTCTACCCCTATGTCACATTTGTTATTTGTATTTCTTAAAAATTTTAACCAGCTACTACCAGTTGTATATGTTATTTTGAATAATACTTTGTTTTGTACCGTAACATGGCTCAAGAATCTTACTGCACCTATAGGAGCAGCCACAATCCAGCATGGTGGCCAGTTAGCTCATCTAACTCTAGTAGTACTGTAACATAGTGAACGTCTTTGTAATTCACCAGTGATTAAGATGAATTGAGACCACTACCTTACCTCCCTCCTCTTTCTGCCCACATATAACTACAGACATAAACCATAACTTGGAGGTTGCTCCCCATGGGCCTCTCACTGGGGAGTCTCTCTAACCTCTTAAACCTAGGAGAGCACCGGCAGCTTGTATCTGTCCACAAACAGTTAGTTAAACCAAGCGTCACCATGTGAACAAGCAACCAATATTAATATTTCACATCCCTGTCAGCAAAATGTCCCAATAACCAATCTCTAACACACTTCTGAAACCTCATATTAACCTAGTTCTGGACTATATCATAATTAGATCCCAATGAAAAATCACACCAAAACATGGCATGAAAAATATAACACCTGGCAGTCTATGAAAGCATGTGTAACAATCTCTTTGTAGCCCACATTTATTATATGACTAAGAGTATGAGCAAAAGTTACTCCTTTTTCCACAACACATCTGCCAGTCTACCTTTCTGGATCTTTTCCAACTTTTCACAGCAATTTTAATTCTACATGGCTGCAAAGTCAATCTTGTACACAAATGGCTCGTTCCCAGCATCGACATCCAATCAAATGTACTAATTAATATAGCAAGAAACCTTAAAGAGCTTTGATATCACATGTAAACATCTCCACTCTCCAAACATCTTCCAGATGCTCAAATCCAGATGACTGGCACAACAGATTATCAACCACTCTCCACCCAACAGTTATTATCCTAGTGGAAACCCAAGAGACTGCAAATAACCTGTATTACATACAAACAAAGAACTTTGGCTCTGCACCAACACAGCTAGAAAAAAATCATAAATGTAAATGCCCTCAATTAACACTGGTCACAACAACACAAAAGAAAGTAGAGATACGCACAAAGCAACTAAATCCAAAAGTCACAGGACACTAGTCCTTCTACTCCTTCACACATAAAGAAAATGCAGTCCAACAGAGTAAATGTAATCCTGCTGGAAGAGGCCATGTTGAACCCAAGTAGTTACTTGGAGAAATAACACCCATTACACGTTAACAAAGTCCAACTAAAAGTAAAGACTCAACTGTTCCATCATACCTCATAACTTAGAAGGGTCAGACCACTCAAAAGGAAGAATGGCTTCAACAACACACAAGCAAATGGAAGCTAAACAGCGGGGAACAAAAAGCCAGGTATGGGCTTTTTAAATCTCTCAGCATAAAATTATTGTTAAAGGTTAAAAAAGGTTGCAAAGGCAGAGCACTTCTACTCAAGAATGAAAACTCAGTAAAAGCAAGAATCGACTCAAATTTGGCTTTGAAAGCTTTATTAGTAGGAAGAGGACAGGAGATAGATAACAAATACCCTCATTAGACCATTTTAACATCATTGTATTATCTTGCCTAGCCGAACAGCTGCATCCCACCTCTGCATAAAACAAAGTACATGACAACAAAGCACCAAGACTTCTCTTACACAAACTGAATATCCAAGGACCACTGCCACACTACAGATCCATAGAAGAAGAGAAACCAATAAGAGAAGTGCTTCTCAATACAACAGTCACAATCAGCTCTGACTCACAGATATCCAAAGAGAGGACCAGCGCAGTCACTGAGATAGGGTGCCAGCATCTTCTCCCAATCAACATAATCTACAAGACATACAGACGACATTGGTAAGCTCACAACAGCAAAGAAGGGTTGGAAAAATGTTACAGTGAAATTAAATGAGCTCCACTATTACCTCAAAAACAACACTCATGCCATTTGGACCACCAAACATGAAATACAAATATTTGAGATACCCTAACCATTGCTAGTCACGAAATTAGATTCACTCATGGGTTTATCATTGCTCTCCAGAGCTATCAAATTACAATAACTTTCCTACTACAGCAGAATATGAACCCTCCCAAAGTAAGGAAAACACTGTAATGGGAAAGTAACTCATAACAAGTCTGGCCATATAGGAATAGAAGATATGTGGCCTCTCCTTTACCTTGACAAAGCACTCTGTAGAACAGTAAAATGTAGCCATGGACCTGAGGAATAAGTTTTGTATCTATGGTAACACTCATTCTGGGTCATACTCTAACTGCAGATTACTCAACTTGTGAATTTTTGCCCTAGGCAACAGGTGCAATGGACAACTGAGCAATGTTTCAAAAGGGGTATATATTACAAATGTGAGAACTAGATTGAGACCCACTGTAGCATCACAAAGGATGTAAGTGGAAACGTGCTGTAAAAGTTTTAGAAAATGCATCTCAACAGGTGCTTTGAATAAAGATGGTTGGTCTGGCCAAAGTAAAAAGGCCAAAAGGGCTGACATGTAACTTTCAACTCTGCCCAGAGCAAGACCTTTGAGGAATAAACACAAAGAAAACACCACAACCAACAGATATGCCTCCAATGGGTCCGCATAAAGCCACAAACATGTCCCAGCATCCCACATACACACATTTAATTGAAAGACGTCCATCAGCCAAAATAACATCAACCGCCTTGGGAGGGTCAATGGGAATCAACTGCTGCTGCTCAATCTTCACACATGGAGGAGCAGGCTGCACTGACTCAGAAAAAGGACCCCACCCTGCAGCTGCAACAGGAGGTTCACCTGAAGTGGGAGTCCAATCATAGGATGGATGCTCAAGAACCAAAGTTCTAGGTATTGCACTCTCCATGCCCATTTCAGAGCCACTGAATGACTTGGGCCCAGTCGGTCCTTATATTCGTTAGAACTCAAGGCAGTGGCAGTATCAGCAGGAAGGCATATAGAAGTCCTGTTCTCCAAGAAAGAGTCAACTTGGTAACTCCAGTATCCAAGTGTGCTGACACTGCGCATTCTTGACAGTGGCGAGGAAATCAGGCAAGTGTTCTCCTCATTGCTTGAAGATGCCCTGTGCCATTTCCGGGTGTAAACGTAATTTGTGATTTGCTAGGCGCAATTGGGTAAGTCTGTCAACTCTATTGCCAGGGTGCCCAGGACAAGCTGGTCTTGTCCTCTGTCACGGTTCCTGTGTGCCGAGTACGAGACCAGCTCTTCCTGCACTCGCTTCCCCTTCCCCTCCTGACTCCCCGCCACGCCACGAGTGACGTCTGATGACGTCAGTGGGCAAATTGCACTCTGACCTCATCGGAAGTCCCCTCCCATCGCGCTGATCTCTTCCTACCGGGAGGTTGGGGCAAGCTGAGCATGTAAGGAAAGGCCTTTTGTTTCCATTCATGTCTCTAAGCATTTCTGCAGCCCGATCGTGAAGCGAAATGCCCACTAGCCACCAGGGATTTTGTTTGTTTTTTTGCTTATATGTGTTTAGACATAAGGGGAGCGGCCCCTTTGGCAAGGGCCGCTCCCCAGGGGAGCAATTCATTATTAGGCCTTTTCTGCCCCCACCCCCCACACTGGGGGGCAGATCAGCCTATTTTAATTGGGGGGGGGCAGAACCCACTATACACCAGGGATCTTTTTTTTTTGTAATATGTAGGGAGCCCCTAAAGGCAAATTATTTTTAGGCCATTTCTGCCCCCCTTGAGGGGGGCAATTTGTCCCCAGGAGGGGGGGGGACAGAACCTCTAGACACCAGGGATTTTTTTAAGCAAGGGTCGCTATCCCTTGGGGGGGGGGGAGGAATTTATTTTGGGCCATTTCTATTTTAATTAGGCCTATCTGCCCCCAAGGGAGGCAGAAACCAGTAGACATCAAGGATTTGTTTTTGCGCCAATTTCATGCAAGGGGAACAACCCCTTAGGCAAGGGTCGCTCCCCTGGGGGGCAAATCGGCCTATTTTTGTATGGCCCATCTGGTCCCAAGAGGGGCAGAAAGCCCACCAGAGACCAAGGAAGATTTTTTTCAAAAAAAGATGGCCATATCCCCACCTCAAAAAACGGGGACAAAGTTGTTCTGCCCACCGGTGGGCAGATGGGGCAATTACCACCGAAAGCCTACCAGATGCCGGGGAATTTAAAAAAAAAAAGATTTAGTGGGGTGGTGGCTACCAACCAGTATGGGTAGGTTATGCCCCCTCCCCAACTGAAGGGGGTAACAGTCTTTCAGCTCTCCCCCAGCACACTAAAACATCTTATCCCACCGCAAGCAAGAGGACATTTGATTATTTGGGGTTTTGGATTTACATTTGGGCCATGAGAGCTAACTCTCAAAATCGTCCCACTTGGAATGGTGAGGGATGCACTTTTTAGACTTTGGGATGCTGCCATCTAGAAAAATCTATGAGATCTAGACACATCTGAAACTAAACATCTGGGTGAGTCCAGGGTGGTGTGCTTCACATGCACCCTGCACCATTTTCTTACCTACAATGTCCTGCAAACCTCCAACCTTGCTTTAAATCACACATTTTTCCCACATTTTTTTGATAGAACCTTCCAGAATCTGCAGGAATCCACAAATTCCTACCACCTAGCACTGTCTCATCTATACCGATAAAAATTCTGCCCCAAAAATGTTTTTTTTCCAAACTGCCCTTTTGGACCCACCTTGGTTTTCACTCATTTTTGACCTGTTTATGGCTATTCCCTGTCCAGGCACTTGGCCCACCTACACAAGTGAGAAATTATTTTTATCAGAGACTGAGGTAAATGTTGGGTGGTAGGAAATTTGTGCAGGTGCAGTGATCCCACACAGAAATGGGGAAAAATTAGATTTTTAAGCTAAATTTGAGGTTTGCTGAGGATTATAGGTAAAAAAACACTGTGGGATCCTCTACAATCCCTAGGATGGTGGAAAAGAAAGGACACAAATTTGGCATGGGTAGCTTATGTGGACAAAAAGGTATGAGGGCCTAAGCGTGAACTGCCCCAAATAGCCCAAAAGGCCTTGCACCTGAGCGGGAAAAGGCCTGGCAGTGAAGGGGTTAAAGAAAACAATGAAATAAATACAAGTGGGTAGAGAAGAGAACACAAAAGGACTGATGGATCTAAACAGAACAGCGCTCGTTTATGAAAGCCTTTCACTCCATTGCCTGAGAATGCACAGCACTGGCACTTGGAACCGCAGCAGTAGGGCCTTCATCCTTTCTTGATACCAGGCACCGGGGAGGACAGTGGATGGCTCAAGACGCCAATGAAGAATTCTATGATGAAGAACTTTTCCTTCTGAATCAGAGGTATATTACTTCATAGCTGACTATGAAGACCAGCTTGTCCTGGGCACCCTGGCAACTGAGTAATATACTTGACAAATTAAAGGGAAATTAAACCAAATATGGTATTCTACTGTCCTGATTCACTTGAAGTCTAAATTGGCTGGTAAGTGCATGTTCTGGCCTCCAAATGGCTACTTTACAGACCTTAGCAATCAGCAGAGTTCTCATAAGACCTACATTTTCCCTGCATGCAATGAGCCATTGGGGTATTGGGAAGAGGCTTCCTAATTTTTATATAATAGTAGTACAGTAAATGACCAATCTCTCCATAGACCGCTGAGATACTCCAAGCCTCTACACGTGCTCCACAGTTGGCAAATAGATGCTCAGATTTTCTGATGTATTTAGTTTACTTTAAGTAGTAACAGCACAAGGCTCTCTTAAAACCACATGTATGTAGAGATGTATTGGTACGTGAGGAGGATTCTGGCAGACTGGCTTTGATTTGGATTGTTTGTATGAAATTCGGTCACCACTGTGAAAAGAAATGACAGATGTATCCACTGTGAGCTTCCTATATATAGAAAGCAGCTTTATGAGAGATGTTAAAAAGAAGATGTATGTATGGATTTAATGTTTCTACAGAGGTCTTCTGAAAATTAACATCTTTTAAAAAATATATATTCAAACACTTTCTTGCACTTCCACCCCTTTGATTATTCAGTTAATATACTGCTGTGCTGTTCATTTGACAAGAAAGTCACCTCTGGAATGAGGATGTAGATATATTGGACAACGAAAATGCATAGGTGTAACCTTCATGGTAGTGTTGAAAAACAATTTATGTATTACCGGTATTCTGATTAAGAATCGATCTCCAATCCTGCTTGCCTCTTATTTTTTCACACTAAGAAGTTGCAAGAAAAAGTGCCCTTGCCTTTCTGCACTGAAGGAATGGGTCACAATGCTTCCATCTGTAGAAAAGTCAACATCTTTCAGCGACTAACTCTGATGAAGAAACACATCTTATTTTGGAGGGCTCAACGGTGAAGGGAACTTTAATTCCAAGAGGATAACAACCACAACCTCCGAGGGCAGATGGAAAGCACTTACATTGCACTTCTCAATCTACGAACAAGAAGAGTAGAAGCCGGAAAGATTTTGGTGGAGCACTCTGCCACCCACTGCGATAGGAGGTCTTCCCTGAGCCACAGAGGAGGGCAGAAGAGCACTCATACCAGTTCTGAATCCAACCCTCCTTAGACAATCTGGCACAATCCTGCACCTGGGTCTGCAGCATCTTCCTTAGCACTGAAGGAATCAGAGGTGTGTGAGGGAGAGAATAAAGGAGACTAAAATTCCACCTTACCAGAAAAGCATCTCGTCCCCTTGCAAAGGAAACTGCAGGGAATAGAATAGTGCACAGGTGCCATTCTTTAAAGTGATGAATATGATGGCGGCCCTGCTTGTGATCGTAAGTTGAACTATGCTCAGTTTGTCCACCCTCACATTGTGAGAGCCCGCCTGATGACTCACAGACAGAGAGATATTGTGAGTGATGTCACAACTCAACAACTTAGACCAACAGTACAGCCAATAAATCAACATCACAACTTCAGTGACTCTAGGCACAGGTGATAAAAGCTCGTGAAGCCCTGCTCGTTGGCACACCATATTTTAGCCAGGTTGTCACTGAGGATCTGAAATGCCTATCTGCGAACTGAAGGCAGAAAACGCAAGGACCCATCAAATCATCCGCATCTCCATGTCATCCAGAACACCACCCATATAAGACAAAAAGGTGCACATTAGATTTAAATCTTCAAGGCCAGAACTCTGCAAAGCAAGGACCCTATCGCAGCTGAGTCGCCAAACAACCTCCTGATTGGTTTCTCAGAAACCCTACTGAACCCAGAACGGAAAATAGGGTATAAGTGCCAAACACCCAAGCAAGAGAGTGCTGCCACTACATCAGTAAAGAAAATGTATAATGACGAAATAAACAGCTCCAAAGTCGCTCATCAAAATTTACAAAGTGGCATAGGCAGGAACAGTTTACAATATATCTAAAATGGCAACGTTATTAATCTAAACCAATACCCTCACAATAATCTCACATAGCAAATAATCGTAAAGTTTCTTTAATTTGATTTCAGAAGAATACACAAGTTCAGACATCGTCCTCCCACTACATCACAAACATCTAGTAAAAACAGTACTGAAATTGCAAGGTGTCAATCGAGTCTCAATGAAAACTTTCCAAAAACATTTGGAATGCTAAAACACACCAGATTCCCAAAAAGCCTCATCCCACCCAGATGTTCACTTCACTTCTCAGCTAAAGGTATCAATAGCAGGCAGGGGGGATTTCAACATATATGCCCTCTCAATGGCATCTAGTGCCTGGGAAAGACAAGAGATAATATTTGTATCTGGTATTTATTTAAAGCAAACACTGACCACTTGGTTATTTTAGAGCTTACATCAAATTCAGTGGGCAATATCACTTGTGTATGTAACGAAGGAGGGAAAAGTAAGTTCCTCAGAATTTTCATGAATTGCGAGAGATGACTGGAAGCAAGTGCCATTTAGTAGCAGCAACTACAGAGAACGCTCTTCCACCCATCAAGAGAGTGTTGAACATTGAGGACCTGCAACTGAAATGCATTTGTAGTCTTGAACAGTGACTAGATTTACACCAATTAAACTGGCGCGACATAATGGTAGGTTGGATGTAATAAATAACTTTGTGCACTAAGCAGAGGGATTCAAACAATACTCCTTCAAGGTAACCAATGTTAGGCCAGACTGGGGAAACAGTTAGTTCTCCTCCAGCCTAGCATTAATCGGACACCTGATATTCGCACTAATTTATAAGGCAAATCTAAATAAAGGTTTTACAATACTCTGCGTGAGCCAAGCAACTCATTTAAGATTTGAAGTTTGTGCGAAAAAAGGAATAGATAATTGATGGGTTTCACACTCCGGCGGTGAGCCATCAAAGTTGAGTCAAATTTAACTGCAAGATTATTAACACATGACGCAGGTTAGGGTGCTGTCTCTTAACTCAGGCCTGTTAGAAACTAAGGTTTCAAAAAGGAGAGGATCTATTCACGTTTTGTCCCTACTTACTCCTTAGATGATTAAGACACATCCCAGTCTAGGTTATCAAGACAATCAAGCAGAATAGCAGCAAAATATGTCAAATCCCCAGCCGTCTTCAAAATGATTTGTGTCATCTGCATAGAAGAACAGAGAGAAGCTAAAGAATTGGATAAGGCGCACCAAAGGAATTATATAAAGGTTGAAATGTGGCAGGACAAAACTGAGGTCTGTGAGAGGCTACAGGTTAATGATCTAACCTCAGACAGACGAGGGTAGAGAAAAACTTGCTGAATTCTGCTTGTTAGACAACCACATTAGGCCATGCAAAAGCAGCATCTTTGTAGATGTAGCCCAAGGTGTAAAAGGGTGTGGAAAGGTCTAGCATAATTAAAGAAACAGGTACATCCAACTGACAGACTGACTTCTCTCATCAAGTGCAGCCACCCATTACAATTTCAGTGCTACACCCCTGAAGAAAACCAGCCTGCAAAGGCAGCAGACATTTATTCATTTTCACATGCTTAAACACCTGGTTAAAAATGGCCGTCTACAATAGTTGGGCTAAATATGGGAGATGGGAAGTAGGTCAGTAAATTGACATTTCCTGATCCAACACAGGTTATTACAATGAAGGTATAACACTATTGTAGGATGCTGGCTCTCTATATAGTGAGCTAAAATGAAGTGCACTGTGCAGACAGTCCAGTGGATCCAACAAAAGATGTGCAGAGGGAGAAATAGATAGTTCTGGAGCTCTATTTGTGGTAGTGTGGGTGAGCAGCTAGTCTTACCAAGGAGTCGTGTTTGCCATTTGTTGTACTCACAGAGGCAATAAATGAGACACACACTCAAAGAATAATTTAGAAAAATAACAGTTGCTTTTATATACGTTTTGAACTAAAGAACTTCGTTATAAGGTAAGCAGTTTTTAAGTTAAAAATACTTTGCTGTTTCAAAATCGACAGTGCATTTTTCAGCGTCTTCAATATTAACCTGAGGGAGAAAAATAAGAATACAGTTTCTCAGGTAAGTACACAAATTACAACCCCAGTCTTCAGGGTTTCAGGCTAGCACCAAGCAAGGTTCAGGCTGTTACCAAGAGTGCACCCACAGCGGCACGGGGCAGCTGGGTGTTAAGCTTGAAGTTTGGAGTTGGTGGCCAATGTTAAGTCAATAGAGACTGCTCCCAGGTAAGTAAAGGCGGTGTCAGCAGAAGTTGGTCAAGGCTATCCAATGGAGAAATGGGGTATCTGATGCAGAGCTGCTTACAGGTGAGTAGAGTGGGGTCAGAGGCGGATCTCCTGGGGTTGAATCAAGGACAAGGGGGGGGGGGGCCAATGCAGCACCAAAGTTACACCCTCAGAGGCACAGGGGCGGCTGGGTGCAGTGTGCCAACACTGCATAGGGCTCCCAATGTTAGTCAATACAGGAGATCACTTTCAGAAACGGGCTGCAGGCTGCGGCCAGGAGACCGCAAGAGGTCAATCCACAGCTACCCAGCTAAGTTAAGATGGTAGGGGTCATAGGGACACCAACTGTCTAGCTCCCCAAGGCGCAGGGGCTCTGGGTGCAGGGGTGTCTTTTGGCATCGGAAACAGCTCACCGGGCCGGTCACGGTCAGGGGGATCCCTCGGATTTAGGCTGCAGGCTTTGCTGTGGAACACTTTAGGGGTCAGGCACGCTGGGTCAGAAGTGCTGGGGAGCCTTCACTGGACTGGTGGGCCACGTGGACTTGGGCTGTGGGCATTGGATGCAGATGTGGTTTGAGGCAGCAAACATGAAGGGCAGCGGTTCATCAGCTCAAATGGGGTACACATAAGGAACGTGAGAACCAAATTAAGGTCCACAGCAGCATCAGAAAATACTTGAGTGGGAACATATGAACTAAACCTTTAAGAAAACACATTATAACTTGTGATGTAAACAAGCACAGTTGTCTGGTAAATGCAAATGCCAACAGGTCAGACAAATAACTTTTGTTCAGGCGTCCCCACAGCAAGTTTTGCTGGGCTCAAGCTGGAACAAAAACAAATCACACAATTATGTTGCATGGACTGTGTTTGTATGGTGGGAATTGCAACATGCTACAAACTGATTCCAGTGTAAATTTATTTACAGCGTGGATGCCTGGCTGCTAGAATGACATTTATGACTTCAGGAGGGAGGTCAAAAGCAGTAAACTGTTGCTGCAAAGCTCCACGCTTGGAGGTGTAGATTGCTCAGCCCGGGTGCTGCAACAGATGATCCTCCTGAAGCAGAAGCTTGATTGGAGAACAGATGTTCATGCGCGGATGTGTTGATGGATGGTAGCATGGCATTCAACGCCATGCAAATGTCCTGCATTTCCAACAGACTGATGTGGGAGTGGATTCTCGGAGAGCAGTCCTCTGATCTCCTCTTCCAAGTGGCCTCATCAGCGACACAACAGTCACCACCATCAGCTCTTGGTGAGCTAGGGAGAGGGGTCTGACACCAGTGCAGCTGCGATTGAGAAGCCACAACTGAAGGTCATTTGCTGTCTTCTCTGAAACCAGGATGGAATCTGACAGGTTTCTCTGGTGCTGAGCCCACTTGGACTTCAGATCCCACTGCAGAGTCCTCATGTGCCATTTGGCACAGACCTAAAGCAGGATGTAGAAGCTAAGAGTCCAAGAACTCTCAGAGTCATTCTCACTGAGACCCAGGACTGATGTTGAAACATGAGCCCAAATGTCCTGGACAGAGTCAACCAAAGGAAGGGCTCAAAACTGTACAGTATCCAGAACAGCTCTGATGAATGGGAGGTACTACAAATGAGCCAGGTGCAACTTCAGCATATTGATCGAGAACCTCAGAGATGTGTAGTGGTTCTCTGTCCCAGAGCTGGTCGACGACTGGCTGCCATGAGCCTGGCAGTTGTTTAGGAAGGGAAAGCTGGTAAACCTGACCTCCAAAGGTCTCTAAAACCACCACTCTGACTTTTGTGAACATCCGAGGGACACTAATGAGGCTGAAGGGGAGCAAGGAAAACTGGAAATGCTCTTGGGCCACCCTGAACCCCAGTTAAAGCCTTAAGAGACTGCAGGACAGGTATGTAAAAATGGGAAACCTGTAGATCCAGCACATTCATTCAGTCTCCTGGATCTACGACAGACAGAATACAGGCCAACATTAACATCCTGAATTTGTCATTTTTCAGGAAGAAATTGAGAGGGTGAAAATCTAAAATGAGATAAAGTCATTTGTCACAAGGAAATAACAGGAGTAACAGTCAGGCCCTACTTCTAATGCCAAAACCCATTCTAGTCTGCTTTATCTTAAAAATAGATGGGTGTTGTGTCATAAAGCCATTTTGTTGCCGATTTACGAAGGATGAGATTACCCTGATCAACCAAGGCCTTTGTGATTAACATCATTTTGACATTATTTAAGGATATTATCCTATACAAGATGTACTATGAGACTAGTTTATCAGGCTTGGGTGCTATTGCATTCATAGCTCTGCAGAGATCATGAGGCAACTTATTCTGTGTAGCTTCATCAAAACATACACAGAACATGGGGAATTAATTGTGAGGCATTTTTTTATGAATTAGTTAGGAAATCTAATAGGGCCCAGTGCTTTTCTCGTGAGCATCCCCTGAATCACCTCACTCAGCTCCTGTTCAGAGAGTGGCCAGTCAATATTCATCCTTTCATCCAGCAAAAGCAGGTCTTGTATTATCGGACGCTCCATCTCAAGATTCTGTGAGGAGTGCAGGGCACAGAACTTCTAATAAAAATTTGCAAAGACATTCACAATATTCATATTATCAGGAATTTAATTCCCCACTAGGTCTTTGATCCATGATACGAACCAATTAGCTATATCCCTGTAGGCAAGACAATCAATAGGATTCCCTGTCTTATCTCCCGTTTGTATATATTGTGTTGAGAGGCAGTCCATGCCCCTTAGCCACCTTGGTCAAATGCTTTCAGCAGACATAGAATATCCTCATCCAGGGAACCCAGATACTGAGACTCCCGCTAAGCAATTTGATCATCCAGAGAGGCAGTGTCTCTGCCTTGCTTTTATCCCATAAGTGGGATAAGAATTTGCCCAGCATAGCAGCCTTTAATTCCTCCTATAGGATGACCACTGGGGCCACTGCATTCAAATTAAAATAAGTATTTATTTCCTCTTTAAGGAGATCAGTGGACTATGTCTCCAGTAACCACCTCGTGGATAAACTCAAGGGGTCTCTGTGTTTTCCACCACAGCTCCTCAATTTTACTTCAATGTGGAAGAATACAGGTTCCTGTCACTTATCCCATGGCTACTGCTGGAACAGAGAAGTAATCTAGTCTTGAATGGGAACCATGGGAAGGTGAGTGTATCTGGATGCCACTTGTGACATACATTTATTAAGCCTAGTAATAAAGACCATTCAGAAAGAAGTGTTGTTGATCTCCATTGTGGTGCCACAGTCATGGAGTCCCTTCTCTTGTCCATAAGCGTGTTGTAGTCCCCGCAGGATAAGGGGAAATACACTAATTATAGTCCAGGGCACCCCGTCTAACTTTCCTAGGATCCAAACCAATCTCCCAGAGAGTCATTATGTACATCGGTTATCATTAGTGGTAAGGATTTATGTAGCATATTGACAACTACACTGAAACCCTGGGTAAATCATGAGTGGTAGACTCTGTTGTCCATGTCTAGAACGGCGCAGCTATTGCACAGTAAATGAGTCTCTTGTATAAGCAGCACTTTAGGGGGGATTTTTTTTTTAACACATCACATGACTATAATCCATTGACATTCCTTGAGACTTGGGGCCAGATGTAGGTAGGTAGGAAATTGTGACTTGCAATTTGCGAGTCCGTGCGACTCGCAAATTGCAAGTCTCAATTTGGTATGCAGAAAGGTGTCTCAGACACCTTCTGCGACTCGCTATGGGGTCGCAAAGACCGACCTCATTAATATTAATGAGGTGGGTCGCAATTTGCGACCCCATAGCGAGTCTGGGCACTCACGGGGATGGTGGCCTGCTGGAGACAGCAGACCACCATGTCTGTGACTGCTTCTAAATAAAGCAGGTTTTTTTTTTCAAAGTGTAGCCCGTTTTCCTTAAAGGAAAACGAACTGCACTTAGAAAAAAAAAACGAAACCTTTTGTTTCGGATTTTTTCAGGGCCTGTAGTGGTCCCTTGGACCACTCCCTGCCCTGAAAAAATATTTTTATGTCAAGTCACAAAGGGGAAGGGGTCCCATGGGGACCCCTTCCCGTTTGCGACTGCGTTACCATCCACTTCAAAAGCGGTCGCAAATGGAATTGCATAGCATTGCGAGTCTCAAATAGGAAGGGAACACCCCTTCCTATTTGCGAGTCGGAAATGCATTTTGCGAGTCGGATCCGACTCGCAAAATACATTTCTGCATTCCGGTGAAGCTTTTGCGACTCGCAAACGCTTTGCTACATCTGGCCCTTAGTCATTATCACTAATCCTAGTTATCATGGAGGTGAACATGTAACGGTGTTAAACCCAGTCAGGGGTGGGGGGGTTGTGCGTTCATCTTGCTGTACTGGAAATAAAACAAACCCTTGTGAACCCCATCTTCCCCCTCCCCACTCTTTATGAACATGCCCACATAATACAAATATAGCAAGGAATTAGGAAACTAAAGAAAAAAGATTTGCAACTATAATGGAGGGTATATCAAGTCAGAGAATTGCTTCTGTCCCCAGCCAACTAATATGAATTGTCCCTCTGCAACGTTATTTCTTTACAACCTATTTATGCAGACCAAGAAGCCAGTTACAATTCCAGGAGGGGCCCACTATGCAGATCCCCCAATCATGGGAATTTTCCCCATTTCTCTGCTGCCAACTCATCATAGTGTCTGCACAAATCAGATGAAAATGATACACAGTCACAGAGTAGATGATGATGGAGGGGGTGTCGTCACTGGTTCCTGGTGCAGAGGTTTCCTTTTCTTTTTGAGTTTTCTGTTTCTTAAAGCCTAGCCGTCTTCGATTTTTGAGGGGTCATCATCTCTTCCTCAGGGGTCAGCACTGTTATTTTGAATTTTATACATGGATGGCTCGCTGTCTGACGCTGAGGCCTTCAGTTTACCAATCATTCCTGTGTCTCAGAGAAAAGGATTTTCCTTGATGCAGAATCTTATGCTTGATTTGATAGAGCAGCATATGTTGAAAGTGCATAGTCTGGAGCTTTCTACCTTAATATCATTGTAGGATTGCTACTGCTTCTGGGCCCTAGCTGTATAGATCTGGAAAAGTAGTAATCTTCCCATTTCACACAGAATATCGTCCACCTGGTAGGCTCTTTTAAGAATGGTGTCTAAGTTAGCAATAATTCAAGAGTGTCACAATCATAGGGCACAGAGGAGTCCTGGGAGGTAGCCTAAGGGTTAGTGCTTGGGGCACTCCTTTGGAGAACAAAACACAGGTCTGCCTCATGAAGCCACAATTTGAATCAGTTAGTTAGAAAAAATTCAGGCCTTTGTCCCCTCCAGGAGGATAACCAGCCACAAATTGTTCCTGTGTGACCTCCCCTCTGCATTCTCTGCCTGTCTCTCCAGGGTGGTGACCATCTGCAATTTCATAACTTCTTTTTTATGGCACTTACAGTTTCTCTATTGTAGAAATACAGTCCTAGGGCCCCTTAGTGCAAAGAAACACCTTCTGCAATCTTGTCTGAGAAGTGACACTTCCTTGCCCACCCCTCCTATGCTCATGTCAAAGGCACAGTGGGTATCCCATATGGCTTGTAGACTGAGTTCTAATGACACGCTCTCCTTTGTGTGGTCTCCCATGTCTTCTTGTTTCTCCAGGCGGGTTTATTTTTCGCCTGAGGGGCCTTTCTGTACTTGTCGATCTTGCCCTGTTGCATTACTCCTTGAGCATTGTCTTTATTCATTGTTGGGGGGGAGGGGCTCCTCTACCGACCCAGCTCTACAGGCTAGTCTTTCTGAAGTCTACGCTAAGGCTTATGGCCAAAGAGTCTGAGCTAACTTCTCCAAGGTCGAATATAAGGCCAACTAGAGCCACCGAAGGTTGAGAGGAGGCAAGTGGAGCATGTCGAGCTTGACCCATCCCGTCACTCGCCAGGCAAGCTCTCCATCCGCTTGTCCAATTAAATGGTTATGTCCCATACCAAAGGGAAATTAGCGAAGGGCCAACAGCAGTAAGAGCCTTCCCAATTGAGTGGATATGTCCCACACCGAAGGGAAATTAGCGAAGGGCCAAACAAGCAAGAGGAGTCCCATCACAGCAGGCCAACTGCTTTCCCCAAGCTACAGGTTCAGTGCTGCTACGTCTGCTGATTGCTCCCCGTCCTGAAGCAAGGATGTTTTGAGGACTTGGATGGTGGGAGGGACTGCCAACATAAGATCAGCGCATTCACCCCTCCTCTGTTGCCTCCCCTAGCCTGTCATAAGTGTCCAGCATTTTAATCACCGTGGCCTGGGCCTGCACTCCTCACTGCCATGCAGGTCGCCATCGCAGCAGAACATTACTGCATGCCCACCTCGGCCATCTAGTTTCACTTCTCTCCCCTGAAATTGTCTGGACTTGTCATCTTTGCCGCAACACCCCATATCTTTTCTGGACCCATGTTATTCCTTCTACTGGCCTATTTCTTCTGAAAGAAAGATAGATCCACCTACAGTTGTCAGTGTACTTACCAGGGTGGGATGGAGCTCGCGAGCATTGCAACCAGGGCTTGTTGGGAGCAATTCTCAGGCCGCATCCCAGCTTCTTCAGCAGCTGACGTGGCAGTGCCTCAGACAACGCACCATTGCGTTTCTCAGACTCTGTTTCATCTGTCAGGCTTATTAGTCTGGTTAAGGCTCCTTTCCCCTGGCACAGCGTCTCCAGAACTATCAGCTGTGCCCCACCGCATGACTGGTGATTGACCAGACGGGCCAGGTTGTTCTTCCATAAGTGGCCAATTCTTTCTCCAGAAGGCCCCCATCTTCACCCTGTCAACAAGGAGGTGGGTTGGGGGAATAGGGCAGCCAGGGGCAACGGCTGCTTCTCTAATATATTCACAAGGGCAGGATGATTAAGAGTTCAGTTGAGTGTAACGGGGCTAGCTCTAAGCTACTTCAGATTGTGACCGCTATCTTGGCCGGCCACTCCAGCTGGTGCCTTTCTCTGACGAACCTTAA
Source organism: Pleurodeles waltl (assembly GCF_031143425.1). Lineage (NCBI taxonomy): Eukaryota > Metazoa > Chordata > Amphibia > Caudata > Salamandridae > Pleurodeles > Pleurodeles waltl. Next base: position 925,245,388 of record NC_090440.1, read on the forward strand.
AACTTTCAATGGGAAGAGGATTTGTCATGAAATTGACCTCCAGAGTGTAAACGGGTCAGCGCCCCCTACCAGGATTTCTATCAGTGTTCAGAGACATAAGTTTGGCTTTGCAGCCCGATTAGCAGTGGGGATCATCCAAGTGCAGTCCTCTCAAGCCTAGAAGATGTGTAACGAACCAAGACAGCAAAGGCAGACATCTGCTTCTCACAGTCCTCAAAAGACTAGAGCTCTGTTATTTTAAGTAGGGACATGTTCCCTCGCACAGTGAAAATGTGGTTAGCAAATAAACACGTCGGAGACGATAAAAAAATGTGAAAGTGAGCTTGGAAATTGCTTCATATGGAAATTATATCAAGACACAACGGTGGGTGCTTTTATGCGGCCCCAATGTCACTTCTAGAATGGGATGAATCCGACACCCAGCTGAACGACGCCACCGATCGGCACCCAGGAGCAATGCTATGAAAAAGCTCTACAGACTGGTGCCTGGGGGTAGTCATAAGGTGAGGCATCTGCAGTAAGAAGTATTTATCACAAACAAATTGTTACAGGAAACGTAGCAAGAGTTCAGATAAAGCAACGCCACCAGACTGCCAACATGTAATTCAAGGGTGTAGTGTGCATGCTCAACCAAAGCGGAGGCTGTTTATTTCTCTTTTCAGTACATTGTGCTGTGTTTCATACAGCAACCCAAAAGACAGACCTCAATACAATGAAATTCCATATGAAAATAGAAGAAAACATCCTCAAGCAGTTAATTTAATGTATTACTAGGAGCCAAAAGCTCAAACTCACCACAAATGTCAGCACTTCACTGCCTCCAATTATTTATTCTCATATAGCGTTGCTCAATTTGTAGTTAAAGCTACTGAGAGACCTAATTGGAAACAATGCCTTGGCACACAAATCAGCCAGCAATACCTAAATGTACCTCAGTGCCTCCGATGAACAAGATAATGTACAACTGTAATGGACAACCGTATGAAGTAAATTATCTAACATGGTGAAAGAGAACCGCTACTCTTTTCTTCATCCTTATTAAACCATCTGATAGTTAAGTGAATGTTGGTTTTACCAAAAAGGGACTAGCACTGGTGGTAGTCTCCAATGCCAAATCTTTCAGAAGTATATTCAATAACAAGTTGTAATTTAACTTCCACAAAGGAGAAGTGATGAAATACCCAGTTTCAGCATGAAGTCCTGTGAAACATTAGTATGTGCATTCCAGACACAGACTGGCTATCAGTATGCAAAGTCTTGTATAATCAGAAATTCACTATAAAAAAGTTGTGTTGACAGGTCCCTGAAATAGCAGCTCAACAAGTCTCACACCCTAGGCAGATCTCAGAAGCCAGAAAGTATGACCATCGTATTGCTGTCATGAACTCACACCACTGACCTCTAAAAGATACATGTTCACTAATCATGATTGATTATCTGATATACAGATCTCAACAGCTAAATCCCACCGAAGATGTACTTGACAAACTCACCATCGGTAGGGTTCCTATGTCATTTGCATTGAAAAGGAGCCCTACCCGGAAAGTCCACATTGCAAGAAAAATGTAATTCAAGGCAATCAATCATTTTCAGGCTGTGTGCCAAGAATGTGGAATCCTTCCTCACCAGCACCCTTGTGCAGCCCAAATGTATCTTGTCAAGACAATTGTAACCTCATCTCAAAGACACTTCAAAGAAAGAACTGAAGACCCTCAACTCCAGGAAAGGTGTCACACACTTGTCCAATCAGAAATACTGCATGTCTCAAATCTCACATTTTGTAAGTCTCACATCACAGTAAAGGTCCATCTTTCACTCTTACTAACAAGTGATTTGCAGATCATCTGTGACAAAGTTGAACACACTCCTATGTAATGGCATGGTTAACTACTTACAAGCTGTTGTATTTTCTAAGGTAGACCTAACTCCCTGTCCCTCCATCCACACATGAGTGTAAGATAAAGTTTACTGCATGAATAAAATAAATATCAATAGGACATAATTATATGGAAATATAAATTAGCAACAAGAAACTTACTTTAGGCTCAAAGTAGTCCCCTATGAGGTGAGTAAAAAATAAAGAACCTTTATGGACGCAAATATTACAAAATGTATTTTTACAAATTCATACTGTAGGAAGCTGGGTACCTATGCATGAGCTTTGCAAGTCTCCTAGATAAGCCTTGACTGCTCATCTACAGCTACCTCTAGAGAGCCTGTGGTGAGGTATCCCCTCTTAGTGAAGTGTAGGTAGTGTATAGAAGCCAGGCTCTCTAACGGTAGCTATGGCTGAGCAGCCAAGGCCTATCTAGGAGACATGCAAAACTCATGCAATACCACTGTAGTCACACAGCACTTACACACATGAAAGAAAAAACTCAGTTGTACAAAAATAAAGGTACTTTATTTTTGGAACAAATCACCACAAAATTCGAGAAGGGTAACCCACCAATAGGAGGTAAGTAGAACACTAAATATATACACCAGTAAACAGAAACAGGCATAGAAAAGGTTAGAAAACTGTGCAAAAAGCAATAACTGACAGTGACCCTATGGGGAGCACAAACCATATACTACAAAAAAATGTAATGTGAATAAGGTACCCTCACCTAGATAAGTAAAATGTGTAGAGGGGAGCTGGGAGTACTAGAAAACCACAGAGGTAAGTAACACAGTACCTCCCAGCGACCAGGAATGCAGGAGTAAATCACTGGATTTTCCCAAAACCACCCAAAAGGAGGAAAAGAAAAAAAAGAAGACACCAAGAGAAGACTGCAAGAAAACCAGTGTGGATTCTTGAAGAAAGAAAACCTGTGGAGAGAGGGGACCAAGTCTAAGAGTCACAGTGGAGTCCAGGGGGAGTAGAAGCTAGTATCCACCCAGCTGTATTTGGAGGAGTTGGTCTACAGTGATGAAGAACAGGTCAGCACTTCAGCCCTGGAGCTGGAGAACAGTTCCTGATGGATGCAGATGATATCCCACGCTGGAGTGAAGCCTGCAGATGGGTGTCGGTTCAGGAATACCACCAATAAGTCTTGGCAAAGGCAAATTTACAGTTAGTGGAAAAGCGGTGCTGCCAGGGACCAGCAAGGCCCAGGAGGACTGAACCCAGGAGGGGGGAGTCACAGGGGACACTCAACGTCGCAGAGAGTCCACAGAAGCAGGGGCAGCACCCGCAGGAATCCCACAGGAAGGGGACACAGGAGTCGCAGAAGAAGCCCATGCAACACTACAAAAGAGGATCCCACACTGCCAGAGAACCACGCAGGAGGCTGTACTTTGCAGGAAGGAGTGCTGGCGGCTAGAGCGACACGTCATCTGAAGATCCCTTGGAAGAGATGCAAACAAGTCTTGGGAGCTGCAAAAGAAGTGGTGCAAAGGGGGACTGTCCTGCGTGGGAAGGCAAGGGCTTACCTCCACCAAAGTAGGACAGCTGGCAGAGAGGACCAAGAGGACTACTCAGGACCACCACCCGTGATGCAGGAGCGATGCAGCTCAAGATGAGGACAGATCCACGCTGCAGGTTGTCGCTTGCTGTAGGTGCCTGCTGTTGCTTGGGAGTGACTCCTTCACTCCAAGGTTGATTCCTTCTTCTTCTTGTGCAGGGTGAAGAGTTGCAGTTTTTTGAGGATGCACGGCCGGGTATATGTTGCAAAGCTGGCAGCAGACATGGGAACAAAGTTGCAAAAGAGTCTTCTTTGTTGTAGCAGCGTTGTCGGTTTCTGGAGGGTCCAGTCGTCGTTCTAGTGGCCAGAAGTCAAAGTGGGGGTTGCAGAGGAGTCCTGCTGGAATTTTGCATGCCGAATTTGAGGACCCACCCAAGAGAGAGACCCTAAATAGTCTTGAAAGGGGGATTGGTCACCTAACAAGGTAAGCACCTATCAGGAGGGGGCTCTGACGTTACCTGCTTGGCCTGGCCACTCAAATGCTCCTAGAGTTCCTTGCCAACCTTCAAAACAAGATGGCAGAACCCGGGGACCCTCTGGAGAAGCTCTGGGCACCACCCCTGGGGTGGTGATGGACAGGGGAGTGGTCATTCCCCTTTCCATTGTCCAGAAACGCACCAGAGCAGGGACTGGGTGTCCCTGAACCAGTGTGGACTGTTTTATGCACCAAATGTGTCCTAAGCCAAGCCAGTCACATCGATTTCCAAAGGGAGTGGGTGTTACATCCCTCTCCCAAAGGAAATCCTTTGTTCTGCCTTCCTGAGCTTGATCAAATCAAGCAGCAGGAGGGCAGAAACCTGTCTGAGGGGTGGCAGCAGCTGGGCTGCCCAGAAAACCCTGTAAGACTGGTGGTAGCAATGCTCTAAGGAGCCCCAGAGTGCAATGAATCATACTTCCAATACTTGCAACAGTATTGGGGTATGATTCCGACATGTTTGATACCAAACATGCCCAGGTTTGGAGTTACCATTAAGTAGCTGGACATAGGTAGTGATCTAAGTCCAGTGCACGCGCAAAATGGTGCCCCCGCGCTCACAAAGTCCAGGAAAATGGATTTGGAGTTTGTGGGGGCACCTCTGCTAGTGCAGGAGTGCCCTGACACACAGGTACCGGCACCCTGCCCTCTGGGCTGAGAAGGCCTACTATAGGGGTGACTTACAGAGACCTGTTGTAGTGACCTGTAGGGAAAACGACTGCATGCACCCCTTTCATGCAGGCTGCAATGGCAAGCCTGCAGATTCCTTTGCATGGGCTCCCTGTTTTGAAAACTTTGTTTATTGGTATTTTTCAGAGAAGTACAACTCTTAGCTAGGAGTAGTATCACTTGTTGCATGGCACGTGCGTAAGTTCATACATTTCAGCTGGTTCCCCGGCACTGTCATAATTGTATCATGGCCCTTCCAGGTGTATTGATAGCATCGAGTATACACAGTACATCAATTTGCATTCACATAGTCTTGCAACCCCTATCCCGCTTTAATCAGCATTCATTTGCTATCATCCTTACTACTACCATTTAAACTATTAACACAACTAACTATAACATGTAACAATGCACTGGAGGGACAATTCCTTGTTGTGGTGTAGTTGGGACATTCAAGGTTAGCCGAGCTATCTGATTTGGAAGGTCAGTATCTTTACTGTGATCCCTCCTCTTCTCCAATAGAGGAGTGGGGGTCCCCCCGATGGTCCCAGGCTCGGTCCTTGGTTAACCAGTTGAGGCAGTATATTTGTATTGGCGTCAAAGTAGTGGACCATGCCCCCCTACTTCTAGTAATTGACATATCGAGTAATCTCTTTTGTGTGGCATGTGTTACGTCACATCTCTGCTCCCTATCAAGTGGGGCCTCTCTGGTTTCCAAGTCACCACCTACCTCTCATCTCTGTGTATCCTAGGCCTCCAGTACCTAAGCCCATAAGGGATCAATAGGACGTGCACGCATCCCCCGAGCCTCCTCCCTCCGTAGCATGTGCAGTTCGGCCTGGGCCCAAGTTGATACATCCCGTCTCCAGTCTGCCAGGGCCGGGCCCGTAGGGGATTTCCAGACCATGGCAATCTGACGCGTGAGTAGTATGAGGGCTAGGTCCAAAAACCTGCAGTCAGTTCTCTTAAAGGCAGGTCTAGAATGTAGTCCCAGCAGGCAGAAGGAGGGATCTAGCTCCAATTGTGCATCAAGGACCCCTCCCAAAGCCTCCAGCGCCCCCCGCCAGCACTGCTGTATCTCAGGGCACTCCCATATCATGTGATTTAAAACTGAATCTACAGTGTTGCACGTGGGGCATTTCCTGGGTTCGCCGCCATATATTACCCTGAGTCTGTATGGAGTGAGGTATGTTCTGTGTATATAATTGTACTGGATGTAACGGAGATGTATGTTACGCGACACCATACAGGGGTATGCCAGCACCTTCTGCCACTCTGTGTTCGTCATCTCCTTGCCTAGTGTACCTTCCCATTTCGCTCTGAGCGTTTGCAGAGACTTCAGGGTAATCTCGCTATAGGCCCTGTAGAGCCTGGCAACCAGGTGGGTATCCTCCCCTATTGTCAATAAGAGTTGGAGTATTTTATGCATTTCTGGTTCTGCGTTCACCATAAGCCATAATCCCCTTATAGCGTGAGTCAGTGTCTGGTATAGGAGGAATTGCCCCTCTGGGATTCGTTGCTCCTCTACTAATGCTGTGAATGGACACAGGACCCCTTCCCGGAAGCAATACCCTAATGTCGTCACTCCTGCCTGGGTCCAGGTCCTCAACTGGTTTCTTGGTAAGGTGCGATTTGTTGTCCCCAAAAGTATCCCCATCAGTTGTATCTCAGGGGAGTTGGCCACAGTCATACCCATGCGTCTCAGACACCGTCTCCAGCAAGACAGGGCCACTGTCAGCATGACATTTTGTGCCGGTAGGGTGATCTGAAAGCTGAGTATCCACACCAGCAACAGGTCTCCTCCGACATCATCCCGGGATGTGGTCAAATCTAGCCGGTTCCCACCCGTGAACCACCTAGTGAACCATTAGAGCTGGCTCGACAAGTAGTATAATTCAAAATCCGGTACTCCCAGTCCACCTCCATCAGTGGGGCGGCGGATCGTGAAGAGAGATGTTCGCTGTCAGCCCCCGTCCCAGAGGAGCTTCCTGAGGACTGCGTTTAATTCTTTAAACCAGCTCACCGGTATATTCACTGGAAGATTAATGAAGTAGTATAAAGGCGGGGCAACATAATCATTTTGGATAGTGACATTTGGGCCATCATGGAAAGCCTAAGAGGGCGCCAAAACGCCACGCACGATCTTAAGGACCGAAGCGTTTTACCTAGGTTGCCGTCCGAAAGGTCTCATACATCGTGGAACACTTGTAGTCCCAAATATTTGAATGTGCAGGGGGACCATGTAATATCAATAGGGCAGGAGGACGGGCATTCCGCACCCGCGGTCAGTGGAAAGACGTACGTCTTTTTCCTATTCACTCTGAGGCCCGATGGACCACCAAATTCCTCAAGTAAATTGAGCGCCTAAGGGATCCCTGATGTACCATCCCGTAGATAAATTAGTAGGTCATCCACATAGAGCGATATCGCATGGTCCACAGAGCCCCACTGCACCCACCTGCCAAGCCCCTCCATTCGGAACTGAGCTGCTAGGGGCCTAATGGCGAGCGCAAACAGCAAGGGTGAGAGAGGGCATTCTTGTCTGGTGCCTCAAAATATGGGATAGGCGTACAATACTGCCCTGCCAGTTCGCACCCTTGCCATTGGGACGCAGTACAGTAGTAGTTCAACCCATCGCGTCCATTTCTCCCACAGGCCCATCTGCATCATTACTGTCCGCAGATAATCCCATCTCAGTGAGTCGAACGCCTTCTCAAGACCCACTGACAAGAGCACAGCACCAGGATGTTGCTTGTTGTGTAGTATGTGAAAAAGTGAAAATAGTTGTCTAAGAGTCAGGGTGGTGTTACGCGCAGGTATGAAACTATTCTGATCCTCATGTATGAGGTGGGGGGCATGCGGGAGCAGCGGGTTAGCCCTACTTAGGATCTTGAAATCGCAATTCAACATGGACATGGGTCTGAAGTCAGTCATTGAGACCTCACGCGATTTGGTTTTGGGTAGGGGGGCCACCAGTGCCTCCCTCAACGTCGCAGGGCGTATTGCCCTTTCAAATGCCTCTGTGTAACGATCAACCAATGTGGGTGCAAGGACATCTGCATATGTTTCGTAAATTTCCTAAGGGAGTCCGTCCGTGCCTGGTTTTGCCTGCTGCCAATTGTGGAATAGCAGTCCTTACCTCTTCCAAAGTCATTGGTTCACCCAGGGGGTCCCTGTTCACAAGTGCTAGAGTTCTCAGTGGGAGAGACTGTAAGTGATGCCCAATGACTGGCAGGTCTTCCTCAGGCTGTCTGTAGAGGGACATGCAGTAGGTTTTAAATGCTTCGTTTATATCTGACGGCGAATACACATTGCCCCCATCCGTCCCACAGACACTCGTGATTGTGGTATCCTCTCTACCGGAGCATACCAGCCATGCTAACATTCTGCCAGATCTACCCTCCTCTGCATGCAGAGACACCAGATACTTCTGGTAATTATGACAGCGCAACCTTTCCTGGGTCTGACTGAATGACTCTTGGTTTAAGGAGTCATTGCCGTGCCTCCTGATCCTCATCCTGTTCATTGTCTGTCATGTATTTCCCTCTCCAAGCAGTTGAATTCAAGCTGAAGGGTTCGCCTGATCCCCACCGACTGTCCCATACAGTAGCCTTGTGTCGCTACTTTTAGGGTCTCCCATTCTATGGGTTGTGATGCAGTGGATCCCTTGTTAATGCTAATGTGCTCCAGTAGGTGGGACCTAAGAGCTTTCCTATACGCCGGGTCTCCACGACAGGCTGGGGGCCCTAACTCTGGCACAACGCCAGGTAATAAGTAACGGGCTGTGGTCCAACAGGGTTTGCCCTAGGTATTCGGAGTGAGCAATCTCGGGGCTAAGAGTTCCATTGCACAGCACCCGGTCTATCCTAGTATGCAGTTGATGGAGGGCCGAATATTATGAGTAGTCCTTATCCCGAGGGTGCTCAACCCGCCAGACATCCCCCAGCCCCCAGTGTGTTACCCACTCGTTCAGGCTCTTAGTCGTCTTGTGTCCTGTAGCCCCAGGCAAGGGGGTAAGGGAGCGGTCCATTACAGTATCCAGTCCACAGTTGAAATCCCCCCCAAGCAATAACAGTCCTCCCGAGAGTTTAGCTAAGCGTCCGAGAGGGTCTGCAAGAAAGGGATCTGCTCCTGGTTAGGGGCATACACACATCCCAGTGTGACATGTCAACCGTTCAATCTGCCCTCCACCAGTATGTATCGACCTTCCTGATCTGCATCTGTGGACATGGCCTCAAACGGGACCCTAGCCATCGCTCATATCAGTACGCCCTGTGCAAATGCCGAGTATGTAGCAAATATCTGCCCTTACCATCTGCGTTGCAGCCTGTCCACCTCTCGAGTAGTAATGTGTGTTTCTTGAAGTTGTGCTATGTGTACCCCCCTTCTTTTTAAATATGCCAGGATTTTGTGGTGCTTGATAATAGTCCCAATCCCTCGGATGTTCCAGGATACTAGCTTGTAGTCTGCCATTGGAGGGAGTCTAAATCGGAGATGGACACCTACTCTCCCCAATAGCAGCAGCCTCTCATCTCTTCCGCTCGGTCCCAAACTACCAGTGTCAGCCTTGATTCAACAATATCTAACCTCCTTCACGCAGTAAAAACATTCAACATCAGTCCCCAACCCCCAATCTCCAGGGCAACACCACAACCATCGGTTGCCCAGCATATGTAAAGCAAATATAACAATAACATTAAGTCATGTAGGCCCTCATTACAACCCTGGCGGTATTTTGGAGAAAGGTACTGCCAACAGGCTGCCGGTACCTTTCCCCAAAATATGACATTGGCTCAAGCCAAACTGCCAATGTACCACTCCGTCCACCAGGGCGGTAACAGCCACGTGGCTGGAGACTACAGTCTTCAGCCTCAGGCCATCATTGTCCCACCCGCCTACCGCCATGGTTTTTGTGGCTTCCTTACCGCCACGACAACTATGGCGGTAGACACTATCAGTGACAGGGAATCCATTCCCTGTCACTGATAGGGGTCTCCCCTCCTCCCCCTCGTTCTCCCCCTTCCGACCCCCTGACATACAAGCACACTCACGCACCATCATACACACGGATACACACACTCATAAACACATTCACCCACGCATGCATACATCCATTCACACACACATCCACACACACTGACATACATACACGCACCCACGCATTCACACAACACACAATACACGCACTCACACATCCACACACATACCACACGCAACACACACCCACATTCACGCACACACACACACACACACACAACCCCCCCTTGTCGGAGCACCCGACTTACCTGATTGTAGGGGGTCCTCCAGGAGGAGATGGGAAGGGGCACTGCTGCAAGCAGCAGCGTCCACCAGCAGAGCACCGCCAGGCCGTATCAAGGGTCATGATACAGTCTGCGGTGGTCTACTGGTGTGGCGGTGCTGCTGGCAGCAGCGCCACCTTACCACCGCCCGCAGCCATAACCGTAGCCAGAATTCCGCCATCCTTCTGGTGGAATTCCAGCTATGGTATTAATATGGCAGTTGGCTGGTAGCCACACGGCGATCTTTTGGCGGCCGTTGCCGTGGCGGTAGGCGGTTTTTACTGCCACTGTCATAATGAGGGCCATAGTGTTTTCGCCGTTCGTGTAATAGCGGCCGAGAAGCTGGGGATGTCCGTGGCTGTCTTGGCCCCAAATTCTATCAAGAACCCTCATCATGGGGTCAGTGACACTGGGCCAAGATCATCTGTGGTTTGGGGGGGTCACTCTTGGAGCTTCATCAGAGTGATGCGAGTCCGAGTCCGTGGCGTGTGTATGGTGGTCCAAGTCCCCTCCAATGGCGTTGCCAGTCAGGTCTACATTCCGTAGCGACGCCACTACATCTGGGGCTGCCCTTCTGTCCAATGCATTCTGTGCTGGGGTCGGTCCGGGGCTCGGTCGGGACCTGTTTTGTTGTCTCGTCGCTCTCCTGCGTCCACGCTGTGTCATCATTCCCATTTTGGTGTGGTGATCACTCTCAGCCTGGCTGGGAACAGGAGTGAGTACTGAATGCCCTTGTCTCAAGCGTACGCTTCACCGCTGCATAGAAGGCCCGTCTGGTCTGTACCTCAGCTGTGAAGTCTTGGAAGAGGGTTACTGTCCCATTTTCAACGCTGAAGGGCCCGACTTCTCTGGCTTGTTGCAGCAGTATGTCTCTGTCCCTGAAATGCAATAGCTTAGCCACTACTGCTCGTGGGTGTCGGCCCGGAACAAGAGGTCTTGACGGCACCTGATGTGCCCTATCAAACGTAAAAAAGGGGGTGACTTGCTCGGGGTGACCTCTGACCTCAGCAATCTCTCCAGGAAGGCCACCATGTCAGAGCCCTCGATGCCCTCTGGGAGACTGATAACTTGCACGTTGTTCCTCCGATTCCGACCTTCAGCATCTTTGGCCCGTTGTTGGATACATTCAGTCAGATGTAAGAAAATAACTTTAATCTCCTGGTGCACTGGGGTTAAGTCCGTGAGCGTGGTTTCAGTGCATTGGACCCTGTCCGCTAGCTTCTGGTGGTCTGCTCTCAACAGGCCCAGTTCCGCAGATACCTGGCCAATTTCCAGCTGAAGCGTTGTTTTGGATTCCTCTATGGCTCCCAGGATCTTCTCCAGTGTGGCCTGTAAGGAATTCGGGATAGGGTTCGCCATGTCCGTTTGGGCCATGTCACTTACTTGGCACCGCCCATGTGACTTACCTCTGTTCCGGCTTTTGGTAGCCACTCGGTACGACAAGTGATACTGTCCAGAGGGGCCTGGTAGGACCCCTGTGGCCTCGTTTAGAGTCACTTTCCTCACCCCAAGGTGGAAGTGTCCAATGGAGGGTCTTGTGTCGTGGGGTGAGCTCTGGCCGTTGGTGCCCTTTCGCAATATTCTGCTCAGTACCCCCTGAGATGTCATACAGGAGTGTGGAAGGCAGACGCAGCCTACAGCCACCAATGTTAGCAGCCCTGCCTATTGCCCCCAGGGGAAACACTACAGCAGTTCGCGATGGCATCATAAATTTATCAGGGCCGTATGATCTCCAGATGGGCCCTACCTTAGCCTAGGGGCCCTGTGCGAGGGTCACACTGTACTCACTGTGTCTCCGAGTCCTCCGGATTGCGCCACCACATCGCGCCTGACCGACCTGCGCCCCAGAGGCGTCCCTCTCTGTGCTTTTACTGTGAAATGCAGGTGCAGGATGGTCCGGCCGAATCTCTCTCCTGGTATGTTCTGCCCTTCTCGGGCCTTTCGTTGTCTCTTGCTTGCATCAGTGAGGGGACTGTCTCTATCCCTCGATATGCCACTGCAGGGCCTGGGGCTCCCAGTGCTGCCCTGTTGCGTGGCCCCCGATGTGTCTCCATTCCTGTCCTGCAGCCGGTGACAGTTTCCGACCCCCAATGGGGTAATACATAAAAGATGTCTGTTGGGCCTAAGGGGAGCCGAGCGTTCACGCTTCCACCATTTTTGCAGGTCAGGCCACGCCCCCCGCATGGGATCCCTATGGGTGGCAAAATAACTGCTGCAGCCCATAGGGATCCCCTGGAACCCCAATGCCCTGGGTACCTAGGTACCATATACTAGGTACTTACATGGGGAACCAGTATGCCAATTGTGGGAAGAAAAAGGTACAATTTATAGGAGACAGCAAAACTACTGGGGTCCTGGTTTGTAGGATCCCAGTAGACAGTCAATCACACAGACAACAGGCAGAGAATGGGGGTAACAATGCCAAGAAAGAGGGTACTTTCCTACACAAAACTTCAAAATATTGAATTTCTCTATTACTATCCAGCAACTAGATTGCCAGTGTAGCACTGGCTACATATTGATTCGGTAATTTGGAGGATGATTGGTAAAGAGGCTAAAAATACACAAGGTTGAAACTATCCTTAACTCAGTATGCAGAAGCAGCATAATATTCCTACAACAAACATTTGTATACATTTACCTAAATGTATTTACACTAATGTAACCAATAACATATTAAATTTGTTTAAGATAATCCAAAATGTATATGGGCTGGGAAACAGCTTACAGTAGGGAACAATAAATGTTTAATGAATAAAAATGTTTTATTGGCACTTCTGAAAGCATACAAAATATGGTGCTACATGTAGAAAGGATGAAGGACTTAAAGATACGAGTAGACAATTAGACTATTTATTGGACAAATATTACCTATCTTTATCAGTTGCTTTGGAGCACATGCTATATATTCAAACATTATGCAATGCCAAGCCATCCAGTAGTTGGGACTGCAATTTTAAGAACAAATGTGGGTGTCAATTGTAAGAGACTGGCTCCTTGTTGCAGTATCCCCCCCCCCACACACACACACTGTTTGCCTGGTTTCTGAATGCAACTTAGACTGGAGTCCACTGGGATCTTGTTATCCAGGTTCCCAGTGCCAGTGTTCTTTCCCTAAAATATGGTAAACGTAATTGGATACACCTTTAGCTACCACTATAAGTCCCTAGTGAAAGGTATTTAGGTACCAGGGCATGGGGTACTATGGGTAAGCCCCTGAGGGCCGCAGCACTCAATTGTGCCACCTCCAAGGGCTATGCATTCAGATGCACCCAGCACTTCCATAGCAGGTTGAGTGTCCTGGTGAAAACCTAAAATACAAACTCGACATGGCACACTCTCTGTGTGTCATATCCACCCTACACTGCATATGTTATGGGTAAGTCACCCCTCTAGCAGGCCTTACAGCCCCAAGGCAGGATGCACCATACTATATGTGAGGGCCTAATTGCATGAGCAATATGCCCCCACTATGTCCTTTCTAAACTTGATACATTGTGAGTGAACAGAGTAGCCATTTTAATATATGTGCTGGACACTGGTCAATACGAGTTTCCCAGCAACATAATGGCTACTCTGAACCCTGGGTTGTTTGGTATCAAACAACTCAGAATGACAAATCCAAATTGGTACCTGTACTGGATTTACTATAACAAGTACCCAGGGGGTCACCTTACAGGTGCCCCCTGAAAAAGCTAACTATCCTGGCATGGTTGCTGACAGGTTCCATCCAGCCTGCTGCCTCCAGACAGCCATTCCACAAACCTTGGGGGAAGAGCCCTGCCTCTCTGGTTTGTGAAACAAAGCCCTTCCTGGGTGGAGGAGCTAACTTTCCTTCCCTCAGGAATGTGCACTGCCCTGGCAGTGAGCTTCAAAGGGCTACCACCCTTGAAACTCGACCCCCGGGCCTGCTGCTAGCAGCAGATGGCCTCCCCCTTTGCAAACCCCAACTCTAGGAGGGAGCAAAGGCGGGAATACACACAAAGGGTAGGAGGAGTGGCCTCACCTAGCCTGCACCTTAATGGGCTTGCAGGCGAAATGGACCCTTCATTTCATTTTTCTCCATCTTGGAATGGAGAAAAATAGCCAATCAGGATTAGGGAAGTGACCCTTCCCACAGGAAGTGGTCACTGTAGTGGGTGTAGCCACCCAAAGGTACGTGTCCCATTGGACCCTACAAAGATCCCCCTAAAACGCCCAATAAATTCAGTATTTAGTGGGCTCCCCTAGACCAAGATTTTAGATTTGAAAAGGATTCCAAGAAGAGAAAAAGACCAGCACCAAAGAAACCACCAGGACGAGAACTGATGACCTGCTACACCAGAAGAGGCACCAAGACCCTTGCTTGCTGCACAAGGGTCCCGACAATCGCGACAGCGGAGGAGCTGAACACTGGACCGACCCCAAGAAACCCAGGGGACCTCCAGGCTTCAAGGATCACCCCAGATCTCCCTCCTGAGTGGAGGCTCCACTCAAAAAAAGCAGGAAAACTGCAAAGGACCAAAAAGCCAGTGAGGGACACTTTACTGAATCCCTGATATCTCCGTGAACGGAAGTCACAGACGGACCCATCGACACACAGATAACAGTCCGGAAGTGCCCCCCAACTGTTCCAAGTTTGGTGGCGCTGCAACCCCCAGTGGCCGAACTAGAGCAATACCCTGGGTCCTGGTCAGCTGACATCGGACCAGGAGAAAATCAGCTCCCCCAAGCTGTCAAAGGATCAAGAGGAAGCCCCAGGCGAGGTACTTCCGAAACACTCTGACCAGAGTGCCCACGTTGTCCTGTAAGCGGCCCTCAAAGAGACTTACCTCCAGCTCCAGTGGACTTCGTTGCACACAGCATCCAAGACCTTTGAAACGCTATGCACCTGGCCGCCCTAGGCCTAGCATCGCGGGATCTGCTGTGTGCCCTGGTTCCCCAACCCCTTGTGACCTCGACAGCCCAAGGGGACCCTCAGGCACCAACTTTAATTCTGCAAACCAGCTCCTTTTCCAAGTGGCCCATTCAGGTGGCCCTGTGCCAAGAACTTTTCCAATGCTGCTCCCGCCAAAACCAGGAGCTGCCCGACGCTCTCCAGCTGGCACGAGGTGCACACCGACCCCTGTGACCACCCTGCAAAAGAAGAGACTGGTAACTTAACTGTACAATTTTTGATTCCAATGGTGCGTAATTACGCACAGAAAGACTAACTTTGCTAAAACTTTAAAAAGTCATAACAAGAAAAGTACTTAATGCACTCTAAAGATTTTGGTCTTAAAAATGATATAAAAGTCTGAAGTATTTTTATAAATTCTGGTCTTGAGTTATTCATTGAGTGTGTGTGGTGCATGATTGGATCTGTGAGTACAGCAAATACTTAGCACATCTCCTGAATTAGCCTAACTGCTCGACCAGCTACCTTAAAAACTAGAGCATTAGGTGGTCTGGTTGTCCAGACCCTCTGCATAGTGTACTTGGTTTTGTACACTGAATAGAGGGCCAGCCTCCAACATCAATATGATACGATAGGAAATGGCCATGCCTCAGCACCATTGTCGAAGGCTTTATTCCCACTCACATAGTCGTATCCCAGAACCAAGAAAAGATTTGCATCCCACAAGAGAGACTGGGCGTGTAGAATATAAATTCACAACACATAACAGGGAGCAAAACTAATATTATGAGTTTCTTGAAAAGCATGAACCTATTATAGGTTGTAATACTGTGCACAAGCTGACAAGTAATTCTCACTAAATCATATGTAGGGTGAGAAAGTGAGGTTTCAGTAGCCAATTTTTTGTATGCTTCTTTCCAGTCTCCACTTTGCCTCATAACAGTCAATGCAGAAATGCTCTGGAACCACGTGATGTTAATATACACATGCCTTGGAATGGAATGACACCAACCAAGTCTTTTGTAGCTTCTGTACTCTACTGGAGTGTATTAGGCGCGTACCTGCAGCTTGTCAACTTTTTTTTGTGGAACCACTGTGAATACCGTAAAATCCAACAGACAAGTACTCTGTTTGTAATGTGGCACATAGAAGTCCTAAAGCCTGAAATACCATAAAGGTTCATATTTAACATAGAAATGTTTTTCACTACATGAAGTAATTGGGAGTATAATCAAATAGAAAAAACTGAGTGGTTTGCACTTAACAAGAGGTGAAACTGCTGTTTTAGCATATTATTCTTAGTACCATATACCAGACTGCAACAGTGAGATGGCAAAGAAGGAATTTACTTCCTTGTAACTGTAATTTTGAAGTACTGGATCTTTCATACATTTGCATGCTTGAATTATTCCCCATCATCAAGATGGAAAAGCAATGCAATGAAAGGTATAAACTAGAAACACCCTAGGCCATTCAGTTTAGTAACTAAGGGCCAGATGTATCATTTGATTTTGCACTCGCAAACAGCGAAATCGGCCGTTTGCGAGTGCAAAATCAGGGTCTGCAATGCATCAAATGCATTCGCAGACCAAAAACAGAAATTCGCAAAAATTGCGATTTTCTGCGTTGCGACCTGGATTTGGCGAATCGCAAAATCCAGGTCGCAATGCAATTCTGCACAAAATCGCAAATTGCGATTTTTTTGCCGAATGGTATTTTGCAAGTGCAAAATACCATGACCTGCAACCAGGTGGTAACCTGGTGCAAAATTTAAAAATGCAGTAAAACTGCATTTTTAAATTTGATATGTAAAGCACACATGCCCTTTTGGCATGTGTGTACTTTACATGTGGAAAAAAAAAAATGGGGTGCAGGAGAGGGGGCCTTAGGCCCCCAGCAGCCTGGCCCTTTGCTTTTCCCAAATTGCGATTTCTGTTTCAGAAATCGCAATTTGCAAAAATGCAAAAAATTCGCATCTATGACCCAACAGGCCCATAGCTGCGAATAGGGCCTGTATCGCAATTTGCAATTCGGTAATTGCATTTGCGATTTTTAAGAAATCACAATTACCGAATCGCAAATGTGATACATGGCCCTTTGCAATTCGGTAATTGCGATTTCTTAAAAATCACAATTACCGAATCGCACTGGGCCAGATTCATACATCTGGCCCATTGTGTAGGAAGCTGTCTCTCTATATACTATATCAAAATGAGATATGGTGTGCACAGAGTCCAGGGATTCCCCAAAGGCTTAACAGATGCTAAAGAAGATAATGCTAATGCTCTCTTTTGTGGTAGGGTGGTCGAGCAGTTAGGCTTATCAGAGGGTAGTGCAAAGCATTTGTTGTACACACACAGACAATAGAAGAAGCACACACTCAATGCCTTTACTCCAGACCAATGTTTTTTATATAGCAAAAATATATTTTCTATAATTTATTTCTAGAACCACAAGATTTAATTTGCACGTAAGTGCATTAATAAATAAGTATTTCACATATGAATCAACATCGCTTTGATTGGAATCGGTAAGTTATACAGTTTAAGCATAAATGGCAATAATCTGTTTTAAAAGTTGAGAGAGCAATTTTCAGAACAGTTCCTGGTGGGGAGAATACTTAGTACGATTTACAGGTTAGTACTTGATTTACAGTTCCAGTCTCTGGGGGTTAGGAAGTCCACAGGTTGGAGTTAAAGCACCCACCACCAGCAACACGGGACGGTCGGGTGCAAAGGTCAAAGTTGAGGCCAATTTAACATGGGCTCCTATAGAGACTGGGGGCACTCTGTTTCAGACCTGCTGGCAGGTAAGTACCCATGTCTTCGGAGGGCAGACCTGGTTGTTTAGAGGAGCACTGGGGGGGGCCACAAGTAGACACCAAACACAAACCCTCAGCGGCACAGGGGCGGCCGGGTGCAGGGTGCAAACAGAGCGTCGGGCTCCCAATGCTTTTCTATAAGGGGACCCGCGGGGTCACTTAGATGCTGCAGGTTGGGTCCAAAGGGCAGGTTTAGGAAAACTGGAACGTTGCTGCACCGGTGGTAGGGTTCTCCGAGGCCTGTGGTCTGCGGGTGCAGTATACCTTTAGGTGTCAGATATCTTTGTCCGGAGCTATCGCGGTCAGGGAGATCCTCTGGATTCACACTGCAGGTGTCGACACGATGAACAGGAGAGATCAACCCGGGGGGGCACTTGCTCGGAATCACCTCAGGATCCTCTCTTGCCAGTTGGGCCACATGGACATGGGCTGTGGGCGTCAGGTGCAGAGTGGTCAGGACTCACAGATACAGGGAGGCTCTAAAGTCCTTAGTTGTAGTTTCTTCTTGGACATGGCTGCTGTCCTCAGGAGTTCTTGGTATCTGGGATGCAGGGCAGTCCTCTGGAGCTTAGCGAAGTTTGGTCCCGCAGGATGTGTCACTGTTCTTGTGCAGGTTCTTTGAAGCAGGAGACAGGCCGGTAGGGCTGGGGCCAAGTCAGTTTTTGTCTTTCTTCTTCTCTGCTGGGGTTTCAGCTTAGCAGTCCTTCTTTCTTGTCAGGTCACCAGGAATCTGACAACTTGGGTTCAGGTGAGCCCTTAAATCCTGATTCAGGGGCGTTACAGCGGTCAGAGGGCAGTGGCCAATGGCTACTGTTCCTGAGGGTGGCTACACCCTTCCGGTGTCTACTCCCTTTTGGGTGGGGGCCACAGACCTAACCCTATTGGTCCCTGTCCTCCAAACGGAGATGGAGGATTCTGCAGGGAGGGGGTCACCTCAGCTCTGGACACCTTAGGGGTGGTCCTAGCTGGTGTGCTCGCTCCTTCCTGTTTTCCCTAATTTTCCACTGGACTAGCTGCAAGAAATGGGGCTTTGTCCGGGGGGTGGGCAACTCCACTAGCTGTGGCACTGTAACAAGAGGCTTGAGCCTTTGAGGCTCACCGCAAGGTTATTGAAATTCCTGCAGGGAGGAGGTGTGAAGCACCTCCATCCAGGACAGGCTTGGTTTCTGGCCACAGAGAGCAGAAAGGCTCTCACCCCATGTGCTCAGAAACTCATCTGGAAGTGGCAGGCTGGCACAGACTGGTCAGTCCTGCACTAGCAGTTTGGCTAACATACAGGGGCATCTCTAAGATACCCTCTGGGTGCATTGTTCAATAAATCCCACACTGGCATCAGTGTGGGTTTATTGTGCTGAGAAGTTTGATGCCATTGAGTGAAGCCAGTATGGAGCTATGGAGTTCGTAATGACAAACTCCCAGACCATATTTCAATATGGCCACACTGCACTTACAACGTCTAAGAATGGACTTAGACACTGTAGGGGCATATTGCTCATGCAGCTATGCCCTCACCTGTGGTATAGTGCACCCTGCCTTAGGGCTGTAAGGCCTGCTAGAGGGGTGACTTACCTATGCCACAGGCAGTAGTTTGTGGGCATGGCAGGGGTGCGAGAGGTGCCATGTCGACTTTGCCTTTTTCTCCCCTCAGGCACACACAAGCTGCAAAGGCAGTATGCATGTGCTTGGTGAAGGGTTACCCAGGGAGGCATAATACATGCTGCAGCCCTTGGGGACCTTCCCTGGCCACAGGGCCCTTGGTACATTGGGTACCTTTTACAAGGGACTTAACTGTGAGCCACTGGTGTGCCTATTGTGGAAGCAAAGGTATGGATTTTGGGACAGAACACTGGTACTGGGGCCTGGTTAGCAGGTTCCCAGCACACTTTCAATCAAAGGGGGTAACCATGCTAACAAGGGCACTTTCCTACACATACCATACTATTTTTTTTAAAAAGAGACCAAACCTAGGTTTCAGATAATCAGGCTGCATCACACTCTGGAACACTCCTGTGAGAAGCTCCAGTCCCTCAGTTTAAGAGCATGAGTGTATAGAAACAGCCACTGAGCGAAGTGAGCTTCCCAGGGGAGGAGGGTGAGTCCCATGTGGATCTATGAAATATTCCAATACTGGAGAACTACAGTTACAGGTAAGTAACTTATTTTCATACTCCAGTATTTGATCTTTCATAGAACCACATGCTTGAATCAGACTAAACAGCAGTTGAATAGCACATTTTCCCATTAAAAAAACAAAGTATAATTGTGTAGGAAAAAAAATATATATATATATATATATATGTATCTCCAAACAAATGACTCCATTACAGGGCCAGGGGCACTCTAGGATTCACATTCTATTCACTCCATTAACCCAGCATGACACGTTTCGGTAGCTTGCCTACCTCAAATGCCGGTAATCAAAAGACACACACAGGTGTTTAAATACGTTTTTTTTACTCCTTAGATGGGACTCATAGATGCAGCTGGACTCCATTTCCCATAATGCACAAAGATGGAAAATATCACCATCCTGACTTCTCTCCAAAGTTGTTTCACAGTCCCAATCGTACTTTATCTCAGGTAGAATGTATCACCAAAACTGTTTTTTGGGCACTTGGCTTTACTCATTATGTCAAGCGTACTTCCAGCCTCCACATTTCTGATTAATTGTTATTTCAAAGACGTGCCGATGTCACTTCGCAAATAGTTAAGCTGATCCATTCATCTTGCTATATATTGCCCCCAATTTTAACAAAACCTGGAAGCGTAGGTTTTCGTAAGTAATGCTACTCCATGAAAGTCATGTTCTGTCTGCACAGCAGGCATGCATTTAATCACGGGGCAGCAGCAGTTCAGGTAACAAACAGTAATACAATCCCCAAATGCTGCTCATTGTTACCAAACTCTTACAGATGGGTGCCTCCTTCGTGCCAGCAGCAATGCACACAAATCATGTCCAAACAAATGACTCCATTACAGAGCCAGGAGCAATCTAGGATTCACATTCTATTCACTCCATTAACCCAGCATGACGCGTTTATATATATATATATATATATATATTCCTAAATGCATAAAAATACGATGTAAAATGTGTGGAATGGGGAAGAGGGAGGTGGGGAAAAACGTAATTGCTCACCTTCACTGGAAAAGATGTTGTAACACCGCTTGACCCACTGCAGCATCTCTGTGAAAGCCTGGTTCCAAGCAGTAGTGCTGCACAAAAGTGTGTGTATTCCTTCAGGTCACTGCCCAGCAAATTTCCTGGAGGGACACACAGGCAAACAATGCCATTGAAGTAGACATAGTTCATGTAGAATTAGCCCACACCTTTGAGCACAATGGTGGGCCAGATTTCTGGTGACAGAACTGAATGGTGCTAGATAGCCAATGAGCAATGCTCTGCTTTGACAGTGGGTAGCTTCTTCTTGAGCAGCGGTGCAGTTTTGCGTCAAAAAAATTACTGCCGGCTAACGCCATTTTGGTGCGCCGTGCGGGCGTCATATTTATACTTTGACGTACGGCGGCGCAAACAACAGGTGGGAGTAATTATTTTTGACGCACACCGCGGCGTCAAGTCATAAAGGAAAACGACGTTAACGCGGCTGAAATGACTGTGGGTCGATTTACGACACCGCAAACCAGATATGCGCCGTTTTTTGACGCAATAGCGTAAAAAAAAAAACGCAAACACTGCCAGTTCACCAGAGGAGAGCCAAAATGGATCCCAGATGCCACTACAGACCCCAGGAAGATGACAGCAGACCCGGAACCAGCCAGGAGGATCCACACAAGAACCAGGACACTTATAAGAAGAAAAGAAAGTGTCGCTTCAGTGCAGAGGAGCAGGAAATCCTGGTTAAAGAGGTGACAGAACACCAGCACCAACTGTTTGTCACCTCAAAGTTGCCAATCAGTAGGAGAGAGGCTATATGGCAACAAACTGTTGACAAGATTAACAGTGTGGCAGAAGTACGCAGAACAGTCCTCGAGTGCAAGAAACGCTGGCATGACTGCAAACGCAGGACCAAGGAAAAGATGGGCAGGAACAGGAAGGCAGCACTGCAGACTGGAGGGGGGAGTCCAGCACACCAGGAGGCCCTGGACCACATGGAGGAGATGGTTGCAGCCGTCATCCCTGAGGAGATCGTCACAGGGATTCAGTGACAGGACAGCGCAGACTACCACGAGACAACGCACATGCAGGGTAAGTTGCATGGGGAATTATAATGCAATAATGTCAACTGCAACTGGGGGGGGGCAATACCTACTACACATTGCATGTAAGTCATCATATACATGGGGTGGCATGGGTAAAGGGGCACGGCAGGGGGGCATGGCCTGCAAAAACATAAGCTGGGGCACACCATTACACTACACCAACAACAGTCCCATGGGGGCATACTGTCATGCCAACGATGGAGCAAAGGGAAAGCCACGACAGGAGGGAAGGCCACTACATCAAACTGACATCCTGCCACTCATCAGCCAACATACCTCCTACATTAACTAGGGCCCTATTAGGAATCCTCTAGCCAAACCGACAACTGCAATGTAACTGCAACAACAGTTGCCACTACCACCTCTGATCTGTGTGCAGCTCAAGTAGCCAAAGGCAGTAACCTCCCCATGGAACATACATACCTAAATTAGGGGGTGAGGATGACAACTGCAACAATCTCCAGAAACAAGACAAAGGCCCCAGTACACTCAAATGTCAATGCACATAGTTGCCGCAAACATCAGCCAATGTAAACAACAATAGGAGTGACACAGCACTAAGGACACACCCATGCTGCATATGTCAGGGTCCATCCTGTGCCTGGGTAACAAGGCAACATCACAAATGTCATACTGCTCAGACAACAGCATTAAGGAGGGGACACATGTAACTGGTCACTGAAATACACCTGCACAGTCAGAGGGGGAAATAGGACACTGATACGATTATCAGGGCAATCCAATGTACCACACATTACCCAACATCAGCAGGACACATTAACAATGTCAACATCCATATCACATCATAACATTGCCATGCATAGGATATGCTACATGTCAATTACAATTAAGTCGATGTGAAAGATCAGGGATTGGGGCAGGTCCTGATAGTTAAGTGTGCTGCCAGGGCCAATAGAACACCCACAGCCAGTGAAAGGTATCACCATGAGAATGGATATACACGGAGGGTCGAGTAGGACAAAAAGGTGGCAATTCTCTATTTGGCATAAAGCAACACCTAGAGGCAATGAGGCTGACAAGTCTGATAATTCAATAACATACATGTAACACATAGGTGGGCCATAGGCCTGGAAGAATGCCCATCTGAAGGACTGCAGATATTAATACAAAACAAGATCACGAAGTGAATTCATCAAAAGGCAGGCACGTCACGTCAAAATTGTCACAACACAGACACACTAATTGTACCCTGTTTCATTGCAGAGGAAGATGGATCTCCTGCCGATATGCCTGTCCCAGATTTCCCTGATGACATGAATGACGAGCCGATAAACATTCCCCAGGAGACCATCCAAAAGGTCCTTGAAACCCTCCAGACCCCACCTTCAGTCACAAGGAGGAGCACAGAACAAGTAGCCATCGCAGAGGATCCACCCTCCACCCCAATTGTAAGACCTGCCAGCTCCAATACAGCTGAGGACTCAGACGACACTGGCACCAGCTTTGAGAGAACTGTAGTTGGAGTACAGCGGGAGCTGGCCAAGGAGGTGCGGGTGGGAATGCAAAATATGGCAGCCAGCCTTGAGGGGGTGCGTTTGTGCATGATGTCATCTGCAGATCAGGCAGCAGCTATGCAAGCCCTAACATCCATACTGCAAGGACTACAAGAAACTGTCAAGGAATTCACCACTGCAGTAAGGGAGTTGCCACAACACCTCGCACCCCAAACCTTCCACTGCATGCACGAATGCAATCATGACTCCCTCAGGGCCGACCTGGCTGCCTACCATCGTAATGTGGCTGCTATTCTCAAGAACCAGCAGATCCTCCTTGCTGCAGTACTGCCCTTAAGACCTTCACAGGGAGCAGTGACCGGCATGTCTGACTCCACGTCTTCTAACACTGAGGTGTGTGTTGCCCCTTCACAACCAACAACAACAAGGACAAAGCAGGCAACACACACCTCAGAAGAAGAAGACATGGAACAGATCACATTCACAAGGAAAAGTACCCGGAAGCACTAGTCCCTGCCACATGGCCGACATTTACCAAGGTCCTGCTCTTTGTAACTTGCCAGTCTTGCAACATTTTTACTCAAGCACCGTTCTGCAAACCACTTTATATCTTGCCACCCAGCCCAGTGATTGTCTCTCTCCTACTCATTGCCAAATCCTGTCCCTCTGTACTGTCTGAAACAGCAACCCCAGCATGACAAAAGCATTTTGGTAAACCCTTGTGTTGGATCCCAATTTAAAATGTCACTATAATGGACTCACAGAAGAACGAGTTACTTACCTTCGGTAACGACTTTTCTGGTGGATACATTAGCTACCTGTGGATTCCTCACCTAATGAATACTCCCATGGCGCCAGCATTCGACGGAAATCTTCTTACTAGTCTCTGCACGTCGACGAGGACGTTACTCTAGCCCACGCGACGCCGTCTGACGTCATACAGGCAATAAGAGGTCCTCGACGACGTGCGGACGTCAGTACCAATCATTTTTTACGTGCATGAGAACAACCAGGCAATGCAATGAAAGAGCAAGGCAACATCCCATTACATTGTAAAAATACACAACATTGCATGAATAACTGTAAATCTTTTTTATATATATATATATATATATATAACTCTCTCTTTTTAAAAATATATTTATACACATCAAGTATATACACAAAGATATATACATATATACATATATAAATATATTATACACAACATCTATTGCACCCTCGAAGACCAAGAGGAGCGCACTCAAGGATTACTTGGTAAGACCAGAAAGGCAACGGGGAGGCGGGTGGGACCGTGAGGAATCCACAGGTAGCTAATGTATCCACCAGAAAAGTCGTTACCGAAGGTAAGTAACTCGTTCTTCTGATGGATACAACTACCTGTGGATTCCTCACCTAATGAATAGAGTCCCAAAGCAGTACCACTCCCGGTGGTGGGTGCCGAAATGGTCAAACCAAGAAATCCTGCAGCACTGACCGTGCAAAATGGCCGTCCCTTCTAACCTCAGAATCCAAACAGTAATGTTTTGCAAAAGTGTGAAGGGACGACCAAGTTGCGGCCTTGCAGATGTCGACCACAGGAACACCTCTGGCCAAGGCCGAAGTGGCCGACTTAGCTCTGGTGGAATGAGCTCTAATGCCCTCAGGAGGATCCTTCTTTGCCAAAGCGTAACATATTTTAATGCAAAGAACAACCCACCTGGATAGTGTTCTCTTGTGGACTGCCTTTCCTCTCTTCTTGCCCACGTATCCAATAAACAGCTGATCCTCCAGCCTGAAATCCTTTGTTCTATCAATAAAGAAGCTCAACGCCCTCTTTGGGTCCAGACGGTGCAGTCTTTCTTCCTCTTTGGAAGGATGAGGCGGAGGATAGAACGTGGACAAAGTAATTGCCTGAGCCAAATGGAAGGGTGAAACAACCTTCGGGAGGAAAGCAGCCTTGGTCCTCAACACCACCTTATCCCCATAAAAAGTTGTATAAGGGGGCTTTACTGATAAGGCCTGCAACTCACTCACTCTCCTTGCTGATGTTATAGCTATCAGGAAGACTGTTTTTAAAACCAAATACCTTAAGGGGCAAGAATGCATAGGTTCAAAAGGGGACCCCATAAGGAAAGTCAGGACCAAGGACAAATCCCATTGCGGCATAACGAATGGCTTTGGAGGATATTTATTTAGAAGACCTTTCAAGAATCTGATAACAATAGGGATTTAAATAAAGATGGTTGGTCTGGAAGACATATGAAGGCTGACAAGGCCGATAAATAACCCTTACTGGTAGCCACTGCACAACCTTTCTGCGCTAGAGACAGAGCAAAAGACAAAACGTCAGAAAGATGAGCATGCAAAGGATCAATCTGCCTCTCTCCACACCACGCAACAAATTTAGACCATCTATTAGCGTAGATAGATTTAGTGGAGTGTCGCCTGGCCGCTAATATAACATCCACTACCTCAGGTGGGAGAGAGAAGGAACTCAGGTTGCCCCGTTCAATCTCCAGGCATGTAGGTGCAGACTCTGGAGGTTGGGGTGTAGAACCTGCCCCTGCGACTGCGAGAGGAGGTCTGCCCTGAAAGGGAGACGGAGCGGAGGGCACATTGAGAGTTGGAGAAGGTCGGAGTACCATACCCTCCTTGGCCAATCCGGAGAATTTAGGATGACTAGAGCCCGGTCTTGGCGAATCTTCCTCAATACTCGAGGAATCAAAGGTATGGGGGGAAATGCGTAAAGCAACTGGCCGCACCAGGTTATTTGAAACGCGTCCCCCAACGTTCCCTGCATCGGATACTGGAGGCTGCAGAATAACGGACAATGCGCGTTCTCTCGAGTGGCAAACAGATCTACCCGAGGAAACCCCCACCTCTGGAAGATTAAACGGACTTGATCTGGATGGAGACGCCACTCGTGGTCTGCCGAGAATTGGTGACTGAGACTGTCCGCACGCACGTTCAAGACTCCGGCCAGATGGTTTGCTATCAAGCAAATCTGATGGTCCTTTGCCCAGGACCATAGTCGAAGAGCTTCTCTGCAGAGAAGGTACGACCCCACTCCTCCCTGCTTGTTTATGTACCACTTTGTGGTAGTATTGTCCGTTAGGACCTGTACCGACTGACCACGAAGGGAAGGGAGGAAGGCCTTGAGAGCCAGACGTACAGCCCGTAACTCTAACAGATTGATGTGAAACATCTGTTCCTCTGGAGACCAAAGACCTTTGATCTCCAGATCCCCCAGATGAGCTCCCCACCCTAGAGTGGAAGCATCCGTTATGACTGTGGCCACTGGTGGCGACTGCTGGAACGGCTTTCCTTGTGAAAGATTGTTGCTTGCAATCCACCACTTCAAATCCACAGCAGCATCTCTGGAGATCTTGACAGTACTCTCTAGATCCCCTTTGTGTTGAGACCACTGCCTTCGGAGGCACCACTGAAGACCCCTCATGTGCCAGCGAGCATGCGTGACCAACAGAATGCAGGAGGCAAACAGACCGAGCAGACGAAGGACCTTGAGGACTGGAACTACCGCTCCATTTCGAAACATTGGAACCAAATCCTGAATATCTTGAATCCGCTGAGGCGGAGGAAAGGCCCGACCCAATGTTGTATCCAGTACTGCCCCTATGAACAGGAGGCGCTGAGAGGGCTCTAGGTGAGATTTGGGCTCATTCACCGAAAAACCCAGGTCGAACAACAACTGGGTTGTTGACTGCAGATGATGCGACACAAGCTCCGGGGACTTGGCTTTGATCAACCAGTCGTCCAAGTAAGAGAATACTGCTATCCCCTTCCTTCTGAGCTCTGCCGCAACCACCGACATCACCTTCGTGAAGACTCGAGGTGCTGAAGTAAGACCAAACGGAAGGACCGCAAACTGATAGTGCTGCGATCCCACCACAAACCGGAGATACTTCCTGTGTGACTTGAGTATCGGGATATGAAAGTAAGCATCCTGCAAGTCGACAGACACCATCCAGTCTTCCTTGTTCAACGCCAAGAGCACCTGTGCTAGGGTCAGCATCTTGAACTTTTCCTGCTTGAGGAACCAATTCAAGATCCTCAGGTCCAGGATTGGTCTCAAACGACCATCCTTCTTGGGAATCAGGAAATACCTTGAGTAACATCCTCGACCCCTTTCCTGCTCTGGGACCAACTCCACCGCGCCCTTTGAAAGGAGGGCTTGTACCTCCTGTTCTAGCAACAGGAGGTGTTCTTCTGAACAATAAGAAGGACGGGGCGGGATGAGGGGCGGGAACTCCCAAAAGGGAAGGGTGTAGCCTTTTCCCACAATACTGAGAACCCAAGTGTCCGTTGTAACAGTCTTCCATTTGGCGAGAAAATGCTGTAATCTTCCCCCTACAGGCGAGGAGTGAGTGGGAAATGGTGGAAGCCTAAGGCTGCTTCCCCTGCTGCACCCCGCCAGAGGATGAGGAAGAGGCAGAGTGCTGCTGAGAGGCTCCTCTGGTGCGGACCCTACCTCTCCCCCTAAAAGATCTATAGGGATGGGAAGAGGCAGGTTGCTGATATCTTCCCCGACAGGAAGAGGAGGAAGAGCCACGCCCAAATCCACGAAACCTCCTGAAAAATCTGGAAGAGGCCGTGGAAGAAGGAGCTTGGAGCCCTAACGACTTAGCCGTGGCCCTGCTTTCCTTAAAACGTTCCAAGGCCGAATCAGCCTTGGCTCCAAACAGTTTGTCCCCATCAAACGGGAGATCCAACAATGTGGACTGTACATCTGCAGAAAAGCCCGAGTTACGGAGCCAGGCCTGTCTCCTTGCCACCACAGTTGTGCCCATTGCTCTGGCTACCGAGTCGGTGGTATCCAGTCCCGTCTGGATAATCTGGGTCGCAGCAGCCTGGGCATTTGAAACAAGATCCAAAAGACCCTGGGGAAGCTCTGTAAATGATGAGGAAATGTCATCCATCAGAGCATGAATATACCTCCCCAGGATACAGGTTGCATTGGTGGCTTTTAACGCCAGACTGCAGGATGAAAAAATCTTCTTGGACTGCGCCTCTAGTTTCTTAGAATCTCTGTCCCCAGGCACCGTCGGGAAAGAACCAGGCGCTGATTTGGATGAACAGGAGGCCTGCACCACCAAGCTCTCCGGCGTAGGGTGTCTAGATAGAAAACCAGGGTCAGTCGGAGCCGCCCGATACCTCCTGGCCACGGCTCTGTGAACTGCTGGGGAAGATGCCGGCCTCTTCCACACCTCTAACACCGGATCCAGCAGAGCGTCATTAAATGGCAAAAGAGGCTCCGCCGCAGCTGAGGCCGGATGTAGCACCTCTGTTAAAAGGTTTTGTTTAGCCTCCACCACCGGCAAAGGCAGGTCCAAAAAACTAGCTGCCTTCCGTACCACTGCATGAACGGAAGCAGCCTCCTCAGTGTATTCTCCCGGGGACGAAAGATCCCACTCAGGGGAAGTGTCCAGCCCACTGGCCGACTCCAGACCACGCAGCCCATCACCCGAGTCCTCTAGCTCTCCTTCCTCCAGGGCTCGTTGGTACTCCTGCTCCTCTAATACACGGAGAGCACGTCTCCTCGAATGAAGTCGTTGTTCAATACGCGGAGTCGACAATGCCTCCGCCGAAGTCGAAGATCGGCGCCGATCTTCAGAAGCCACCGACGCCGCATCCGGCGCCACAGGTAACTTCGGCGCCGACGAAAGAGGAGCTGAAGCAGATGGACCCACCGGAGTCACAGGCCGAAATCCCGACGTCGACGTCGACGGGATGGAAATCCCCGGGGCCAATCCTTCTGAAGCCACCGGAGCGGCCACCGGTGCCGACACTGGCGCCGAGCCCACGTTCCCAAAAGGGAGAAAGGGCATAAAGGGTGCCGGCCGAAGAGGCGCAGGATCACCCAATGAAAAGGCCAAAGGCCCAGCCGGAGCACCCCCTGGAGCCATCTGTTGGAAGATGGCATACATCGCATTCAAGAATGCGGAACTATCGGCTCCAGGGGTGGGAAAAGCCGGATACTGGGGTGCCTGTCTCGGAGGCGACCCCGACGCCGGCCTCGACGTCTGCAACGCCGGAGAAAACACCTAAGGCTCCAAAACCTCAATCACCGACGCCTGTCCAGGTGAAGTTGGAGACGCCGGAGAGGGCAACGGCGTCGAAGGATGCGGCGTAACCGTGGGACTGATCTCCCATGTCCTTCGGCGCCGATCCGAAGACCTGGAACGAGTCTCCTTCGAATGACGCCGAGATTCTCTACGGCGCCGGGAGTCTCGATGACGCCGATGTCTTGGAGAAGAAGACTTCTTGTGATGCTTCTCCTTCGATTTCGCCATAAACAGCTTCGCCTCACGTTCTTTGAGGGCCTTTGGATTCATGTGCTGGCATGAATCACAAGTCGAGACGTCGTGGTCGGAGCTCAAACACCAAAGGCAATCGGAATGAGGATCCGTCACCGACATCTTGCCTCCACACTCACGACAAGGCTTGAATCCAGACTTTCTCTGCGACATTATTACCACAGCGAAAGACTACGCAGCAAAAATACACTGTAACCACAAAAGTAACAGTTGCTCCCTCGAAGATAACCGTTTCGAATGCACGGAAAAAAAGGGAACTGACGTCCGCACGTCGTCGAGGACCTCTTATTGCCTGTATGACGTCAGACGGCGTCGCGTGGGCTAGAGTGACGTCCTCGTCGACGTGCAGAGACTAGTAAGAAGATTTCCGTCGAATGCTGGCGCCATGGGAGTATTCATTAGGTGAGGAATCCACAGGTAGTTGTATCCATCAGAAATGGACAATGTACATATAGCACTACAGCACTTTTCAATAAATAGCACTTACGCCACAAATCTGTCTCTGGGTAATGTGATATATCAACTGCGCAGTAGATAATTGGAATGTCCCTACTGTCAAAAAACATAGGGCCTGATTCTAACTTTGGAGGATGGTGTTAAACCGTCCCAAAAGTGGCGGATATACCACCTACCGTATTACGAGTTCCATAGGATATAATGGACTCGTAATACGGTAGGTGGTATATCCGCCACTTTTGGGGCGGTTTAACACCGTCCTCCAAAGTTAGAATCAGGCCCATAGCTTCTCAATACAACTGTCCAGATATTATGTAGTTAGAGAAATCTGCACAGTGACCATGATTGCATCATACTCTGCCCATCCTGAGGGAATAATCTGATGAAGTGAGAAACCATAGACCACCATGCTGTGTTGGACCTTGCTTTCAACATGTATGTGTGAAATTGTTGTGGTCATCTGCTATAGGCCTTCAAAGGAGATTATGTACATGATATATGTCATTAAGAGTGTGTGTGTATGTGACCATTGTATGTTAGGCATCACATAAGCTCTGGGATGTTCCGTGTCCTACTCAGTATCTCAGCAATGCTCCATGAGGCAACACTCTTATTCTGATAAGTAGAGATGAAGCTGTGTAAAAAAGGAATAGCCAGACCATGATATGGTGATTATAATAGGTGTTTATTTAAAATAGTTAACTAAAGTGGTAAAGGTGATCATATTCAGAAGAAATTATTTACAATCTGTTGCCGCCTGTGTATACCAGCAGCTGTGTTCTGTAGTTCCCCCTCCTGTTGCAGGCCATCATTCTCCTCTCCCGGCATGTGTGGCTCTGGTTCCAGGAGGGGAATGTTTCTTCTGACACAAATGTTGTGCAATATTGCACATGTGAGGATGATCCTACAGACCATCTCGGGGGAATATAGGAGGCTACCACCAGTGATGTCGAGGCAGCGGAACCTTGACTTGAGGATGCCGAAGGTCCGCTCGACAATGCTGCGTGTCCTCCTATGGGCCTCGTTGTATGCACGCTCTGCAGCTGTACCCGGGTTGCCAAATGGTGTCATAATCCATGGCTGGATGCCATACCCCTGATCAGCTGCAATAGAAAATGAATGGGATCATGTTGATGTAGCTGGCACTATTGAAAAGACATTTAATGGCAGTAGTTGCCTTGTGTTGTCTGTGTCTCTTTTGTGTACTAATGTGACATCCTATGCTTGTGGGCTATACCATCTGCAGTGTGTTGTTTCCTTGGCTGAACAAGTGTTTGTCTGCTAACCGTCTGTCAGCAATATGTTTGGGGATTTTCAGTACAGTGTGCCCTCCCTAGCATTGTGACTTGTGATACAGGTGTCCGTGTGTCTTCACTGGGGGTGAGATGATAGTTCCATGCAGAGTTAAAATTGAAAGTGTTGTTAGCACGTTCATATGAAAGTACCCTGGACATCCCATACCTTTAGACTTAGGCAATGTATTAATGTAGAGTTCATTGGGACACTTACAATTTGCAAGGTGACATTTAGGCAACCACACTCATTGACGTCTTCACATTAGGCTGTACAGTAATTTCCGATGTGTGACAGGTTCAATGATGACTTCAGAAACATGGCTAGCGATGTCACGACCTCAGTGTGTTCCTGTTGACATGTTGCTGTTGTGGTGTATGTGTTGTGTGTCCTAGTGGGTTGCTGTGCAGTGTATATATAAGTAGGTTTTTGTACTTACCAACAAGTAGTCCATTGCCATACCGTCCATCCTGGAAGTGTTGATTGATGGTGCAGTGAAGGAAGATGAATGAGTCATGGACACTCCCAGGATATTTAGCCATGATGTAGGTGACCAATCCCTGGTGATCGACAATGGCCTGCACGTTGATGGAATGTGTGTGCTTCCTGTTGCGGTAGATTAGAATGACCTCCATGGCTCCCTGTTGCGGCTCTGCTGCTCTGCTGTTTGTTCTGTGTGTTCTGATTAAATACAGGTGTGTTTGCCCCATTTTAACGCCTGCCCTGACCCAGGCGTGAATTTTTTACGCAAATCGGGCTGTGCGTCATTTTTGCCCGAAAGCATAAATACGACGCACGGCCCTTTAAGCCATTTTTTGGATGGGAATGCCTACCTTGCACATAATTAACACAAGGCGGGTTGCCGCATCCAAAAAATGCCGCACACTGCGGAAATTTGTCGTCTGCGGGCGTCAAAGTTTAAATACGGGGCAACGTTTGCGCTGATTGTGCGTCAAAATTTTGGACGCACAATCGGCGCAGACGGAGTATAAATATGCCCCCTAATATCTGCTTTGTGGATAGGCTCAAAAGGGCCCTCTAGGAGCTGAGAAAGCACAGTATTGGATTGGCAAAGAGGTGGAGGAGACCTTACTGGTGGAAAAGTTCAGAATAAGCCTTTCAGGAAATGTTTTACAAGTCTGCTAGACCATAGTGAATGTGATGTGGCAGATCGCTGGAAACAGGTGATGGCTGCTAAGTGGACCTTGATGAATGCATGGGCAAGTCCTGATTTTGCCGATGCAGAAGGAAAGGAAGGACTTCTTCTGGTGAAGATGAAGTGAATGTATATTAGCACCTGGACGCCAAATGCAAAATCGCTCCCACTTGAGACAATTTGTTTTATTTGTTCTGTCTCTGCTATCTGGTGGGATGTTCAAATGCACAAATTCATTGTATTTAGGAGCCAAGCTGACAAATGAAGTCATTTGGGATCCTGACTCATTGTTAGCAGAGATTGTATCAGCTTGAATTGGATGCAAAGTCTTTCCGAGAGAAGGAGTAACTCCCTGAAACAACGTAGAGACGGCCATGTTGGAGCTATGAGAATGATCCTGCACTTTTCATCCTTCAGTTTAATGAGGACTTTGGGGAGGAGAGAATTCGGAGGAAAGGCGTAGGTAAAGATCAAGGACAATGCAATCAAAAACGCATTCCTCCACGACTTTTGTTGCAGGTGCCAGCTTGCTAAGTACCAGAATTTGACGTTCTAGAGTGCTGTGAAAAGGTCCAGATTCAGCTTGCCCCACTAGAAAAAGATATTGTCTAAGAGTGTTTGATTGATCGCCCACTCATGGCAAGAGGTTGTTAGTCCACTGAGAGTGTCAGCTATGGCATTTTGTAGTCCTGGGACATGATCTGTTCGTAGATACCCCTTGTGATGCTTGGACCATTCCCAGATAGCCCGAGTTTCTTGAGAGAGCAGGTGGGATTGCGTTCTGTCCTGCTTGTTCTTGTAGTGTAAAGTGGCAGTGTTGTCTGTGAAAATGAACACAGCATATTTTTTTTTTATTTTGGAGAGAAAAGCCTGCAAGGCTAGATGTACTGTTTTGAGGTCAAGTAGATTGATGTGGAGAAGTAGTTGAGAAGATTTCCAATTTCCAATGATTTGTAGGTCTTGAAGATAAGCTCCCAACTGACAAATGAGCTTGTCGTATCTACCATGATAATGCATTGAGCATGCCTGAAAAAACTTGGATGAGATCGTAAAAAGATCCTGTGGTCTGTACCCATTGCCTGTCCAGTTCCTCTTGTAGTTGACGCATATGCAGATGGCAAAAAGGAACCAGAGGAATGCAAGATGACATCATCCCTAGGAGGGACCTGTAAAGGTGAACTGAAAGTGACATTTTTCATTAAATTAATTTTGCTAAAGTGACCAACTTTAGTTGTCGTTCCAGTGTAGGGTATGTTTTGCTGAGCATTGTATCTGGTGTGGCTCCTAAAAAGGATATCCATTGAGATGGCTCAAGAACTGTTTTTTGTGGATTCAGCACGAGTCTAGATCGATGAATAGGTTCGTGCAGGTGGTTGTTGATCTCTGTGCAGCCCGGCAGGAAGGTGCTTTGACCAAGCAGTCTAAATAAGGAAACACTTGATGTTTGTGTTGTCTCAGAAAGGCTGTTATAGGTGCCAATCATTTTGTGAAGATTCAAGGGGAAGACTTTAGGCTGAAGGTAAGCACCTTGAACTGGTAGGGGCTGACGGCTAATGTGAAACTCTCTGTGTTTTGGGTGGATGGGACCATGAAAATTTACATCTTGGAGATCAAGGGGTTGACATATGGTTAAGGTTAAGAAGCTGCAACATGTCCTGCAGTGTTACTTTGTAGAATGGCTGTTTTGTGAGATAGGCATTCAGATTTCTTAGATTCAAGATTAGTTGCCACTGCTTTGACTTCTTTTGGAACAAGAAGACACAGGAATAAAAGCCCTTCCTTGAGCTACTGAAACGTGCTCTACAGCACCTTTTCTGAGCATGGTTTTTACCTCCAACTTGAGGAGTTGTAGATATTTTTTGTGGAGATTTGAGGCAGGGTTGTTGGTGGTTTTTGGATAAACTCTAAAGTATGGCTGAATTCAAGGAGGCCTAAGAACCATTGGTCCATAGTGTTTCTCCCCAGAGTTTAAGGTAATTGGATATTCTGCCTCCAAGGCAAGGTGTAGGAACAAAGGAAGTAGCCGGTGCCTGGACCACGTCATTGACAACGGCCTGTGTCTACATAGGAATCCATGTCCCATAGTTGACTTTAGCACATGGAAATATTTGGCGTCACAACTAAGTCTCTATATATAAAATATTATTTACCTGAAACAATCAGCTTGCACCCTATTGGAAACTTTCATAGATTCACATGCGACCCACCCTTCCTCCCCTGGGGAGCTCATCTTCATTTTCTCAGCCTTAGATTGTTGTTGCACTTGTGCTGGGAAAATCTGAGGGCAATCAGCTCCTCACAGGAGGGTTCTAAGGGGTGGTGAGAGCTGATTGGTTGTCTCTTACGTTTGGTCCTTTTTCATAAAATGACTGTGAGATGTTACTAAATTAAGACGCCTAGTGCCTCTGAGCTCTATATACAAGTGAATGTGATTTTGTATTACACCGGAGGCTCCCATCTCGACGACGGGGAATGGTTCAAGCGTGTGAATCTATGAAAGTCCAATACTGGAGTAAAGACATGAATTATGCTGTCACAGAGGAACACTGCAACCATAGACATTTCTTAAATACTGTGGGGCTGTTGTAACTCCAAAAGGTAGTACTTTTAAATGAGGTCCTGGTGGTGTGTTAGGTGTGTGAATAGGTGCACAAGAGGTTGATTGCTGCAATGTAACACCTGTTCAGAGCAGAGAAATGACATCTGACAGAGTTGTCATCTTGAAGTGCACTGGCACAACATGACAGTTTAGTGACCTGAGATTGAGTACTGGATTAAGTGTTCCTTCCTTTTTGGGGATTAGGAAGTATAGTGAGTACAATACTTCCCCCTCTATGGTGTGGTCGAACAGGGTCTGTTGCCCCTTTTTGAAGAAATACATTGACCTCCTCTTGTAGCCTTTGATGCTCTTGGTTGTTGTTCTGTAACTGAGTTGCTATCCCTCAATCGCACATAAGATTTCTCTGCTTGCTATTGCGACTTTAGTGAGTCAAGCCTACAAAGAAAATAGCTTCATTATTGAATTGGAGTGAAATAAAATCTTAAACCGTACAATCTCCTTAAGTCCTTGGTCTGAGGTTCTAGGAACAAGCTCAGGTAAGGTAGTGAGTGCTATAAAAAATCCTAGACAAAGACCCCCAACAAGGTGTGCAATTCTTTGAGGTGGGCAGACACAAATACCCAACCTCCTTCGCCAGACACGGTACATTGGGAAACTAGCACTAGGCGATTTAATGTTCAATCCTAGCTTTACCAGTCAGCCAAAAATATCAAAATGTGCTGGTTGTGAACTATGTATTAATCGGCTGGGCAGGTACCACAACACAGTGGCATTTCTTTGGACAGAGTAGTCTAGAGTCGTGCCAATGGAACAACTCACATTCCAGTTGTTGCATACAGAGCATGACTGAAGTTATGGAGTGTGTTTTTTATTACTATCAAAATCTCCTTGTGACAAATTATGTAGGCTTGGGAAATCAATTCTTGAACATATGTCTCAGTTTTCTTTACAGAGCTAGGATGATCTTAGATGAAATTGAACACTGGTAGTAAGTATGTGATCGGAAAAGAGGACTGTAACCCAACAATCATTTGACTATCCATTGCGGAAAGAACACCCTCTCCCATAGTCCACTTACTAAAATATGGTGTTGTGAGATTATGGGCTTTGAAACAAGGAGTCCTGCACTATGGTACTCCTGCTTCACCAAAATTGTTTGATCATGGTTGAATTATGCCCAACCTATGTCTTTGCCCCCTTAATGGCCATTATATGATAAAGGTGGGCAAGCCACTTAAGGCTTGCTCCAAGTTTGAGCTAGACACCTGCCACTGGACCAGCTCAAGGTTCTCTTGGATTCTCAAGTCCAGAAAATGTTAAGCCTTCATGTGGCTTCTGACTACCCACCACTCTCTAACCTCACACTCAAAAAACCTACAGATGAAGGATAAACCTTTGAAGTAAACCAGTGGTTCCCCCCCTGGGGGTCCGCAAAACCTCCTCAGGAGATCCGTGACTTAGAAAAGTGACTAATATTAACAGATTAATAAAGTGTCTATAAATCAAGTGGCTAAATGTAAATTCACCACTTTATAATCTAGTGTTAATGTCAAGGAATTTGAAATTGGAGACTAAAATTTAAATTAGTATCCTCAGATTGATTCACTGGAGCAGAGCAGGTGAACCAAAATGAATACAGTATGGATGAGGTATGGCTTCAATTCAATTGAGAAAACCTTCCAATTAAATTTTTTATTTTTTTATTTTATTTATTTGCAGATGAAATACAATGTGTTCTCATTTGTGTGTGTATTTGATGGAATGCGTGTTTCTGTATTTTTGTGTATTGTTTTATTTTTCAAATTATCAACAATGTTTAGGCCTGGGTTCCCGGCTTCCAGTAATGACCCAGCGCCTGCCGCCGATTCCAACAATTCAGTGAGGGTCCCTGGGTTCCAGTAATAATAAAGTGGGGGTTCGCAGAATACATAAAGGTGGGAAACCACTAATGCAGAGAGAGAAACCCATCAAGTAGCTGAACTGCGCAATATGAAACAGAAAATCTGGGATCAATCCAGCATCTGACCAAACTCTGGTCAATTATAGGCAATTGTTTCATTTCACCGTGGCTCCTTTTTGCACTACAAACAAGGGCATCGTGAATTGCATGAGTTCTAGATGTCCACTGTACAAAAACCTCACACATTGTCCTAATACACTATAATATTTATCCACATATAACAACAACCTAGGCCTGGTACAATTTGCACATTGCAACTGAATTGCCTCTTTGTTCACTAATGACACTTGTCAGAGATCGTGGCAAGGCATGAATGTTTCTAAGTTCATAGTTGAAAATTATCCAATTCTAAAAAAAGGCACTCAGTGCAGTGATATATTCTCATGTACTAAGGTGAAATACTTCCACATACTATAGAAGGAAAATGTTACTTACCCAATAAGCATCTGTTTGTGGCATCTAGTGCTGTAGATTAACTTGCTCTGCATAATTCCACAAATTTAGTGTTGGGTCTAGAAGGTTGCGAGTGGTTTTTGTTTGAAGTCTTTCGAGTCACAAAGTAGTGTGTCTCCTTCACTTGTTGGCAATGCGCATGGTCCTCGACTCTATCTTCAGATTGTTTTTCCCGCAGGCGGTAATGTACGGAGTGTTGTGTAAAGATAAGCATGTGAAATAACCATGCATGAGAAGGTATATCAAAAGACTATAACAGCAACAGGTGGATGCTTGTGAATCTACAGCACTACATTCCACAAACAGATGCTTACTGGGTAACCTTTTCCATTTAATGGATGTTTGGCTGTAGATACACAGGCATTGCATAGACTTCAAAGCAGTGCCTCCCAAAAAGCGATGGCTAACCTGTCAGTATTACAGAGTTTTTAAAAAGAGTATGCAGCACTGCCTGACCTACTTTGGCTTGTTGGCATGCTAAACATCCACATAATTGTGTTTAGTGAAAGAGTGTGGTGTTGACCATGGAGCTACCATACAAATGTCAGCTATAGGTATGTTCCCTAGAAATGCCATGGATGCACCCTTCTTACATGTTGAATGTGCTCTAGGGGTAATAGGTAATGGCCTCTTAGCTTTTTCTTAAAAAGTTTGGATGCATTTAACAATCCGTCTTGTTATGCTGGATTTAGAAATAGGGTTACCTTTATGTGGTTGTGAAAAAGCAATAAAAAGTTGTATTGTCTTTCAGAAAGTTTTAGTTCTATCAATATAGAACATAAGCTCTCTTTTCACATCCAACGTGAGGAGGTCTCTTTCAGAAACAGATTGAAATTGTGGGGGAAAAAATGGCAACTCAAAAGTTTCATTGAGATGAAATTGAGATACTAGTTTACCAAAAGAGGGTAACTGTTCCTAACACAAGATACTAGAAGGCTACACACTTACCCAGGTTGAACAATAGGGGAATTGCTCCCTTAATTTATGGTACCCTCAAAGATCCCAAGGTGGCAGCTCCTCGTAGGACAGGTGCTGCAATGTCCTATGGGCCCCACAAAGTGTCACTTTAGTGAATATCTTTTGTTTGGTGGCATATTGTGAAGCCTAGAAGTGTGAGAGTTCTTAAAATGTGAGGTCAAATATTCAGGACTGGGTGTGAGTGAAAGGAAAAAGTGAACAACTAAAACTATCTAGGAGTTGCCAAAACATCATTTAATTACACGGTACTCCTGCCGGGATTAAAAAAGCCACTAGACAGAGGCACTGGGGGCTACTCTGGGGAAATGATGAACCCAAGTAGCCATAAGAGTCAAAAGTGAGAAAAGGTCCGCATGTTTCGAGCTTGCCGGTCCAGGAAAAACAGATCCACAGCGCTTCTCCAGGATCACAAGTGAATTAGAGTTCCCCGTGTTTGGAGCTACAACTGTCAACTGGGTGGTACTCTAATGGTTACCAATTCAGGTTTAACAAGTGACCTCCATCAATATCCCACTCAAACAGTGTAAGCTGACTTGATAATATCAGTCAGGACATAAAACTTCTGAAATGTGTGAATGTCCAGCCTGAAAGAGACGAAGAAAAGAAAGAGACCAGGATAAAATCAAGAAATAATCCACACAAAGCATGATACATCATGTTGACATGTCCATTATAAAATTGAAATGGTATCTCATCAATAACTCCTGAATAGGAGTAATATCTATAATTCACTCCATCGTCAGAAATATCCAGGATCTATGAATAAACAGTGCCCCAATGGGTCATGAGTTATACAAAAAGCACAGTATTCATGTACACCGCAGTAACACATATGTCTAAACAATAACAACAAAGACAGCCAAACATGCATAATGGCACATCCAACCAATTGGGAGATCACACATGTTGGCTCTAACACAATGTATCAAAAGCCCTAGTTTTTATTGGGATTTGTAA
Organism: Pleurodeles waltl; assembly: GCF_031143425.1. Classification (NCBI taxonomy): domain Eukaryota; kingdom Metazoa; phylum Chordata; class Amphibia; order Caudata; family Salamandridae; genus Pleurodeles; species Pleurodeles waltl. Next base: position 925,284,801 of record NC_090440.1, read on the forward strand.
ACTTTGGCAGAATTTACATTCCAGATTATGCACAACGCATTAAACCATTATATGATTTAATATGCACCGACTTTTCAAATAAATATCAAGACAGTCTAACAAACATGCATTCTCAGAGCATTACAAGACATGCTTGCAGCAAAACATTTACACACACATTTGGTCATCAGAGTAACATTTAATGAGGGTGATACCGTCCCTATTGCATACAAATCACACTTGCACGCCACAGCTCAACAACGCTTTGCTCCCACAGAAAAAAATCTGACTGCTCTCATTAAAGAAAGACTTCTAGCTCAGGGGAAATGCATTATTGTCATCTCTCTGATCCCAGCCCTGGAGGCTGTCACAAAGGCTAGAGCTCCTAATGCAAAAGCATTACATCCACGTTGGATCCATGGGCAACGTCTCTAATGGCCAATGATGTTGACTATGTTTTCGACCCAAAATTACCAACTCAAGAATTCCTTCATTATGAGATGGAATATCCAATCCCGGCAAATACTTTGCTGATTGATAAATATCAAACAATCATTTACACCGACAGTTCAGCCCAACCAACCATAGGCACAAAACACCAATACTGCGCAGCTTGTGCGGCTGTGAGTAGCTACATGAAAGTTGGTGAATTCCATCCATAAAATACTTACATGCAGACCTTCACTGCACAAGTAGCAGAGCTCAAGGCTATGGTGATGGCACTGGAACACAAGGATCCAGAACAACTAACGCTGATGGTCTGTGATTTGTACTACTGTGTCCAGTCTGTGGTTCTAAAAATTCTGGACCCATGTAATTTACTTTGTCACAGCAGTACGATTTTAGTATCAAAAGACCGATATTGACTAGTACACTAAGCATGAGCATTTTCGCTCAATTCCAGCAGCGTTTTCACCTCGAAATCGCCATTTTCGTCCTGCACTCGTGGCTCCCATTTTATACACAGCAGCCATTTTTAAAAGTTGCCCTCACATAGGCTTATAATACAGTCAGATTTGATTCCAAGGACACGTACACCTTGATTGACTTTTCTCTGACCTGGGCAAGCTGGAACCATTGCCTCAGGCCAAACCTGTTTGGTCAGTCCCTCTCCCAGTGGCCGAATCAGATAGCATCAAGGCACACCATGCCATAAAACCCTTATTATCGCTCACACTCCCTGCTTAATCTTGCTCACACCTGCACCTGCTCTTTTCTTCTTCTTACTTTACGAGGGGGAGGTGCCCGTTTTTATTGGGGGTCCACACTTATCTGATGTAAAATACTAGGCCTTGCCGGGTAATTTATTATGGGTTGGATGACATGAAATATGAGGTTTCATCATGACACTGTTTTTTCCTTTGTAGTGAAAACATGTGAATGACCAACCAAAATGTCAAGAATGTTTGCCTGAATCTTAAAAAACTGTATATAAGGAAACCTGACTTTGCATTGACACACAGTCTCCTGAGAACATACAAACCGTGCTGTTGTACTTCTAGGACGCTTGTTACTTGGTTGCAGCCAATAAATTCGATCTTTGACTTCACCTAGAAGACTCTGAGTTTCTGTGGTCTGAATCAGGAAAGTACCTGAGGTCTTTGGGTGTACACTGGCACCACTGGGTTACCGGATCAGTACCGGTTCTGAAAAACCCAGTACCTCAGTTGGCGCCCAACGTGGGGCGATACCAGCGGTACCGGTCCAAGCCTGAGGTCCGTGAGGAGCTTCGTGTGAAAATTCTGGAGGAAGGCCGCCACTTCATCGACCCCTGCATGTCGACGTGGTCCGAAAGTCTTTGCTGCGAGGTTCCCCGCTTCCCGACGGCTACGAAGGACTGCTGCCCTGGCTATCGCCCTGATTTGGACCCTTGATGTTTGGTAGAGCGAAACGATAAGACGAGTCTTCTGGTGACGTCATCGATATTTTCAGTTAAGTATAAGTGGAGCGTCTCCCAGTCCTTAGTTGGACACTTAGTTTGGTCCTTAGTTGGACATTTGGTTTGGTATCCCTTCGGGATCACTTTGATTTGGAACTTGCAAGTACCAAAGCCGAAGGACTCGTGTATTCACGAGACTATCGTAAACGATAATCCTTTGAAGTTTGAAGCTAGACTAGTGAGCGAAGATGCCTGGTCTTAGCAGACTTGGAAATTTGTTTTGTCTTGGTTGTAAAATGGACTCCCGGTTGGAGGACTCATGTCCAGTTCCTCCGATTGGAACTCCAACCTATGAACTATATGTGAAGCACGGAGTAGGCCCCATCACATATAATGAAGTATGGATCCGTTACACCAGAAAAGATGGTGTTTTAAAATGGCCTCAAAATGGTAGCTTTGACACAGAAATCTTAGATAACCTCGAAGTTAGACTTTTTAAGAAGAAAGCCCGGCCGGCAATGTTTGATTCTTTCCGCTTATGGCGTAAGGAAGCCAAGCAAAAGGAAATTAAATTAGCTAAGAAAAATAAGAGAGAAAAAGGTATTTCGATTATGCAAGCTGCTATACAGTTTAAAGATAACGAAGTAGAACAGTTGAATGAGCAGTTGCATAGGCGACATAAAATGACAGTAGATAAATGCTATCCAGTTTTGCCGCCTCTTCAGCAAGATGCAGCAAAAGACTCTGAAAAAGATCCCCTAATGTCGCATTTGCTAAGTTCGCCACCACCCTATGCGCAGAATGCCACGGCACCTCCGCAACCTCTAGTTGCACAACCAGTGGTTGCATTGCCTCCTGCTCCTCCAGAGCACCCACCAGCTATTCTTCAGTTGGTTCCTATTCCTCCGGTGCAGCCTCCTCAAGTGCCACCGGCTTTGACATCTGCTCTGCCTTTACTTCCTACAACTTTGACTACTATAGCGACTACCACTCCTGGTATTGTTTCTGACACTGCTTCTGTCTCTGCCTTGTCTCATTCTGTTTTTCCTCCTGTTCATTTGTCAACCTCTCCCTCTATCCGTCAGAGAATGACAAACACTGTGACTAGTCTTTTATCCCCTCTCTTTGGGTCATTAGCTACGACCCCAGTTTCAGAGCGTAAACAATTGCGTAGCCAATTGCCTGATGGTAGGGAGAAAGAGACACTGAATTATTTGGCGCAAAATGGGTTACTGAACCAGCGAGATATGAACTAGAGTCTGTTATGGATGTCTTCCATCAGTGGGAAGAACCGAAACAGAGATACGTTTTTGAGAAAATGTGTACTTTTCTTTCTGAGGATTTAGAGGAAAATGGTTTGGAGCCCAATCCGCCTAAGTTGTGTCGTGTACGGTTCGATTTTACGACAGGTTTGATTGTGGGTTCAGATGTCGAGAAAGCAGTTGCGATGTTATTGTCGTTTAGGACTGAAGGTGTTTCCAGGTTATTGTTTAAATATGATTCTTCTGCTAAAAAGAAAGGGAAACAGTACCCCATGAGAGAAGTTCCCCCATAATGGAGCGAAGGGGACCCAAATGCTAATCCACCTGTCCTGCCTCATTTCCAGCGTGTATGGGTACACGTTCCATGGAAGCGAGCTGAAGTTTTAGCCCTTAAGCAGACATTGCCTGATCCCCGTAAGAATCCTACAGGGTATTACAAGGAATTGTCACAGACTGCGGGGTCTTGCATTATGAATTTAGCTGACATAGACATGTTGTTTGGGAATGTTGTTCCACAGCCTTTATGGGGAAATATTCGCCATACAGACCATGCTCAAGATTTAGGTGACACATGGGCTAATATTGCTGCTGCAGATGCCCGACAAATTGGTGGTGCTAAACCTGAGCCTTTAGTGACAGAGCTTCCTGGTAGGATTATTGATTACATGAAAACTATTACGCCTGCGATGCGTGTAAACTGGGATAAATTGTCTGCATGTAAGCAAAAGAAAGAAGAAACGGTATCAGATTTCTTCACCAGGTTTGAAGAAACATTTGTGGACCACAGTGGTCAAGATATGAGCACGGAAGGTGGTCAACGTTTGTTCGTCGATAAATTTGTGCATATTCTGCTTCCTGAGTTGTGTAAAAAGTTAAAAGATTCAGAAAGTTCTTGGGCAGTTTCCTCTTCAGCGCAGATATTGGCTACTGCACAGTACTACGAAAATAGAGATAAAGATGAGAGAGAGAGAGTAGAGAAGAAAACTAAAGAATTGAAAACGAAGGTTCTGTTACAACAAGCATACCCGCCACGTGGTGGTCAAAAAGTGGTGCACAGAGTAACTATCAGAATAACTATCAGCCCCAACCGTTTCAGAGAAACTCGCAAAGAGCCGAGTATGCTCAACCACGTATCCCAGTAGGTCCCAATCAGTGTTCATATTGCAAGGAAGAGGGTCATTTCAAGTATAGTTGCCCTGCTTTGCTACAGCGCGCAAATGGTACTTCTGGTTTAAGAGATCGAGGTGTTCCACAAGCACCTAGAGGAAGAGGACGTGGATATGTTCCCCAGAGCGCGCGCCCATTCCTCCCTCAAAACTCAATGAACAGATTTGATCAACAGGTTAATGCATCTGGTAGGACGGCTCAGTACTATACTGATGATTACTATACAGAGGATGAGCATTTGGACAGTAATGATTGCTAGGACAGCCATAGGCAAAGAGAGGGAGTTGTTTCAGTTCCAGTAGATCAGAGTGGGCCTTATGTTAAGGTGATTGCATCAGGTGTGTCAGAACCTTTTCTGTTGGATACTGGTGCTACCAAGAGTTCTATTATGCACTCAAAACTCCCTGGCGCACCTTTGTCTGGCGAAACAAATGTATCAGTAGGGTTTTCCGGCGCCCCAGTTAGAAATCCGATTTCTAACCCTATATCTCTTTCTGTTGGACCTTGTAAATTTGAAACACCCCTTATTTTGACGACAGGTTGTGGCGAGAACTTGTTAGGATTAGATCTGTTAAAGAGATTGTATGCGACATTGTATTGCTCTCCTTCTGGAGTGCAACTCACATTGGGTAAGAAAGTGGTTTCACCAATGTATTTGTCAAAGGACAGATTTCCACCAGAATTTTCGTCTCTTCCTAATACTCTTTGGGCTACTGGACCTAATGATGTAGGTCTTTTGGAAATTCAGCCATATGTGATAACATTAAAAGCCAATGTTAAAATGCCACGTATTCCCCAATACAAGATCTCTAGTGAAGGGGAAAAAGCGTTGTTAGCAATTATTTGTGATCTGATTGAGAAGGATGTAATTGAAGAGACAAGAGGCAACGTTTGCAATAGTCCTGTTTTGCCTGTCTTGAAGCATACTGACCCTACTCAGCCACATGTTTATAGGTTTGTAATTGATCTTAGAGAGGTGAACAAAATAGTTGTGCCACAGTTTCCAGTCGTCCCCGATATCACTGCATTGTTGACAATGATTCCAGCTTCAGCCACTTGGTTTTCAGTGATAGACCTGAAAAATGCTTTCTTCAGCATCCCTATTGCAGAAGAGAGCAGGGACATTTTTGGCTTCAATTTGGGAGGACGAAGCTTCAGATTTAAGAGAGCTCCTCAAGGCTATTGGGAAAGTCCATCTATCTATAGTCAGGCTTTGAAAGCACAACTTGACACTCTTATGTTACCTGATGGCGCCACTCTCATTCAATATGTCGATGATTTGCTAGTTGCTGCAGATACTAAGGAGATCTGCAAAGAAGCAACATTGTCATTATTGCGTCATTTGTCTGATTTACACCACAAAGTGTCCCTTTCAAAGTTACAGTATTGTCAAAAAGAAGTGACCTATTTAGGTCATCTCTTTTCGAAGGAGGGAAGGCAACTGACCCCAGAGAGAATCAGGGCTGTTGCAGCAATGAGTGTGCCAAGAACACAGAGAGAAGTGCGTGCTTTCTTGGGTATTACATCATATTGCAGACAATGGATACCTAATTTTTCATTAATAGTCAAACCCTTGGTGGCATTAACTTGTAAAGATACACCAAATCCCGTCCCATGGTCTGAAGATTGTCAGAAAAGTTTTGTCGAATTACGTGATGCATTATGTTCAGCTCCTGTGTTGGGTACCCCCAACTACAGCAAGCCTTTTACATTGTATGTCCATGAGAAAGAAGGTTGTGCGTTAGCAGTTTTGACACAACAGTTTGGAGACAGGGAGCGTCCATGCGCCTATTTCTCTTCAACCTTAGACCCAGTAGCTAAGGCACTTCCAAGCTGCTTAAGAGCGGCAGCGGCAACTGCTGTTTCTATCCGACAGTCTGCTGGTTTAGTGATGAATAACACATTAATCATAATGGTTCCACATGCAGTGGACACGTTGTTAAACAGAACCAAGACACAGCATTTAACTAGTGCTCGATTGTCAGGTTACGAGTTGACATTGTTAGCAATCCATGTACATATAAAAAGATGCACTACACTTAACCCAGCTACGTTATTGCCAATTGTGACGGAGTTAGATACTTCTGAACAACATGATTGTCTCCATAGAACAGAAGAAGAAACGAAAGGGAGAATAGACCTTCTGGACACTCCCCTTGCAAAGAGTGATGGTACTTTGTGGGTGGATGGTTCATGCTTTAAGCTCACGAATGGTGACACGACTGCGGCGTATGCTGTGACAACTTTGTGTACGATTGTTGAACCTGCACGTATCCCACACAATTCAGCCCAAGCAGCTGAGTTAATAGCCCTAACAAGAGCATGTACAGTATCAAAAGGAATGAAAGTGACTATCTATACCGATGGCCAATATGCGTTTGGTGTGGCCCATAGTTTTGGGCGTTTGTGGAAGGAACGTGGGTTCCTGACCTCGCATGGAACTAAAATACAGCAGGGTCAGTTGGTAAATGAGCTCCTTGATTCACTTACTTTACCGTTGCAAGTTGCGATTGTGAAGTGTAGCACACATAAAAAGGTGACTGATGATGTTGGTCGTGGGAATGCATTTGCTGACGAGGTCGCAAAAGAAACGGCAAGGAATGTGATGAGCCGAATGTATGTCGCGGGCCCTGCAAGATGGATTGGTGATGTTGGAATGTGTGAAGACACGATAGAAAGCGTGAAATCGATCCAAGCTGAAGCCACAGAGAGAGAATTGAGTGTGTGGAGAGAAAGTACGGGTAAATTGGATGCGAATGGTTGTTGGGTCAAGTTGTCAGAACATCAAAGATGGTTGCTACCCGATGCGTATGTGCTTGCAGTAGTTACAATGGCTCATGGAATGGCTCACATCAGTGTGAAAGGGATTTGTAAGTTGTTGGCCCCAGTATGGCAAAATGCAGGAATTCCCAAGTGCGCAGAAAATGTGGTTAAAAATTGCATGGTATGCCTGAAACACAACCCTGGTAGAGGAACCCCAACTCCAGCTGGTCATTTTGCACCTCCTACGAATCCGTTTGAGGTTTTGCAGCTAGATTTCATCCACATGGAGAGGTGCAACAACTTAAAATACGTACTCGTTGTTGTTTGTGCCTTTTCAAGATGGGTGGAAGCCTATCCCCTAAAAGACAATACTGCGCTATCCACAGCCAAAGCCCTTGTGAAAGAGTTCTTCCCTAGATTCGGAATGCCGAGAATGATCTGGAGTGACAATGGAAGTGAATTTGTGGGTCAAGTGATGAAGAAAGTATGCGAAGGGCTAGGCATAAACCAAAAGTTTCACGCTGCAAATCACCCCCAATCAGCTGGATTAGTGGAGTGCTATAATGGCACTCTAAAGCTAAAATTGGCCAAGATACAAGCGAGCTCTGGTCTTAAATGGCCTGACGCTCTACCCTTAGCACTCCTATCAACCAGAATGACTGTGCATTCACGAGTGAAACTTAGTCCTTATGAAATAGTCTTTGGCCGCCCGGCCAATATATGGGGAGTGCCCAGGCCCAAGAAGTTTAGCGAGATAGAGCATCCTGTTTTGCTTGACTATCTGTATGAATTGACGGCTAAATTGCGTGTTTTACATCAACAGGTCCACGACACCCTGCCTCCGGTCTCTGAATCTCCAGGTCATCCCATTGAGCCTGGATCCTGGGTTTTAATAAAGAACTTTCAGCGAACCAAAAACGAGCAGCCCAGGTGGACCGGACCGCACCTCGTTCTTCTCTCCACAAGATCAGCTGTTCGAGTAGAAGGGAAGAAACACTGGATCCATGGGACCCATTGCAAAAGGGTACCCCTACCTCTGCCATATGACCGGTGGGTCCAGGAAGGTGTCGCCGACTCAGAGACTGAAACCGTGCCACGTTTCAGCGATGCACGAATAAAAGGAACACTCACTGAGAAAGAAAGTGATGACATTTTACAATCAGCAGTATCACCGTCAGTTCGATTGGACACTACAGAACCTGAACTCCTTTTTCAGGACCACACGATACCTGGGACTAACCGTTATAATCTACGACCAAGAATAAAGGACAAATAAAGCAGTTTACTTTTCTTCCCTTTAGCAAAGTTCTCCAATATGGAAAATTATTTTTGAATGACTTTTTGCTTTTTTGTGTTTTTTGAACCTCCATCCGGGTTCAGCTGTAGGATCGTGGCTGAAAAGACTTAGGGGGGTAGCCTGTGGACACAAGGTCTACAGGTCTGGTTTGTTCTAGGGCGTCCTGGAACATTCAGAACACCCCTAAGTGAAGTAAACCAACCGCCACGAACGGCAACGGTTAGAGGATGGAATCTTTCCAAAATGGAGAACATGTTGAAAGACTGAGTTTTAAGAAGAGAATATGTGAAACGATAACCAGGAAACGTTTTTTGCTGCTGTGCATTTTTATGTTATTTAGTATACTTATGTTTTTTATAGGATATGTTTTATTCTGTTTTAACGTGATATTGGCACCCACTACCTCGTCTACACCTCCTCCTTCCACTGTTTCCCCACATTCTTTTCAACTCCTCCCTAAACATGAATCTGCTAAGAGACTAGAGTTCATTAATAACTCCTTCATCCAGCTTTTGCACCAACACCAACTAGTGATAAATACAACTGTTGGGTGTGTGGCCTTATGCCTTACACAGCAGATAAAGGTATCCCTTATCTGATCCTGCCTTTCAGCCACAATGGTTCCGTGTGGGCATTCAGAACGATATTCATCTATGCACACTACCCCCTACGTTTTGCGGAAGACAACCCTAAGAAAAATGCTTTAGTTAAAGGTATCATAGACATGATGAAGGACAATATCTTCTACGAGACTATCCCCAGAGATGAGACAATAGCATATATAGGATGGAACATGACCGGATATGAAGCCACAATGAGTGAGAAACAGCAAGCTAAGATATCTTCCCTGATTTGGGTTGTACCCCATCAGGGTCACCTGTGTCTGCAAGGTACTGGCAAGAATCCCAGAGCTCAGCTAGGGGAAAGCGTCTGCACTGAGACATATGTCTTCGCATCTCAGACCTCCCCTCCGCTCTTGGCAGCTAAGGGTACCTATTTCATCTGCCATGAAAGAGCCTTTACATGGTTGCCCCCTGACTTTTCGGGCACATGCTTCGTTTCGTTCCTGTTGCCCCCTACCTACACAGCAGCGGCAGATTACCACAAGACAAGGATAGTTAGAGGCGTCTTCAGTGAAGAAGACACTGAAGGACAAGAATTTGGGGACTTCGTAAAGGGTTTTCTGCCGTTCTGGGGACAAATAGGTAACAGCAGGAGCATAAGGCAATTGATAAGAGTGGTTGAATCTACCGTGGCTGAAACCGCTGGTGCCCTTGGTAACTTGACTGCTGAGCTCCAGTCGGATCGTCTTATGACCCTTCAGAACAGGGTCGCATTAGATGTCATACTTGCAGACCGGGGTGGAGTATGTACATTGATCCAATCGAGTTGCTGTGTTTTTGTCCCAGATAACGCTCCAACAGTATACCAGGCCATCTCCAAACTGCATAGAATTTCCGAATCTATTCATTTAGATAGAGGAGATTGGTCATTAATGGGATGGTTCTGGGAACTGATATCAGCATGGGGATGGAAGATACTGATGGTCATTGGGATGATCTTGGCCATTCTTTTCCTGTTCTGTCTATGCGTGCAGTGTGCTCCTGCGATATGTGGCCTCAGTGTTACATCATGCATAAGGAAACCTGCACCAAGAGACGAGCTAAATACTAGGATGATGTTACAGCAACATCTCAACGACTTTAGGAACATAGACCTGGACTCAGATTAGCATGAGAATAGGTTTATTGCCTATGTAAGGGCAAAAGGAGGGTTTGTGGTTCTAAAAATTCTGGACCCATGTAATTTACTTTGTCACAGCAGTACGATTTTAGTATCAAAAGACCGATAATGACTAGTACACTAAGCATGAGCATTTTTGCTCAATTCCAGCAGCGTTTTCACCTTGAAATCGCCATTTTCGTCCTGCACTCGTGGCTCCCATTTTATACACGGCAGCCATTTTTAAAAGTTGCCCTCACATAGGCTTATAATACAGTCAGATTTGATTCCAAGGACACGTACACCTTGATTGACTTTTCTCTGACCTGGGCAAGCTGGAACCATTGCCTCAGGCTAAACCTGTTTGGTCAGTCCCTCTCCCAGTGGCAGAATCAAATAGCATCAAGGCACACCATGCCATAAAACCCTTATTATCGCTCACACACCCTGCTTAATCTTGCTCACACCTGCACCTGCTCTTTTCTTCTTCTTACTTTACGAGGGGGAGGTGCACGTTTTTATTGGGGGTCCACACTTATCTGATGTAAAATACTAGGCCTTGCCGGGTAATTTATTATGGGTTGGATGACATGAAATATGAGGTTTCATCATGACACTGTTTTTTTCTTTGTAGTGAAAACATGTGAATGACCAACCAAAATGTCAAGAATGTTTGCCTGAAGCTTAAAAAACTGTATATAAGGAAACCTGACTTTGCATTGACACACAGTCTCCTGAGAACATACAAACCGTGCTGTTGTACTTCTAGGACGCTTGTTACTTGGTTGCAGCCAATAAATTCGATCTTTGACTTCACCTAGAAGACTCTGAGTTTCTGTGGTCTGAATCAGGAAAGTACCCGAGGTCTTTGGGTGTACCCTGGCACCACTGGGTTACCGGATCAGTACCGGTTCTGAAAAACCCAGTACCTCAAGTCCTTCAATTAATATCTGCATTACTGGTGTCAAAATGGGTTCCGAGATTCAAAAAGCAACATCATTAAACACAAGTAACTGTGGGGGAATAGCAGATCTGAAGGAAACACCACCCAATTTCCATGCAGTACATACATTGGGAAAGCAACGTGTAGGAGTACACGTTGTAGGCAATACCTTGGCTGATGAAGCACCAAGTCAGTAATAGCTACGGCTTCTGTTGCTGCAATTACTTGTTCACTAACGAGGTTGATTGATGAAACACTTGCTGCTGTGAAAGCTTTGCTGCCAAACATTACTACTGTATAACTAGCCTAAACACTGCCTTAGGAACAATACCTGGGGTGGGTAATTGTGTGATCCCCACCCAAGATCGAAGATCTGAATTGATAAAAAGTGGCAAATGAGGGAGTTGCTTTCGCCCATGCTGGTGTGGAGACTACTATTTCTTTACTGCAGAAACACTACTGGTGGCCTGGTCTATACAAACAGACAAAACAATATGTCCTTTGCTGTGACATCTGTCAGCAAATAAAAGGGTCCACCGTTAAAACACCCACCACAGACACCCCTCTTAATTTCAAACAAACCACTACAATGTGCTACCTGGACCATTGTGGTCCTCTGACACCTGAAGGTGCATACAAATACATCTTAGTGGCTGACGACTCGTGCTCCAGATTTCTATGGGTATGGCCACAATGATCAGTTGACGCTCTGTTATTAAAGATTTGCATGTCTTAATCGGTACATATGCAGTTGCGGCTTTCCACTCTTTCCAGTCAGACCAGGACCCTGCTTTCGCTAGTTAGCTCTACAACTCCATTTCTAGTCTCCCTACGATCCTGACAGTAACATTATAGTGGAGTGGAAGAATCAAGAGTTAAAGCAATCCTTAACAGTGAGAGTATCCATCATGGGTCGTAGTTGTCTTAGTCACCTGCATGGAGTCCAGAGAGCACTCAATAATCTGCCCATAATGTCCTTGGGAGGGCACACCCCATATGAGGTGCTGTTTGGGACACAAGTGTTTGTTCTAGATATTGATGGCTTTGTCGCGGAGGTGGCAGACACACCTTTTGACATAAATGAATGCGTCACTGTCTTGCATGAATTACAATAGTTCTGAGACTAAAGTGTGTCTGCCTGTGCCGCCGCCTTGGGACTAAGGGATGCACCAGTAACATCAACTGGCTGGATTCCGAAAGTTGGGGATCTAGTATGAGAAAAGATTGTTGTGAAGGAGGAGTTTGGTCCATCATATTGTGCACCGGTTACAGTCCTGGCGATACATGGTACCAGAACTGTTATTCTACCACAGCTGCCTGGATCAAAAGAAAATCACTTTGTTTCGATTGATAATGTCAAGCTACACTATATGGCGAAACCTCCACATTAGACCTAGTATACTCCTGGGTAGCTCCCGATTCCCTCTCAGTACAGACCAGGATGTACCTCTACAGGTTTTGAGCAGCAATGCTGACATTTCCCCGAGCTTAGGGAGGGTGGAATATGATCTCTCATCAGTACCACTATCTTCATCTACAACAAACAAGAGAAATAATGAAGAATACTACACAAAAGTAACTCAAACGGATGGAATTGTCTACTATGAACCACTGAGGGAGACTTCTGTCAGTTCTCCAACTCCTAACACAGCTCGAAAGTTTGTACTAACTGCTTTTGGATACTTTGCCGATCGAGATGATTCCTCTTTTGACTCATCCACTTCTTTTGCGATACCACCGTCAAGAGCACTCAAGTTGATAACTTGGCTCAAAGATAACTATTTCATTCATTCATGGAACTATCTGTGGTTTCTATTTACTGCACTTACCTTTCTTCTTTAGACGGAGTTTGTCATCATCTTTTCTAACTGATACCTTCCTGAACACTCTCCAGTCGAACTGATGGATGAGGGCCTAAAACCACATTTTTCTTCACACAGGGTCCGTCGAGGCTTATCCCTAGTGAACATTTCAGCTATAACAGATCCTGATGGGTTTGGGATAACATTTCCCTTGATATATTTGGTCCGACAAAGGTTCCATATGTTTTCAAATTATCTTTAATTGATGTAATAATACCTGGGATTGTTTCTGATGACTGGGGTGTGAAACCAGTTGATTCTATTTACCAAACAAAAGAAAACTATGGTGATGTGTTATGTTATAATTATTTTGGACTTAATTTCATTCATAGAGCAAGTACCCAAAAGACTGTTTTAAATTATACACAATGGGAACATTGTCTTACCCTTCCAATGGGGGGGGTTCTAAATGGGTAAGTGTACATATATTTCTAGGTACAATGTTAATGATGCTGCATCATATTATTTTAAATTGCCTATCATGGAAAGGTATAATGTATTGTTGACTAATACAAAATTTATTTATTCTGACTCCTTTGTTTCCCGGTTAGCTATAGAAGGCTATGAATACTGGATGAAGATGATTGACTTCTTAGTGTTTGGAGACCTAAACATTGGCAAATACACGAAAGGGAAGCTTTGTTTAGCACATGCCTGATACCTTGACGAATGTTTTAAGTGCCACAGTGCAGCAGACAAGCTGTTTATGTTTGGCTAAAATTAAAGAATTAAATGAGCCCAGTATCCCCACTCCCGCAAAATTTTACAAATGGCAAAAATACATTAATGCAACTGAAGATTAGCTTGATGGGTGGGTCCAAAATGGAACATTTCACACGTCACTTTCAAGTCCTGGCAGGTGGTTTTTGACACCAGTAGACAAAAATGGTTGTCATGTGCGTTTTGTAAACTCCACTGGGATTTTAGAACAAATAGACCGGACCCTCGCTAAGTGGCACCAGAACATTTGGGTATTGTGAGAACATAAAACACACAAAAAATGGCAACACTGAGAAAACAATAAATGCACATCCCCGTAGTCCTCTACAAATAGAAATAGCTAAAGGTGCTCATACACTAAAGCACATCGTTGCCATGATGTGTATACCGGAATTCTATACAGTAAACCAGTAACATAGAACAAAAGAAAGAAAATTAGTGGAGCACACAAATTATTCAACTGTATAAACAAATTGGAGACCAATTATGTCTAAAAAAAATATTAGGAATTTCTAATTATTCCTAAAATCATATTTTAGATTAACAACAATGGTGTTGGTTCTCTTATCGTAATATACAAAACAATTATTTTATACATACAAACTTTTATTAAAGACAACACATATAATAAAACAATTCATGACAGAAAATGATACAATAAAAATGCTTATTGTGATGATCATGGTACATCAGCCGACACGTGTTTTGTCCAAAACTGGACTTCTTCAAGGCTGATAAATAGTAATATAAAACATTAAATTACAAAAACTCATAACAATGACAAAAATATACTATATATTAATATAAAAACTCATCAAATCACATCCAATCACCAAAGATGTGAAGAGACAATATAAAATGTGCAAAGAGAACCAACATCAAGTATCCATTAGCAAAATTATTAAATGTTTAAAAAAATAGATGGTTATTTGATCACTGTGAATACAGCCAGATATTCAAGCAATGAAAGATGCAAATATTTTTTAGAGAAATAAACCATGCAAAGAGTATGAGTTCAAGAAGATCCCAAAGTCGTTGAAAAAGGATGAGCCCCAAATGTCATGTCATCACCTCAGTGGATATACTCACTATTCCTATAGGTAAGTACCTTAGTCATCAATATATCCATCAGTCTCTCAATATCAGCTAGGACTACAGGAGAAGAAGAGAACCACATTGTATTCTTTGGCTTAGGCTAGATTGATATAATGTTCCCAAAGGTTGTTATTTCTTATACTAACCTTGATACAATACAACTTATATGTGAATTCTTCATAATGGGCCCACATCAAATTCCTTAATTTTACTGTCACTTCCTGATCTCAACTAAGAGACGATATAATTCGCATGTACCTCTCATGCAATGCAGAATGTCACAAAAGAATGTTACATTTCCTAAAACAACAATAATACAGTCACTAAATATTACAAAAAACTGTTCACTGACAAAGGGCTTGATATACAATTATCCTCATCCTAATCCTCAAATTCATAATAGAGCAACTGCATATGGCTTATATAATCTCTTAATAAAATAAAAGTATTGTCTTCGTCGTTAGTTTCTTTGACGAAGACACGAGGATGTAGACTCTTGATGCTCGGTGCTTCGATATACAGGTATTGTTGGATACCAACGGGTTCAATGTTGATTCTGTTCAATTACTGGCAGTACTGTGATGCGTCCGGTTACTTTTTACAGTGTTTGCTTTAGGTTTTCAAACATATGGTGCTGACTTTATACGGTGTTTTTTATACGGATATGCCATATGATGTTAGTGGTGTATAGTAACTTTACTAGGGTCATTTAATATTTAGATTTGAGCGAATTGTTTTCATTTTGTATATTATTACTTTGGATCTGATATTTGTTGGATACTATTCTGATGTATTATGATGTTCATATTACGTTCTCTATCTGGTCTTATGATGTTATAGTTATACGTTTGATAACAATACGTTTTGATTTTGATGGGTGTGATTAGGTAAATACTGGATATTTTATTAAGAGACTATATAAGCCATATGCTATTGCTCTATTATGAATTTATGTATTAGGGTTAGAATAATTGTATATCAAGCCCTCTCTCAGTGAACAGTTTTTGTAATATTTAGTGACTGTATTATTGTTGTTTTACGCAATATAACATTCTTTTGTGACATTCTGCATTGCACGAGAGGTACATGCGAATTACATTGTCTCTCAGTTGAGATCAGGAAGTGACAGAAAAATTAAGGAATCTGATGTGGGCCCATTATGAAGAATTCACATATAAAGTGTATTGTCTCAAGGTTAGTATAAGAAATAACACCTTTGGGAACATTATATTAATCTAGCTTAAGCCAAAGAATACAATGTGGTTCTCTTCTTCTCCTATAGTTCTAGCTGATATTGTGAGACTGATGGATATATTGAGGACTAAGGTACTTACCTGTAGGTATAGTGAGTATATCCACTGAGGTGATGACATGACATTTAGGGCTCATCCTTTTTCAACGACTTTGGGATCTTCTTGAACTCATACTCTTTGCATGGTTTATTTCTCTAAAAAACTATTTGCATCTTTCATTGCTTGAATATCTGGCTGTATTCACAGTGATCAAATAACCATCTATTTTTTTTAACATTTAATCATTTTGCTAATGGATACTTGGTGTTGGTTCTCTTTGCACATTTTATAATGTCTCTTCACATCTTTGGTGATTGGATGTGATTTGATGCGTTTTTATATTAATATACAGTATATTTTTGTAATTGTTATGAGTTTTTGTAATTTAAGGTTTTTAATTACAATTTATCAGCCTTGAAGGAGTCCAGTTTTGGACGAAACACGTGTCGGCTGATGTTCCATGATCATCACAATAAGCATTTTTATTGTATCATTTTCTGTCATAAATTGTTTTGTTATATGTGTTGTCTTTAATAAAAGTTTGTATGTATAAAATAATTGTTTTCTATATTACGAAAAGAGAACCAACACCATTGTTGTTTTTGTAAAATATGATTTTAAGAATAATTAGAAATTCCTAATATTTTTTTAGACATAATTGGTCTCCAATTTGTTTATACAGTTCATTAATGTGTGTGCTCCACTAATTTTTCTTCTATTGTGAGAACATACAGTGTTGGAAAGTTATGCCAGCAATGGTTAAAAAGTTCCTCCCTAAATGCTGTGAAAGGACACCTTAGACTCCTATCTAACAAAAAAGACTTACATGATTTTGTGTTAGGCCCCAGAAGACAACGTAAAAAGCGCTTCTTGTATGCAATTTACAACAAGATTTGGAAACTTTGACAAGAAAACGCTGGAGCCTGGTTAAGGCAAATAGTACTGGAAAACTTACAGAAAGCATTAGCAGCTGTAGATAATGAGATTAAAACCTTGTCCGGCCACATTTACACTCTTGAACAACATTTCCTCTGCAAATGACAATATGCTAATTGACATGTCATCTTTACACCATGGACAGAGTCAACGTGGGTTCATTATGCAGTTAGGTTGGACACTACAGACATTGAAAAATGGTTGTGTTCCATGGCATTACATCAGGGGCAAAGACCAGTTTGCCGCATTTAATTTGACGTGACAACAAATAATGGCCAAGAAAGAAGCAACATATTTTATGTTGAACATATAAAAATTGTTTTTTTACTGTGGCAGAAATACCATGTGCAGTCTAGATAATTCATGGGGTTATCAATCTGCCTATCTCAACACTTTAATTCACATGTTGCTTGAAACATATTCCTGTAGGCAGATATGAAAGATTGGGAGATAGTTCCATCCATGAGGTGCAGGAGCTACCCTTTTCATCCAAATTTTTCAGTGGCATGAAAGAGGCCTTATTTAGCGGCAGGGAATTAAAGACTTCTGTGAGCCATTCTATAATTTGCAAACAGTTTTCTTTCCTTGGAGCATGTAACGCTCTGGCAGCAAATTTAGCATGTTATCTGAAGGGAGGCCCTGTCCCCTTGATTCGAACAGCATTCCACATGCTCTCAAATGGAAGTTATGTACTTCTAAACAGCGAGAGCTGTTGCGGAATGCGAGCTGGAATTGCCTATGTAGTTTCAGTCTCCAAAATTGTAACTTGTTGTGGTAACGTCCTTTTACCCCCTATGCAACAGACGAACGTAGCAAACATCTGCCCTCATATTGCTACTTCTAATGTAAATTTTAAAACATTGAGCAGACTAAAAGCTCTTTTGTTTCAGAAAAATGTAGCACGGACATCTGCACGCAATAACTACGCCCTTCAAGTAGCAAGGTCAACCGTGGAAATAGAGTCCCTTTTAAACACAAACTTTCTGAGACACTATGGTGAAGTTGTGGCACAAATGTTTAATGCGTCCAATACTCCTGGGATGATAAACTTCTTTAAGGCTGTTGGTTCTGGGTTTGTCAGCACCTTTTCATTGATATTTGGCATAATACCTTCAAGCATCCACTCAATACTTTCGGGTGTATTCGGGGGATTCCCAATTACTTTGGCCTTAATTGGTGGCATTTTCCTGTTGCTATTTTACGTTCCAAATGGCTGCCCCATTTCAATGAGGGTGACTGATGCCGCTTCCACCAGCGCAACTGTGTCGTGTAAGCATGATGCAGTATTTCGGAGCACCACTCCTTGAGGAACTTGAGTGCAACCGGTCTCTGTCATTCAGACCGGTATTGAAGTGTACATAGCCCATGTTTCGTTGCCTTTTCGACTGTGCAGTACCACTGTGTCTATCTATGCGGCGCTTACTTTCACTGGACATTGATCTGCTGATGTTCTCAATGAAGGCTCATTACCAGACATGCACGCTGAGGGTGAGTTTTCTACAGGAAGCCTGCTATGGGCTGCCCTTTGTGGATCAAGTGGCTCTGGGCACTTCAACATCTGGCACTGCATGGAATACTACCACCTAGGCTGGTGCTGAGTTTGTGGAACATGAGTGCTCTTTGGTTTTCCTTGGCACCGATTTGGTTGATTTAATACCTGCCGAAGTGGGATCTTTCCTCAATTCAATTGTTCTGGATATAATTGGCAGTTTTCAAAATGACACTAACTTTTAAATTTAACATTTGGCTTTTATATCTCCACAATGGTTCTGTTTTAATTGACAGATTTCAATTTGGCCTGCTTCAAGTATGCTTGCATGTCAACATGGTCATTTGTACATAATTTTAATTCATTTCAATGCAATTTTAATGTAGTTTGATTAGGTTTACCTCTACACTTTGAACTGACAAGGGAAGGGTGTTGTAAGGTTACCTTAGGAGCTTTTTATGGGCATGTTATTTTAGCCGTAGGCCTGCAGTCTGTGCCCTTTAGCCTAGTTGCAACTCATTTTATTTATTTTTATTTTCTGAGCAGAAGCTCTCTTCTGCTGTGATGTTTTATGTTCCATTATCTTGTATGCCTTTAGCACTGAAACTGTTTTAATTCTTGTACTCTGACATTCTCATTCTGTACTTTGCTCAAGGCTGTCTCCAATATGTTGCTGGCACAAAGTGGAGCACTGCAATCTCTGCCATTTCACTGCAACATGAGTGTTTTACATTAGGGCAGAACATTAGCTGTTTTATTATAAAATATCTCTGTGCCCCATACATGGTAGAGGGCAAGTTCCAGGCAGAAGATTTACGCTGCATGCTTTCGCTCCTGTCTGCTGAGACCTAATGTCTTTTCTCTGTCTTCATAAGAGGGGACACTCAGTAGACTAACAAACCTCTTTGCTACTACCAACTACAGGTATGGGGGGTGGTGTCTTAATAGGGCTTCTGAAGAGCGGATTAGGGCTCACACTGCTGCGCTCGAATATAGTGCTTTAATGGCGCAGGTATGTAGTCAAACACCTAGCATTCTGACACTATGGTGGGACTAAGCTTATGTTTCACTTTTCTTGGCACTGCATTATTATTATGTTTTAACACCCTAATCATTGCAGTGCATTCTATTTTATCTATAATGCAATTGATTCAATAAAGCCTACTGAGCAAAACTTTGCTTCAGTTTGTCTTTGCATGTGTGAGACGAAGGTAACTGAGAGAAAAGGATGAGATCTGTTCCGCCACGATTTTCCCAGAGAAGTCTGAATATCATGTACACGGCTGCCACAAATCACTGCCCCTTCCAGGTGTTGGTTAAGTACTGCTAGCTAGAAGGGTTAGGCCAACAGTTGTCACAAGGTGTGGAATTGGACTAAGTCCCCTACAGCCTGGTGGTGCTGCCTTCCTGAATCCAGCATTCTCATTGGTATAATGAGAGCCAACACATATCTACCTTTGGTAGAAATTTCGGTTTAGTGCTTTATGTATTTGGAAAAATGTTTCTTGTAACGTGAATGTCTGGAGCTCACTTACACTTTTCAGGGAAGTGATTGCAACTACAAAGGCTACTTTCCACGAAAGAAACTGCAGAGGGCATGAATGTAGTGGTTCAAAAGGGGGTCCCATAAGTCTAGTAAGTGCTATATTAAAATTCCAGGAAGGTCCTGGAGGTAATCTTGGTAGTATCACTCTTTTTAGTCCTTCCATAAAAGCCTTTATGACAGGGATTTTAAAAAGAGAAGAATGTTGTCAGGACGTAGCTTAGTCTGTAAGACTGGGGGGAGCTTCAGATTTCCCAACAATCACGCTGGCTCATAATGTTGAAATACATATTCGACAAGCTGGCGCACAAGAGGGGCAGTGGAAAGGAGAGGCATGCAGATTGTAAGTGCAGTAACAAAAGTCAAATTATTTTGTGAAATAACCAACATTTTTGAAGTATTCCCAAACAGGTTGAGGGAGAGAGAGTGTGTGCGTTTTTGTTTTTGTGTGTGAAATTCCTGGTGAAATATGACATGACACCTCACCATACATGAGTAAAAGCCCCTCTACCCAACCACTTATCCCAATATACATTTGTTATGGGGGTATAAGACCCTCCCTCGAAGCTATGGCCCTGAATGTTGTCTGTTTTGAAGATAAGCAGCTATGGCTGCTAAATGAAATCTTATAGAGGTATATGACAAGATTGCTTTTTGCAGATGGAGAACATACAAAATAATATTTTGTACCCACACTTTGAAAGGATCCCAGTTTTTAGAAATGCAATAGTGAACAAAGTGTTTCGAGTTTGCTGCATAACATGCTCTAGTGGTTGGTCTGCATGCTTCTTTAGGAATGTCCATACATTCTTGAGGTAGACTTAAATACCCAAATTCAAGACTTCAGGAGCCATATTGCAAGATTCAGCTCCTTGGGATTTGGGTGTCTGATGTGACCTTGGTTCCGAGTGGAAAGGTTCGGGTTGAGGGACAGCTTATCGTGAGGTGCTAATGATAGGTCCAGTAGAGTAGTGAACCATAACTGTCTAGCCCAGTGGTTCCCAACCTTTTGACTTCTGTGGACCCCCACTTTATCATTACTGGAACCCGGGGGCCCCCACTGAAACATTATTGGAATCCGGGGACCCCCCACTGAGCCATTACTTAAAGCTGAGGATCTAATCTGTTAAGATAATTTAATTTTCTCAGCAGTCACGGACCCCCTGAGGAGGCTTTGCGGACCCCCAGGGGTCCCCGGACCACAGGTTGGGAACCACTGGTCTAGCCCATGTGAGTGCCACTAGGATTAGTGTGAGAGAAGTTTGCCTTAGCTTCTGACCACATACAGGAGAGGGAGAGGCAAAAAAGCGTAGGCAAATATGGCTGACCAGTTCTTCCATACAGCATTGCCCTTGGATGGGGGGAACCTGGAGGTGAAGTTTGGGCATAGAGCTATGTCTGGAAATCCCCACTTTTGGAACTAGAGTTAAAGGACTCTGGGGTGGAGTTCCCACTCATGGACTTGTTGCTGCATCCTGCTGAGGAGGTTGGAAAATTGTTGTGTGATCCTGGGAGGTGTTCTGCTAACAGGTAAATGTTGTGGCAAATAGCCCAGTGCCAAATTGTCTGTGCAATTCGAGACAACTGTAGTGAGTGTGTGTCTTGTGTCTGCAGATAAAACATGGTTGTTATGTTGTTTGTGCAGATGAGTACTACTTAGTTGATGAGATGCATCTCAAAAGCCTTGAGTGATAAACAGCTAGCTGTATTTGGGTAAGCTATGCCCAGCTGTGTATTGTTTATGGTCCCAAGGTAAGACTGCACCCGAAGTGGGGTGAGATAAGACTTTTGAAAATTGACTGTGAACCCTAACTGGTGAAGCAAGTCTATTGTGGCTTGTATGTGGTTGAGACATTGTTTGAGAGAGGAATTTCCTGCAATTCGAGAGTCACTTCAGCCTGTGAGTCCTGAATGAAATCCACCTCCTCTTCAGCAGCGGAAGCCTCCTGGACGTCCTGCTCCTGTTCTGTGTCCGACATGGAGTCTTGGATACTGAATGTGTCGGACGCTTCATCAACTTCTTTCTTCTGCATTTCTCGGCAACAACCTCTCCTGTCTCACAGTCTTTTTCGACCGGAACGATTGGCAGGCTTCAAGTCTTACTCCCTATCTTCCCGGCGACAGATGTTGATTGGTCTGAGGGAATTTGGAGTAACACTTTGGACAGAAATGGAAAGACGCCCGTTCCACCAGGCTTTCATTCTCCAAGGTGCAGAATGGAGAAAAAGGCTGCCCAAAGGGCCCTGGGGACCTTGAACGGAATAGTTTGATACAACAGATATTTCTTCGATCCCAAAACGCAAAGGGACAAAGAGAAACACAATTGATAACAATGCCAACAGGGTTATAGAGGTTTTCCTGAACAGAAGAGCCGTAATAAGGTTTCGAACTGGAGCTCTGAGAGAACATGACCGGACCCAACAGCAGAAGAAAACAATCTGAAGACGGAGTTGAGGATCTTATGCAGTGCAAGCAAGGGGAGGAGTCACTCTACCTTGTGACTTGAAAACCTTTTCGAACAAAAACAATTTGCAACATTCTGGACCCAACACTAGATGGCGGAAGTATGTATTGCATGTGTATCTACAGCCACACATGCCATCAAACATTGTATTTTTTTAAATTTTAAAGAGATTTAATCATATTTTATGTTTGCTCAAAGGTCTTTAAACATGAAGGTCTTCCTAAAGATAAGTGGTTCAGGTAGCCTTCTGTGCTTTTTTTTATCTCTTTACTTCAGTTAAGTGTAAGAAAAATAAGCTTGCCATTGTTTAACATCTTTCTGAATGATAGTGTTCATATAAGTAAAGGAGGCCACATGTAAAGATCAGGAGGACTGCAAGCAGCCCCCCTCCATGTCGAACAATGAGTATCCCTGGCGTAGAGCGCCCCCATAGCCCTGGCTGGATTTTTGTCTTTTTCTCCCAACATCATGCTCACTTGTGGGACAAAGAGGTAGCCACATATACTTTCGGGCCAGGACTCTGGTGTTTGTCTAACTTGATGTGGTATTGCCTGCATTGGATGTTGTCACTGGAGAGGAGTGTTCCCACTTGCACCAGCTCCTTGCCTCTTTTTCTTCAGGTCTCAGTTAGGAGTTTGTTCATCTGCTCTATTCCTACCAAGTGGTACCAGTCATATCTGTATAACAAGCATACTCAGGTGGTGATGAACAAGTTACTTACCTTCGGTAATGAGGTATCTGGTAGAGACTCTATCTAGCTGCAGATTCCTTACCTTAGAAATCCCTGGCGTCAGCTTCAAATCCGGAGTTTTTTGTGAGCAGTATCCCGCGCGCGCGCCGTCGGACAGCGTCGTTCGGATCCGCGTGCGTCAACCAGCTCCGTGTGCGTCATCAGCGTCGTCTATGACGTCACGGTTGTCTATATAGACGCCGTCTCGGCCGCGTATGTCAGTTCTTTTCCACAACTTCCCGCGCCAGAAGAACAGAGTCATGGAAGAACTAACCAATACTCTCTTAACCTCTGATTGTTTGGAGAAAAACACTTTCATGCCTGTAAGAAAGGCAAAAGTTGCCAAAATTAAACACATATATATATATATATATATATATATAGATACATATAGATACATATATGGAAAATGTCACTTACCCAGTGTACATCTGTTCGTGGCATGAGACGCTGCAGATTCACATGCTGTGCACATCCCGCCATCTAGTGTTGGGCTCGGAGTGTTACAAGTTGTTTTTCTTCAAAGAAGTCTTTTCGAGTCACGAGATCGAGGGACTCCTCCCCTTTCGGCTCCATTGCGCATGGGCATCGACTTCATCTTAGATTGTTTTCCCCGCAGAGGGTGAGGTAGGAGTTGTGTATATAGTAATAGTGCCCATGCAATGGAGTAAGTATGTATGTACATAATGTGACTAAAAGTAATATATTTACAAATTTACAAGTTTAATTTTTGTCAACTTAGAACGGCTACAGGCTCCCGGGGAGGTGGGACGGCGCATGTGAATCTGCAGCGTCTCATGCCACGAACAGATGTACACTGGGTAAGTGACATTTTCCGTTTGATGGCATGTGTAGCTGCAGATACACATGCTGTGCATAGACTAGTAAGCAGTTATCTCCCCAAAAGCAGTGGTTTAGCCTGTAGGAGTTGAAGTTGTTTGAAATAATGTTCTTAATACTGCTTGTCCTACTGTGGCTTGCTGTGTTGTTAACACATCCACGCAGTAATGCTTGGTAAATGTATGAGGCGTAGACCATGTGGCTGCCTTACAGATTTCAGTCATTGGTATGTTTCCTAGAAAGGCCATGGTGGCGCCTTTCTTTCTAGTGGAGTGTGCCTTTGGTGTAATAGGCAGTTCTCTTTTTGCTTTTATATAACAGGTTTGAATACATTTAACTATCCATCTGGCAATGCCTTGTTTAGATATTGGATTCCCTGTATGAGTTTTTTGGAAAGCAACAAACAATTATTTTGTTTTGCGAATTTGTTTGGTTCTATCAATGTAGTACATTAGTGCCCTTTTGATGTCTAATGTATGTAATGCTCTCTCAGCTCCAGAATCTGGTTCTGGAAAAAACAATGGGAGTTCCACTGTTTGATTTAAGTGGAACGTGATATGACTTTAGGTAAGAATTTAGGATTTGTGCGTAGAACTACTTTATGTTTGTGTATTTGTATAAAGGGTTCTTGTATGGTAAAGGCTTGTATTTCACTTACTCTTCTGAGAGATGTGATAGCTATTAGAAAGGCTACTTTCCATGTTAAGTACTGTATCTCACATGAGTGCATGGGTTCAAATGGTGGACCCATGAGTTGTGTTAATATGATGTTGAGGTTCCACGAAGGAACTGGTGGTGTTCTTGGTGGGATAATCCTTTTTAGACCCTCCATAAATGCTTTTATGACTGGGATTCTGAATAATGATGTTGAATGCGTAATTTGCAGATAAGCCGAAATTGCAGTCAGATGTATTTTAATGGATGAAAAAGCTAAGTTGGACTTCTGTAAGTGTAGTAGGTAGCTTACGATGTTTTTTACAGATGCGCGTAATGGTTGAATTTGATTATTATGGCGGTAATAAACAAATCTTTTCCACTTATTTGCGTAGCAATGTCTTCTGGTTGGTTTCTTAGCCTGTTTTATGACCTCCATGCATGTCCGAATTCTAAGATTTCAGGAGCCAAATCGCTAGATTGAGCGATGCTGGATTCGGGTGTCTGATCTGTTGTTTGTGTTGAGTTAACAGATCTGGTCTGTTTGGCAGTTTGATATGAGGCACTACTGACAGGTCTAGTAGTGTTGTGTACCAAGGTTGTCGTGCCCAAGTTGCTGCTATCAGTATTAGTTTGAGTTTGTTTTGACTCAATTTGTTTACTAGATACGGAAGGAGTGGGAGAGGGGGAAAAGCGTATGCAAATATCCCTGACCAACTCATCCATAACGCATTGCCTTGAGAGTGAGCCTGTGGGTACCTGGATGCGAAGTTTTGGCATTTTGCGTTTTCTTTTGTTGCAAATAGGTCTATTTGCGGTGTTCCCCATCTTTGGAAGTAAGTTTGTAGTATCCGTGGATGAATTTCCCATTCATGGATCTGTTGGTGATCCCGAGAGAGATTGTCGGCTAACTGATTTTGAATTCCTGGTATGAACTGCGCTATTAGGCGAATGCAGTTGTGAATCGCCCAATGCCATATCTTTTGAGCTAAGAGACACAATTGTGTCGAGTGTGTCCCTCCCTGTTAGTTTCGATACTACATTGTTGTCATGTTGTCTGTTTTGACAAGAATGTGTTTGTGGGTTATTAGTGGTTGAAATGCTTTCAACGCTAGAAATACTGCTAGTAGTTCTAGGTGATTTATATGAAGTTGTCTCTGTTGAGTGTCCCATTGTCCCTGGATGCTGTGTTTGTTGAGGTGTGCTCCCCACCCTACCATGGAAGCATCTGTTGTGATCACGTATTGAGGCATTGGGTCTTGGAAAGGCCGCCCTTGGTTTAAATTTATAGTGTTCCACCATTGAAGCAAGGTGTATGTTTGGCGGTCTATCAACACTAGATCTTGAGGTTGACCGTGTGCCTGTGACCATTGTGATGCTAGGCACTGTTGTAAGGGCTGCATGTGTAATCTTGCGTTTGGGACAATGGTTATGCATAAGGACATCATGCCTAGAAGTTTCATCACTAATTTTACTTGGAACCTTTGGTTTGGGTGCATGGCCTGTGTTACGTTTTGGAATGCCTGTACTCTTTGTGGACTTGGAGTGGCAATCCCTTCTTTTGTGTTGATTGTTGCTCCCAAGTACTGTTGTATTTGACACAGCTGTAGGTGTGATTTTTGGTAGTTGATTGAGAACCCTAGCTTGTGAAGGGTTTCTATAGCGTATTTTGTGTGTTGTGAACACCGTTCTTGTGTATTGGTTTTGATTAACCAATCGTCCAGATACGGGAACACGTGTATTTGCTGTCTTCTGATATGGGCTGCAACTACGGCAAGGCATTTTGTAAAGACTGTTGGCGCTGTTGTTATTCCGAATGGCAACACTTTGAACTGGTAATGTACCCCTTGGATTACAAACCTTAAGTATTTTCTGTGGGAAGGATGTATGGGTATATGGAAATACGCATCCTTGAGGTCTAATGTCGTCATGTAGTCTTGTTGTTTGAGCAAGGGGGTTACGTCTTGAAGTGTCACCATGTGAAAGTGATCTGATTTGATGTAAAGTTTAGTGTTCTGAGATCTAAGATGGGTCTTAGAGTTTTGTCTTTTTGGGGTATGAGAAAGTACAGGGAGTAAACACCCATTCCTTTCTGATGATTTGGTACTAATTCTATTGCATCTTTTTGCAACAACGCTTGGACCTCCAGCTGTAATAGATCCATGTGTTGTTTGGACATGTTGTGTGTTTTTGGTGGCACATTTGGTGGAAATTGTAGGAATTCTATGCAATAACCATGTTGGATATTGGCTAGGACCCACATGTCTGTTGTTATTTCCTCCCAGCTTTGGTAAAAATTTGTTAGTCTTCCCCCCACTGGTGTTATGTGTTGGGGATTTGTGACACTGAAGTCAGTTTATTTTGAGGGGTCCTGGGACTTTGGAACTTTCCTCTAGTTTTAGGGAACTGCCCCCCTCTGTATTATCCCCGAAAGCTTAACCTCTGATAGTGGCTCTGGTATGTGGGTCTTGTTTGTGAGGTTGAGGGTGCTGTGCTTTGTCCTTGAAACCCCCCTCTAAACTGTGTTTTTCGAAATGTGCCTCTGCCCTGTGGGGAGTAGAGTGCGCCCATGGTCTTGGCCGTATCTGTGTCCTTTTTAAGTTTCTCGATAGCAGTGTCCACTTCCGGCCCAAACAACTGCTGTCCGTTAAAAGGCATATTCAGCACCACCTGTTGAATTTCTGGCTTGAATCCTGAGGTCCACTTCCGGCCCAAACAACTGCTGTCCGTTAAAAGGCATATTCAGCACCGCCTGTTGAATTTCTGGCTTGAATCCTGAGGTGCGTAGCCATGCGTGTCTCCGTATGGAGACCGCTGTATTTACAGTTCTTGCAGCTGTGTCTGCTGCATCCATTGCCGACCGTATCTGGTTATTAGAGATACTCTGGCCTTCTTCCACCACTTGTTGTGCACGCTTTTGGAACTCTTTGGGTAGATGCTCTATGAAGTGTTGCATTTCGTCCCAATGAGCTCTATCATATCTCAATAGTAAGGCCTGTGAATTGGCAATGCGCCATTGGTTGGCTGCTTGTGCCGCCACCCTTTTCCCCGCTGCGTCGAACTTGCGACTTTCCTTGTCGGGTGGTGGTGCATCTCCCGAGGTGTGTGAGTTTGCCCTTGTGCGAGCTGCACCTACTACCACTGAGTCCGGTGTCAATTGCTGCGTGATGTACACAGGGTCTGTTGGTGGAGGTTTGTACTTTTTCTCCACCCTAGGAGTGATGGCTCTGCCTTTCACAGGCTCTTGAAATACTTGCTTTGCATGTTTCAACATTCCCAGTAACATAGGAAGACTCTGGTACTGACTATGTGTGGACGACAGAATATTACACAAAAAGTAATCTTCAATTGGTTCTGCGTGCAGGGTGACATTGTGAAATGCGGCCGCTCTGGACACCACCTGTGTGTAAGCAGTACTGTCCTCAAGTGGTGATGGTCTTGCTGGATAACAGTCGGGACTGTTATCTGATACAGGCGCATCATAAAGATCCCATGCATCAGGATCATCTTGGCTCATCCCTGTATGCGTTGGAGACTGCATCATTGGTGGAGTGGCGATTGGTGATGGTTGTGGTGAGTGATGTAGTGATGGTGGCGGAGTTACTTGTTTTGCCACCTTTGCTTGTGATTGTTTGTCTTTCTCTTGGAAAGCAAGTTTCCTTTTCATTCGGATTGGAGGGAGAGTTCTGATTTTGCCTGTCTCCTTTTGAATGTGGAGCCTTCTCTGTGTGTAATCTGGCTCCCCTGCTTGTAGCTCCTGTCCAAATTTGTGTCCTTGCATTTGTGAGGACAGGCTCTGTTCCTCAGTGTAGGAACTTGGTTTCGGCTCTGATGCCGGATGTTTCGGTATCAAAACCTTTTCGACTGTCTTTTTCGGCTCCAAAGACACTTTTTTGGCTTTCCGTGTTCCGATATCTCGTGCCGACTCATTTCGGTGCCGGTCTCTCGATGTCGAGATTGCTCTGACCCGGTGTCTCGGTGCTGAGTCTGTTCTGTGCCGGTATCTCGACCGGAGTCGGATGACTTCGACACGTGTGCCCTTTTGCGGTGCCGATGGACGGTCACCTAATTTTCGGGTTAAGCCATGGCCTGTCGACGGTGGCGTCCCCTGGGCTTTAATGTATTTTCCGTGAGATTTGGCCAGGGGTGTTTTACTCACGGTTTTCGGCGTCTGTTCGGTTTTGGCCTCGTCCGAGTCCGAATCCGCGATGGAGAAGGTTTCTTCTTCCTCCAAGTCTTGGTGTCACGTCGGCGCCGACGCCATTTGAAGTCTTCTTGCTCTCCGGTCTCTTGGCGTTTTCCTCGACCGAAACGCTCGACAGGCCTCGCAGGTATCCTCTTTGTGTTCGGGAGACAAACACAAATTACAGACCAGATGCTGATCTGTGTAAGGATACTTGTTGTGGCCAATCGGGGCAGAAGCGGAATGGGGTCCGTTCCATTAGTCTTGAAGATGCACGTGGTCGGGCCGACCAGGCCCCGCTGGTGAATCGAAACCCCGAAGGGCCACCGGAGCTGTTAAAAATTCGGTGTCGATCTGCGTTAACTAACCCGATACCGAACGCAAACAATACCGTCGAATTTTCTGAGATTTAACTAACTTTCTGAACCGAAACACGGAGCAAAGAGGAACACGTCCGAACCCGATGGCGGAAAGAAAACAATCTAAGATGGAGTCGATGCCCATGCGCAATGGAGCCGAAAGGGGAGGAGTCCCTCGATCTCGTGACTCGAAAAGACTTCTTCGAAGAAAAACAACTTGTAACACTCCGAGCCCAACACTAGATGGCGGGATGTGCACAGCATGTGTATCTGCAGCTACACATGCCATCGAACATATACATATATGCACATGAGAAAAAATGTCCCCAGAGCGGGGAGGCTTGGGCGGGTGTAAAGAATCTGCAGCTAGATAGAGTCTCTACCAGATACCTCGTTACCGAAGGTAAGTAACTTTTTCATCTGATAGAGACTTCTAGCTGCAGCTTCCTTACCTTAGAATAGATACCCAAGCTATAACCCATGGTGGTGGGTCTGAAGGAGATTTTTTTTTTTTTTTAACAAGGAAGTCCTGCAAGACAGAACGGGCAAAATGCCCCTCTCTTCTCACCTGGCTATCCAGGCAGTAGTGCTTCGCAAACGTGTGTAAAGAAGCCCACGTTGGGGCCTGACATATGTCCACCACCGGAACGCCACGTGCTAACGCAGTGGTAGCAGCCTTCCCCCTAGTGGAGTGAGCTCTCAAGCCCTCAGGAGGCTGCTTCTTCGCCAAAGCGTAGCATATTTTTATACAGAGAACGACCCAGCGCGAAATGGATCGTTTCTGTACTGCCCGACCCTTCTTTGCACCAACGTACCCCACAAAGAGTTGGTCGTACACCCGGAACTCTTTAGTGCGGTCAAGGTAGAACGATAACGCTCTTTTTGGGTCCAGTTGATGGAGACGCTCCTCTTCCTTAGAGGGATGCGGTGGTGCAAAGAAGGTGGGCAGGGTGATATTTTGACCCAGATGGAAAGGGGTCACCGCCTTGGGGAGAAAAGAGGCACGAGTTCTTAGCACCACCTTGTCAGGGTATATCATTAGATAAGGAGGTTTAGAAGATAAAGCCTGCAGCTCACTCACTCTCCTGGCAGATGTAATTGCCACCAAAAAGGCTGTCTTAATAGTGAGCAGCCGGAGAGGACAGTTATGCAAGGGCTCGAAAGGAGCAAACATAAGGAAGGTAAGAACTAGATTAAGATCCCACTGGGGCATAACGAAAGGCACAGGCGGGAACAGATGTACAAGCCCTTTCAAAAACCTCTGTACTATAGGTGATTTAAACAGAGATGGTTGATCAGGCAACTGAAGAAAAGACGATAAGGCTGCAAGATAGCCCTTGAGAGTCCCCAAGGAGGAACCCTGCTGGGCGAGAGCCAAAATAAACAAAAGGATGTTAGACAGAGAAGAAGAAAGAGTATCAATAGACCTCTCTGAACAATAAGAAACAAAACGCTTCCAACGGCAGGCGTAGATCGACTTAGTTGAGGGACGCCTGGCTGCCAGAATGACATCACAGACCTCGGGAGGGAGGTCATAAACCATCAACTGTCGCCGCTCAATCTCCACGCATGAAGGCGCAGAGTTGACAGGTTCAGGTGGAGAACCTTCCCCTGCTGCTGCGACAGAAGATCCTCCCGAAGAGGCAGCCTGATTGGAGGACCGATGCTCATTTTGAGAAGCTCTGGATACCAAACTCTCCGTGCCCAATCCAGAGCCACAAGGATTACTTGGGCCCGGTCGTTCTTGATTTTCTTGAGAACTCTGGGCAGAAGTGGTATAGGCGGAAAGGCGTACAGGAGGCCTGAACTCCACTCGCGACGAAAAGCGTCGCCTAGCGATAGCCCCCTTGGAAACTCCAAAGCGCAAAACTGCTGACATTGCGCGTTCTCTGCGGAGGCGAACAGATCTAACCAAGGCTCTCCCCACTGCTGAAAGAGTCCTTGCGCCACCTCCGGATGGAGACACCATTCGTGATCCTCTAAGCATTTTCGGCTGAGTTCGTCTGCTCTGGCGTTCAGAGAACCTGCCAGGTGTTGAACCACCAGGGTCATGCCCTGCTGTTCCAGCCGTAAAGCCTCTTGACAAAGGGTCCACAACCCCACACCGCCCTGCTTGTTGCAGTACCACATTGCGGTAGTGTTGTCCGTGAAAACCTGCACCACCTTCACTTTCACAACAGAAAGAAATGCTTTTAATGCTAGCCGGATCGCCCGAAGCTCCAACAAGTTGATGTGGAGCCCGGATTCCGCCGGAGACCAATGACCTCTGATCTCCACCTCCCCCAGATGGCCGCCCCATCCCAGAAGTGACGCATCTGTCACTACCGTTATATCTGGTTGGGGAAGGGAGAGGGGTCTGCCCTTGACACACTCGCAGTTCACTAACCACCACTGCAGATCTTCCGCAGTCCTCTCCGAGATCTGAACCACGTTGGTAAGATTTCCCTGATGCTGTGCCCATTGGAACTTCAGGTCCCACTGCAGAGCCCTCATGCGCCATCTGGCATGCTTGACCAACAGGATGCAGGAAGCCATGAGTCCCAGCAGCCTCAGAATGTCTCACCGAGATCCAGGATAGAGGCCGAAACATCGGAATCATAACCTGAATATCCTGAACCCGCTGATCGGGAGGATGAGCCCGAAACTGCACTGTGTCCAGAACCGCTCAGATGAAAGAGAGCTTCTGAGAGGGAGTCAGGTGTGACTTCGGCATATTTATAGTGAACCCCAGCGAATGCAAGAGGTCCGCCGTCGTCTGGAGGTGGGTGGCGAGAGTCTGGGGCGTAGGAGCCTTCAACAGCCAATCGTCCAGGTAGGGGAAGACTGAAATCCCTGACCTGCGCAAATGAGCTGCCACCACCGCCATCACCTTTGTGAACACCCGAGGGGCAATGGTGAGACCGAAAGGGAGCATGGTAAACTGAATGTGCTCGTGGCCCACCTTGAACTGCAGGTAACGCCTGTGGCTTGGCAGGATAGGAATATGGAAATACGCATTCCTGCAAATCCAACGCTACCATCCAGACTCCTTGGTCTAGGGCAAACAAAACCTGAGCAAGAGTGAGCATCTTGAATTTCTCCTTCTTGAGGAAGAGATTGACGTCCCTTAAATGCAAAATAGGGCGAAGGCCTTTTTTCTTTTTGGGAATCAGAAAGTAGCGGGAATAACAACCACTGCCTACTTCTGATATCGGGACTCTTTCTATGGCTCCCTAGGCCAAAAGAGCCGTAACTTCCTCGCGGAGCAAAGCTAAATGGTCCTCCATCAGCCATTCCTTTGTCGGAGGGATAGAAGGAGGGAAAGACTGGAAGGGAAGGGAGTAGCCCTTCCGTATGATCTGCAGGACCCACTTGTCCGTGGTGATGGAAAGCCAGTGAGGGAGATGAAAACGAATCCTCCCTCCAACTGGACGGACGTGATCCCGCAGAACCACACTAAGAGGGCTTGGGCGCAGTGGAGGGCGGCTGTGTGGCGGTCGACCTCTGACCAGACCCTCTGGGTCTGATGGTACCACAACCACGTCCTCTTCCGGGATGCTGTGAAGCCTGAGGACGGTGGCTAAATTGTGGCTGGTGTGGCACCACGCCCCCCCCCCCCCCCCCCCCGAAGCCTCGGAAGGGAAGACAGACTGCTGTCGTGCCGGCATTGAAAGGCCCAAGGATCTGGCCGTGGCTCGAGAATCCTTGAACCTCTTAAGCGCGGAGTCTGCCTTTTCGCCAAAAAGGCAAGAGCCATCAAAGGGCATGTCCATCAAGCTGGACTGGACATCCCCTGAAAAACCAGTAGAACTATGCCAGGCGTGGTGACGAAGGGCCATTGATGCTGAAATCGCTCTGCCCAGCGAGTCGGTCGTGTCCAGGCCACACTGGATTGTAAACTTGGCTGCATCTCTCCCATCCTTTACAGCCTGGGTGAGAGTGTCCCGTACGCCCTTCGGGACCTGGGGCAGCACTTGTGCCACCGTATCCCATAAAGTAGGGGAATAACGGCCCAATAGGCAAGAGCTGTTTACAGACCTCAATGCCAGGCTGGAGGAAGAAAACATCTTCTTCCCAAGGTGATCCAGCCTCTTGGATTTCCTATCCGGGGGAGCGGAAGGGAAGGCACCACGTGAAGTAGAGGCTTGGACAACCAAGCTCTCAGGAGTGGGGTGTTGTGTCAGGAAACTAGGGTCGCTGGAGCGGGTCTATGGTGGCGGCCGACCGTCCTATTCAAAGGAGCCCCTGTGCTGGGTTTGGACCACGTACCCAGAAGGACGTCTGTAAGAGCCTCATTGAAGGGCAACAACGGTTCCGATGTTGACACCCCCGGCTGAAGCACTTCTGTCAGGATATTCATCCTGACTGGCACCGTAGGCAAATCTAGGTCCAAGACCTCAGCTGCCCTACGCACTACCATAGCGAAAGAAGCCCCCTCCTCCGTAGCCACATTAGGAGGAGAGAGCATACCAGTATCAGGAGATGTGTCCAGTCCACTGGCCTCCCCTAGATCCACATACCAGTCCTGCTGCAATCCTGATTCTAAAGGGTCATCAGACCCCTCCCATTCCTCTCCTGCGTCTGGCTGTTCCAAATAATGCTCAGACAATGATCTGGGCCGAATCGGCTATGTCAAAGTCGATGTCGTACGACGTCGCTCCTGCTCCGGATCATCCGGAATAAGGATGGGGCTGCCACCGGTGGGCGCCGGTGGCGGAATCGTTGATGTCGGACCCGGCGCCGAAGGAGGTCGACTGTGTGATACCGGCACCGGCACCGGTCCAGATCCGTTATCGGATCCTGAGGTCCCCAACGGCGCCAAGCCCGAAGCCGCCGACGTCGAATCCGAAGGGGCCCCTGCTTACCCCGCGGGCGCAAAGACCCACCCGATGGTGCCTCTTACCTTCCGATGACCTCGAATGCGAGGAAGAGGACTTGGGGCTCTGGGAGCGGTGCTGCGACCTCCTCCTACTGCGAGACCGTGACCTCGGCGGAGTCGCACTGACCGAAGACGAATGTCGGGCCGCAAGAAGCTTAAGGGATCTCTCCCTCAAGGCCTTTGGCGCCATGGCCCGACAATCGGGGCACGAGGTGGAATCGTGGTCCTTGTCCAAGTACCAAAGACAAACTAGGTGCGGATCCGTCACCGACATGACATGCACCACACGGATTGAATCCTGTCTTTCTCGAAGACATGACTCCAAACAGTCAAAAAAGCGTCGACAAACCATCGAAGCAGGGTAGCTCTTTCCAAAACTGCGCTTTAACCGGCGCGGAAGGAAAAGAACTGACGTACGCGCGCCAAGACGGCATCTATATAGACAACCGTGACGTCATAGACGACTCCAACGACGCTGACGATGCACGCTGAGCTGGTCGATGAACGCGGATCCGAACGACGCCGTCCGATGGCACGCGCGAAGGGTACTGCTCACAAAAAACTCCAGATTCGAAGCTGACACCAGGGAATTCTAAGGTAAGGAAGCTGCAGCTAGAAGTCTCTATCAGATGCACAATTGTGTAGCTGTGTTCTCAGCTATCCTTTCACTAGCTGCATCAATCTTCCAGCTCGCCTTATCTGGTGGTGGGTCACCTCTACATTTTTGGGCGAGTGACAGTTTTCCTAGCTGCGAGAATAACAAGGGAATAGGGCAATACGTGGCCCTTAATGTACAGGGAATCTTCTGGTGCCACTCAGTACTGCTTCATCCGCACCCCTTGGGTAACAACTATTATCTTTAGCAGGTGTTTAAAATCTTTAACTTGCACACTTTGTCATTCTTCTTAAACATACAAAGGAAAAGAACTAAGTGTTCTGTCTTGGTGAACTTCTCCATTACGGAGTTGTTTTCCTCCTCCACAACATGTAGTTTAACCTTGTGATGGTCAGCTGCTGTTTGATTGATAACATGGTATGCTATTGTGTTATCCTAAGAAGGTTTTAACGAATAGGACTCAAAAGGTGGTTTTTCATGGGGATCTATGCTGTAATTGTGCCAGGGATCAATTTAATTGCCTGTACGGCTGTGCTTTTCATATGGATCTTAAATGCCTAACAACCATTTGGTATCAAGAGTCTGTGTGCAGAGAACATGCTGGTGACAGTGGCAGTGTTGATGGCCTAATGTATCTAGACCTATGTCATTTTAGAAAAGAGATGTGACCTGTGGTGGAATCAATTTATATCTTTCTTCGTCTGACATCTCGCTGCTCCAGCAGTTCCTGGGAGGGAATAGGCTCCTTAGCTGTCAAGGCAGGTTCGGGAGCTGATTTTGGCATTGACTTCAGTTTTTGAGGAGGATGTTTTGTGATCCCAGTGCAAAGGCAAGACAGTCTGCGATGAGGCCTTGGTGGAACTGAGATTTGTTTTCAAGCCTGGGCAGGCTCTGGGACTGTGGTAGGTGCATAGTACTGAGCTCTATCCAGCAGTCTCAGAGTTAGACCAGCTCCCTCAATGCTGATGCTTGCCCTGGAGCCGAGTCTCCTGACGAGGTCCATAACTAGAGGGAAACTCCTGGAATGGTGTGCATGATTTAGATGTTGTCTATTTCGTCTTGCCTGTCGGAATATGTCTGCCCCACTGGCGCCTTGGTTGATGGCTTGGGAGAGATTCGGTGACCCATCGTGTAGCGAGCCCACTGGCATTCACTCCTGTAATTAATTTATTTTTTAATGTTTTATTTTAAAGGTCTGGCAGACAGAGCAGTAAGACTCTATGCGGTCCTCTGGTAGGCAAAGAATACAAAGACTGCTGATTTGAGCATGGGAATCTGCTGTTGCATTTAGGGCCAAACTGGAAGCGTGTGTTCTCCCATCCTTGGAGTCCAGCAAGTAGCTCCTATAGAGTGATAGTTCCAGGGCTCCGAAAGCATGTCCGACCCTGATGGCCGAAAAAACCTCTCACGGGAGCAATTTTAGTCCTTGTGCATCATGGGATTTGGGACGGCATCACGAGTCACTTTAACGCAAAACCTCTTCTTTGAAGAAAAAAAAACTTGCTATGCCTGTGACCACCACTAGATGGCAGGAATGTGCAACGCATGTGATCTAGAGCAGCACACACTACAAACATACTTTTTAGGGATGCCGATGCTGATCTCTGTTTAAGTCAGGACCAATGGGATGGAAGAAGCAATCTTACGTTTCCCCCAAGATTGTGACCAAAATTCATCAGGTTATGACTATTTATGTATTTGATTATTATGATCCACACATGCAACACCTTTGTTGGTCATTCGAATTGCAGTTGTTAATAGTGTGATTTTACTACTGTAGCAGTTAACAATTAACACATTAATATCACTTATGTTCGGATTTTGAACTTGACCTCCAAGTTCATTTGTCAATTAACCAGATGCAGGCACATCAGATGCCACAATATAGGTTTTCGTCTGCCATTTCAGTCTGGGGTTGGCACTCCTAACCAGCTTCACAAGTCGTCATGGCAAGAGGGACACAAGCAAAAAAAAATCTCAGTATTTTCTGATCCGTGGCAACGAAGTGCCATATAGAAGACGCGGAAAAATGACATTGCCTGTTTGCATCCCAAAACCTGAAACTACATATGAATGTTTAAAATGGCAAAAGATGTGAATCATTTTTATAGGATCTGTTCCAATCAAAATATATAACTCCTGTAGGAGTTATATATTCATCAAAATCATAATTACTAACTCCTTTTGGGAGTTAGTAACACTATCTCAGGCAAATTACATCGGAGAAACAATGTAAAGTTGACACAAAACTGTGGTTCCCTTTGTCCTCCTTGTTGACGTCATACATAAATATCGTTTAAGATCAGCAAATGGTCGGTGGTCACAATTAACAGCATTTTTTTAACTAATAATTACAATTCTGATTCCAGTCACTCAGTGGAAAGGCAATGCACAGCTAGTAACTCCAAAACAGAATCAACATGTAAAACTATCGGCAAACAAGCTCACAACTGGACCTCAGTAAAAAATGCAATTAGGTCTAGCTCCGAATTAAAGATGAAATTAATATTCACAGATGCTCCTTTGGTGGCTTTTGTTTTGTTACTGTGAAAGATTGATAGTCTAAACACAAGTATTCCAAACAATGGCCTTATTGACCAATGTTACCACTGAGAGTTGACCTTCAGTTAAATATCCACATTTTACTTTCAGAACTAGAGCATCTTCATGATAACATAGACGGCACTGCCTTTAGTGAATTATTGCTAACATACTGGTCATGCAATTCTATGTGATTTGAAAGTCCTGCCGCAAAGCTGGTGGTAAAACGTGTTGTGTGGAACTTCTGATCAGTAATGTGGGTCTTTGACATGCTCAGTATGCTCAATATCAGATTTGTTTTAACTTTGGAAAGTCTTCCACGATTACAGTGTCCCTGAAAATATTTTTAAGGCATCTGTTATCCACTAGAGTTAGTTCTTTCAACTATAGACAGCTGTTCTGGAACTTTACAAGCTGAAGATGACCCGGTTTGAGGATGGCCAAAGGAGGTCCACCACTAGGCTGCCCCATGTAAGTAGCGAAAAGAAAACAAGGATATAAAAAAAAAAAAAAGTGAAGAATGCATGATAGATTTAATACCAACAAGGTGAAAACGTGGAGTGAACCATGGTCCTCGGTGTGTCAGAAAATACACACACTTAGCAGTGATGAAAGAGGGTGTGACCAGAGAACACACAGACAGGTAAAATATGAATCACTATCCTAAATAGTCTTTCAACTGGTAAAACACATCCTCAGATACCATCTCTACTAACAATCTAATATACGATTTTCAGCAAACTGGGACGAGACGTTCTAGACATAAAGGAGAATAAATCAAATCCTGATTACCTATTTGTAACCCGTAGCCTGCTTGACAAGTACTCCAGATGTATCACTGAAACCCATTTAGAGCCTACCAGAATTGGAAGAAGCCTCCAAGTCTTATGGTTTTCCTTAGCAATTAAAAAAATGGGTGAAAAATTGGAATTTATTGAAACTCATAACAAAAAAATATAAGATGCTGTAGTGTACAATATATTACACAACGCACCCTGAGGTGCACATTCAAGTAAGAACGCTTTATCCCACCTTAAGTACCATGGTACTTATTTCTTAATATACAATCATGCACATTTAGTTTGAAAAAAGGAAGCCCCAGTATTCTGATGTGTTAGCACCAAAAACAGCAGACCATTCTATTTCTTCAGCCCAACTGTAAAGATTGACCAAGTTTGCCAATACTGTGTACATAAATATATTACATTCATCAAATTAAACAATATATTCTATTCTAGACAATGCTTGTACTTGTGTCAATCTTTTAGCTGGAATTCCATTTCCCTTACAGTAATACTGGAGGCATTGTTGTTTTGAAACATAATTTACTCTCTAGGAACTTCCTACACACAATCCGGTATTCTTTTTCGCAGGAAACAAATCTACAAGGTGTGCAGAAAATTTAGATCTTTCAAGAACTACAACTGGTCTCAGATAATGAAGCTGTTTTAAGGCAAGGTCTCCACAGTCAGTCAGTGCCTTATCCAATATGGACCTTAAGTTCTGTAAGGAAGGTACAGTTGATGTCTCTGTGGGTGCCGATAAAGTGTGGCATGCTGCAACTTGTCTATGTAACAGAGATTCACTTAAACGTTTAGGTATGCTGACTTCTTTCATTTTTTTGTCAACAAAGTTATTATTTTGCATGTCACTTGTGTTCCGTACAAAGCTAGATGCACAGTATTTTTCTGGCTCCCATTCAGTTTGTTCTTCAAAATATTCATCCTTATGCTCTCGTTCTTGGATAAACTTTAAAAATGAAGATTCAAAACCCATTGGCTTAAATGACTTTAAATCAAATGTTCTGACCAAGGACTGCTTCTGGCAATTGTCTTTTGTAGCAACCGCATATGCTGAACCTCGTTCCCTTTCATCACACCCCTTCCTTCTTTTTAAAGGCACCTGGAAACTGGAGAACCGAGATTTATTGTCTTTTTCTTTAGTTCCAGGATAATTTTGCTCTACATTACAGAATGAGGACTCTGACATATGGTCTCCAACACAGGCAGTATTTGAACTGTTCTTATATTTCAACATGCTTTTGCAGAGAAATGATTCTGTGCTGAAGAGGAGGTCACTGTCCACTGCATTACTGTGGTTTTCATTTTCTTTATCCCGATAATGAAAATCATTTTCGAGCAAACACTTTTTACGTTTATTACTTCTATGCATGTTGTATTCTTTCGCATGCACCTCTAAGTGAGATTCACCTTTTTCCTTTGCACCATATTTTACACAAAGCACCAGGTTTTGATAGTGGTCTTCAATATAACCATTGCTAAAAAAGTGTGAACGTTTATAATGTCTTACGATGCTGCTTTCCAGTTTTACAACAGATAAACATCCGTGTACCATACAAGGGAATTGTGTGTGTTTGACTTCCTCCAAACACATATTTACTGCTTCCTCTCTTGTTCTAAATTGAGTTGCACCTTTGCTTTCAGTTTTTCCCCTTTTACCAAAGCGCCTGTCAATTTTCTTGATTTTTTTCCTATTTGTGTGAAATTGACGTTTCTGTCGTACAAGGTCCGGTTTCTTTTCAACACCACTTTCCTCTCCTTCCAAAATATTGT
The DNA here is from genome assembly GCF_031143425.1 of Pleurodeles waltl. Taxonomy (NCBI): domain Eukaryota; kingdom Metazoa; phylum Chordata; class Amphibia; order Caudata; family Salamandridae; genus Pleurodeles; species Pleurodeles waltl. The sequence goes on from NC_090440.1 coordinate 925,324,568, forward strand.
CTTCTAACTCGTCAGGTCTCCCAAAAATATCATCGTAACATTCCCTATGACTGTAAAATACATGCTTTGAGTAAGTATTGTGGTGTGTGAAAAGTCTATCACAGCCATTTAATTCACAACGAATTTCAATATCTTTGTTTTGCATGATTTCTGCGCTGTGATCTTCCAACTGATGATGTTTCAACTTGTCAAAAGTGTAAAACATGGCAAGGCATTTGGGCTGGTCACATGAAAACCTGGCAGAATGAGTTACTGGCAAAAGTCTCTGATCACCTCCATTGTATAAATTATGAATGTCACGGCAATGCTTTCCAAGAGCTTTCGAGCCAAGGAACCGCTTATTACAGTCTTGAAATTTACACACAAATATTTTTTTGTACTTAGTATAGTTACTTTTTGATCTTGCTCTGTCTTTTTCCAAGCACAGCTGCTCTTTGTTATAACGATGTGTAAGTCTGTAATGGCGAATTAAGCCTGATTGGTTGGTAAAGGAAGAGCTACAACCTTTATGAACACAGTGGAACGGTTTGTGGTACTTATTCAAAATGTAACACAAATCTCCTTTGGCAGTTCTTTTGCTTCCTCTTCCTTCCATCAATTCCAAATCACCTCTGTGCCTGTCTTGAAGTAAAAACGTAGTTTTTTCACCACTATTAGATTCAATTTCTTCAGACTGCGAGTCATTGTCAGTTTCAGAAGAGTAATCTCCTTCGTTAAAATGACGCATTTCATGTTTCATCTTTTGTTCAAAGACGTCAACATCGTCATCATCAAGGTCATCAACTGTTGATCGGAAAGCAGATACTGAGCAGCTATTCGAATTTCTGTTTAAAATAGTTTCAAAGGGTGCCGGGCAACTTTTGTTTTCTCTATGTTTTCTTGCAGATATTAAGCTCTGTGGTAATTTCATTTTAGCAAGCTGATGTTTCTTTCTGTAATGAATGCTAAGGTGTGTTCTTCTTGTAAATGCTCTTTGGCAAATATGACAGTGAAAAGGGGCAAATCTATCTTTAAATACGCTAAACTGGAGTACACTTTCCTTTGAATAATGATGCTTTTTAATATAATGTACTAAAAGTGCATCTTTAGTCACAAATGAGTACTTGCACCCTTGAAGTTCACAATAGAAAGGTTTAGCAGCAAGCTGAGCTATACATTGGTTGGTCAAGGAGTCCTGTTCAGATATATTACGTTCGAAAAGTGTACTGTCAACTGAGAAATTCGGAGATGGAGATGTAGAACAGACAGAAGGAAATGATTGAAAGGGCTCAGAGATTGGTTTCTGCAATGAAGTTGAAGAAAGTATGTCTGGACAAGTGTTTTTTAGGCTTAAATGTTTCAAACCCAATAAAAGTTCTAACATAACATCTTCAGTACTCAGTACCCTGGGAAGAACCGTAATTGCAGCTTTGTGTGCTGTAGGTCGGCACAGTCCTCCTTTGAGAACATGTTTTCTTCTGGAATTGGCATTGCAAACTAGCCGCCTTCTCTTGAAGGTGTCTCTTTTTTCAGATTGCTCTTGCCGAACACCAAGCTTCTTTGGCCGTTTAGTCTTCTGGTTAGCACTAAACAGCTGCAGAAGATTTCGAGCATTCATGCCTGTTCTCTTCTTGGGTTTGAAATCGGCTGGATGATCAATTCGAAGATGTTTGTGCATCCCCCGGGTATTTTTGCGTGACACTCCACAGCCCTCAAACCCACATGTAAATTTTTTCCCATCAAAGGTTACAGAAAAAATGTTAAATTGCTCTCTTAAACGGGGTGAAACAAAAAATTTGTTTGGGCGAACGTTTGAAACAATGCGCCTGTTACGCCTTTCACTCTGTGAATGGGGTATAACATCCGCCCTCAGAGAAACTGTAGTGGGATTATCCAAAAGTGCTATTGGTTTCTCGGTGCTGCTCTGGCTGCTTTCACTATTTACATTTTTATTTAAGTCAGAGTCCATTCTGACTTCCGAAACCATTTCAGAATTTGATGAATCTGGGGGAAGGTCTATACTAGTGCCTAAATCAGAGGATTGAATGGAATCTGACTTATTATGAAACTGAAAAGTCTGCTGACTGTTTTCTGATGATTTTGCAACACGCTCTTCAACTTGGTTTGTTACTTGACCGACAACTTTTGTGCTTGCAATTTCGTGGATTGCAAGGTGGTTCTCAAACTCTATTTTAGAAAAATAAAACTTTTTACAACCAGGAAAATTACATGCATTGGATGCATCCCTAAAATGCTGAGCTTCATGGTGATAAAGCTGTCCTAAATCACTAAAAATAATGTTACAACCCCTTAGTTCACATTTATATTGCAGTTCAGGATGGGTTTGTTTATGATTGAGTAGCTCATTAACTGAACCAAATTTAGCAAAGCAGTCTATGGACACACACATATAAGGCTGTGGACCGACATGCACTTGTTCATGATGACGAAGATGAAAATCAGTGATAAAATGTCGCCTGCAAAATCCACACTTTTCCCTCTTGTTTTTAATATCCAAGTAATGTTTTGCATTTTCGTCATTATTTTGGTGTTCGGCTTTCAAATGTACACCTAAGTATTTAAACTGTTTAAAAATTCTGGAACAGCCGGTACCTGGGCATGGATACAAGTCTCTATTCTGAAGATTGTAATCTTCTAATTGTTTGAATGTGATGTATTGAGAGGGATCAATAGGCTGTACATATGGGTGGTTGTTTTCACCAAGTGATGCAGAAGACATTAAGGAGAATGTTTCCTTTGTAGACCTTGGGATTCTTTCTTTTTTAACAGGTTTTTTTCTAGGCCTGTGCCTAGATGGCATTTTGACATGCTCCATTACGTGGGGGACAAAAACCTCCTTTTTCTTGAACTTTCTGACACACACTGGACATGTGTAAACGCCATCTATAAGGTGCATTTTAGAATGATGAAGAATTCGAGCTTCAATCACATCCCTATTGCAGATCAGACAATGAAATTTATACTGTAGCCATCGCTGATACCTTTCAGAAGAACCAACAGGCTTTTTTATGCCTACTGGACTCTTCATTTTAGTTTCATTTGCTTCGCCTGACACACTGTCTTGTTCTAAGTGGTGTTCCTCTTTAACCTTTTCGATGTCACTTAAAGATTGTTCCATGATATTACTGTCATTAGCTAGACTCTGATTGCAGGCTTCCTGTTCTTCAGTCTCAGACTCAGAAACTTCTTTCCCGAAAAGTTTAAGACAGTGGCGATTTAAAGTCTTCCAATCCCAAAATTCAGGATCAAATGGCCAATGAGCTTTTAGAGCTAGCAGGAGCTCACAGCGAAGAGAATTCGGAACAATCGCATTTTCTTCATCAAATTTTTGATCTGGCTGTAGATACAATGCTTCGAGGACATTATATGCATCTTCACTGGGGTCAAGCAAAAATTCAGTCAGTTGACAAGCTCGTCTGACCTCTAGGTCATGTGGTAAGAGGCAAGCAACTGTTTTGCATACAGATGCTTTCATGTCATTTTCCTCAGATTTAATTTGTAGAGCTCTGACACAAAGCAAAATTGAAATCGGAAGACCTTCCTCTTCAGCCTGCAAGTCAAATGAAATATTATTAGTGTAGTTTATACATACATCAAGAGACACATTTTGTTTTCTCACAAATCACTGTTTAGAAGTTGTTTAGGCAATGCTTTGAATCCACACTTGCAATAAAATAAAAAGGTCTACAAGTATATTTGTTGTAATCAGCTTAAACATGAGCAGAGGTGAAATTCAGCAATAATCTCAAATTATACATCCACAAATGTTGTTTTGGACCTAGCAGTAATCATGAAGAGAAAGAGAGTACATCATCAACATATTGTGGCTAAATGAAAAATAGATATTCGAACAACTACCTTTAGTAGGGTGATGAAATATAACCTCTATGGTTACTTCATAGGGATAGCCTGCCAGAGTGACAATAAGCAGGTAGGTGTTCTGGTCTGGTGATGGATTGTTCACCAACTGGTGATGTGTGGTCCTGCAATACAGGGGGGATTAGCCCTAGCAGCTAGAGCTATGTCACCCATGGTTTCCAGTGGACACGTGCCTGTTATGACTGGTGAACAAAAATGAGCTGTTGGTGTCTATGAAACACTTAAGGTGAATATGAGAGACACCGACTAAAGGGTTTTGTATCGTAGCAAATGATCAGCATAACAAATGGGAGCTCAAACCCAGTTTCAGTGTCTCTACTATTAATTCAGTCAAGTCCACTTATCAAAATAATTACCAAAGTAAGAAGTCTCTATACACACACCTTACTCACTTTGTGACTCACAGCCTGAACCGGCCACCATGTTCAAACTGCCTAATAATCAATGTCTCTCTAAAGGGTATTCACAGACCAGCTTCATGGCATAGAAGAACCAGCTAAAAATCCTTGCATGATACTGTCAAATTTACCAACTCTTGCAGAATTACAAAGCTTGTTCTTAGCAAAGACAGAAAAAAAGGATTTGTTTACTTACCCTGTAAGCATCTGTTCACTGTCACACCTTGAGCCAGAATGCAGGTCAAAAGAAAAATGTTACTTACCCTATAACCATGTGTTCGTGGCATGTAGTGCTGTAGATTCACATGCTGTGGATACTCTTGCCATCTGGTGTTGGGCTCGGATCTGTGCAAATTGTTCTTCTTCGAAGATGTCTTCTTAAGTCAGGAGGTACAGTGACTCAGCCTATTGCTGGTAAGGCGCATGGACATCATCTTTTTTTATTATTCATCTTTTTATTTGGTTTTCAACAGGCGCATACCACATCCAAATAGGAGGTACGCAATATTAGCTTATCATAACAACCCTGCTGTAAAGAAAAAGTACACATGAACAACCTCCCCCCCACACCTATAGGACACCTTCATTGTTAGATTATTTTTCGCACGGCAGGTGTGAATGGAAATAGAGTGCAGCTAAACAGAAGAGAGATGCCATGCACAGAAAAGTAAAGAATAAAGGACATTTGCAACAACAAAAGGATTCTGGGGAGCAGGGTGGGAGCATGTGAATACACAGCACTACATTACACGACCAGATGCTTACAGGCTAACATTTTCAGTGTCTCTACTATTAATTCAGTCAAGTCCACTAATCAAAATAATTACCAAAGTAAGAAGTCTCTAAACACACACCTTACTCACTTTGTGACTTACATCCTGAACCGGCCACCATATTCAAACTGCCTAATAATCAATGTCTCTCTAAAGGGTATTCACAAACCAGCTTCATGGCATAGAAGAACCAGCTACAAATCCTTGCATGATACTGTAAAATTTACCAACTCTTGCAGAATTACAAAGCTTGTTCTTAGCAAAGACAGAAAAAAAGGATTTTTTTTACTTACCATGTAAGCATCTGTTCACTGTCACACCTTCAGCCAGAATGGAGGTCAAAAGGAAAATGTTACTTACCCTATAACCATGTGTTAGTGGCATGTAGTGCTGTAGATTCACATGCTGTGGATACTCCTGCCATCTGGTGTTGGGCCCAGATCTGTGCAAATTGTTTTTCTTCGAAGATTTCTTCTTGAGTCAGGAGGTACAGTGACTCAACCTATTGCTGGTAAGGCGCATGGACATCATCTTTTTTTTTATTATTAATCTTTTTATTTGGTTTTCAACAGGCGCATACCACATCCAAATAGGAGGTACACAATATTAGCTTATCATAACACCCCTGCTGTAAAGAACAAGTACACATGAACAACCCCCCCCCACCCCCCACACCTATAGGACACCTTCTTCATTGTTAGATTATTTTTCGCACGGCAGGTGTGAATGGAAATAGAGTGCAGCGATACAGAAGAGAGATGCCATGCACAGAAAAGTAAAGAATAAAGGACATTTGCAACAACAAAAGGATTCTGGGGAGCAGGGTGGGAGCATGTGAATACACAGCACTACATTACACGACCAGATGCTTACAGGCTAACATTTTCAATTCGAGGCATGTGTGCCTGTAGATACACATGCTGTGCATAGACTTTGAAGCAGTCCTCCCCGAAGCGATGGCTAGCCTGGGATTATTGCACAAGACTTGAAAAGTGTACAAAGTATTGTCTAGCCAACATTAACTTGTTGGAATGCTAACACATACACACAATAATGCTTAGTAAAAGTGTGTGGTGTGGGCGAGATAGGTGCTTTGCAGACATCAGGTATTGGAATGTCACCTAAGGCAGCTACAGAGGACCCTTTTTTAAACATAGAGTGGGCTCTAGGGGACAGGCAATGGTCTCTTGGTTTTTGCATAGAGTGTTTGAATACATTTAACAATCCACCTGGCTATGACTGATTTGGAAAGAGCCCACACCTTGTGCAGCTTTGAGAAGGCAACAAAAAGTTGCTTAGTCTTGCAAAAGGGTTTTGTTCTATTCACCCAGTACATAACAGCTTGCTTCACATCCAGAATATGGAGAGTTCTTTCTGCAACTGATTAGGCTGACAAAGGAAAAATAGTAGCACTACGGATTGGTAAAGGTGGAAGGGAGAAACCACCTTACGAAGTAACTTAAGATTAGTGCAAAAGACAACCCTATCTCTGTGGACTTGAAAGAAAGGTTCTTCTAACGTTAAAGCCTGGAGCTCACTGACACACTTGAGAGAGGTGACAGCAAAAGGGAATGTGGCAAGAATGGAGGGGCTGTAGAGAGGCCCCATGAGCCTAGGTAGAGGAATTATTTTTTCAGGCCTTCCATAAAAGTCTTGAGCACAGAGATCCTGACTAGGGATATGTAATCCCTATTTTGAAGGCAGGCAGCCACTGCAAGTAGGTGGAGCCAAATGGAAGTGCAGGTTAGTCCATAGGTCTGTAAGTGTAGAAGATAGCAGACAATGTCCTGGACACTTGCTATCAAAGGGTCACTATGTCGTTTTAAGCAGTAGTGTGGTATTCATTTCACTTTGCCGCACAGCATATAGGGCAGTGGGCTTGCATGCTTCCTTAAGAATGTCCATGCATTCCCGAAGAAGGTTTAGGTAGCCAAACTCTAAGACCTCAGGAGTCAAATTGCAAGGTTCAGCTTTTTGGGGTCCTGGTGCATGATTTCTCCAGGGTTCTGCACGAAAAGGTCCATCCTTATGGGGAGTCTCGTACGGAAACACCGACAGTTCCAGAAGGGTGGTAAACCAGAGCTGTCCAGCCTGCATGGCAACTACAAAGAAAAGGGTGAGGGATGACCTCTGAAACACAAACGGAATAAATGGGAGAGGCGGGAAAGCATAGACAATTGTCCCTGACCAGTTCATCCGTAGTGCATTGCCAATGGACTGTGGGCTTTGGTACCTGGAGGCGAAGCCTGGGCATGTGGAGAAGAGGTCTACGTGGGGAAATGTGAGGAAAATTTGTAGGTGGAGTTCCAATTTGTGGACTTGTTGTTGCATTCCGCTGAGGAGGTCTGTAAAGTTGTTGTCCACTTCAGGAATGTACACCGCCACCAGATGGACTCTGTGGTGGAGAGCCCACCACCAAATGGCCTGAGTTAACGCCAACAGCAGAGGAGAGTGGCACCTTGCTTTTGTAGGTAGTACATGGCGGTCATTTGTCTGCACAAATGAGGACCACCTTGTCCACTTTGGGACAATGGAAGGCTTTCAGTGCTAAGTGAACGGCCAACAGTTCTAGGAAACAGATATGGCGACCCTAGTGACAGGGTGAGGTTCTGTAAATGTACCTCCCACCCCATGAGGGAAGCGTCCATTGTAACAGAGATTTGCGGATGGGGTCGAGAAAGGGTGGCACCTGTAAGAGGTTGGGGGTATTCCACCATTGCAGAGAGTGACAAATGAGGCTGATGCCAAACACTAGATCTTCCAGTTACCCTCTGCTTGAGACCAATGTGCGCTAAGCATTCATGAAACTGGCACATGTGTAACCTATGGTTCCGGCTTGCCTTTGGGATCCTGGGTGCCAAAGGTGCCCAGTGTATCATCGCCACTCTTCTGTAACATTTCGAGACGTCAAGCTTGACAGTAGTGAAAGGTTTTCGTAGAACGGAAGGAGTGGCAGGCATCACAGAAAGCCTTGTTGTGCTCTGGGGAGAGGCAGAGGTTTCAGACCTGGTTTAGATCGGTCCAAGGGTATTTGGAACTACACTGAGGAAAGTGGCAGAAAAGCATCTCCATTTCATCAGGGGCAAGTAATGTTTATGATGGACAAAAGACGGGGAAGAGCCCGCAGGGCAAGGCTCCTTCCGGGGTCTCAAAGTCATCCCAATGACGTGTCGAGTCGATGCAGGATAGAGGAACAAGCCGAACAACAATACAGGCAAAAGCGAGAGAGACACGGAGAAGGCCCGAAGAGATCATTGCAACAACGTTGATCCGAATTCTGGTTTGAACCAGACGGCGGAATGAAAAGAATCTAACAATGGAGCCAATACCCATGTGCATTACCATAAATAGGTGGAATGACTCGAGAAAACCTCTTCAAAGAAAAACAACTTGCACACATACGGGCCCAACACTAGATGGCAGGACTATGCACGGCATGTGTATCTACAGCCACACATGTCTCAAACATAGCCAAACTCTCTCTTTGTGGACAAAGGCTACCTTTTCTCCTGGCTATACATAACCCTAATCAGCATTCATTATAACTGGTCATTCGATCCCCTTTAATATTTTGAAGAATAAGAAGCTGATACATATCAGAGAGCATTAGTGCTTCACAGTATCACGAGATGTGCCAATAAGCCAGAATCGAAGACTGATGTACACTGTCTGGAAGTGATCTAACATCCCTCAGATGTCATGTTCCGTACGCTTCATGCTTGATACTAAATTCTGTGTTAATATACAGAAGTGACAGTGAAGTAAAATCAATTCCAACACTCCTAATAAGCGAGAAAAAATTAAGCACATCATCATGTGTGGCACAAGCATGTGCACTATTATAAAACAGATTATACTGAGGAAAAAGCTAACAATGTGATCTCTGCAGCAACTAAGCTTACTTACAACTTGTAAAAACACAGCATCTCTTCATATGTGTGTTACACAGCTGGGTTGGAGAATGCACAGACTCAAATGCAGTGTCTAAGGGGAAGACCAAGCTGCTCAGACCAATCCTGATGCCACTTTCATGCTAGGTTTAGCATGAGAGCAGCACCAGCATTGCGTGGGGGGGGGAGCCTGTGCTGGTGTCCCAGGGATTGCTGGAACACCAACACCATCGGAAAAGGAGCACGAGGCGAGCAGTGGTAGGAAAAGGTAAGTTTATTTTTTATTTGCCTCCCCCCTCGCTTGAGATTTGTGGGGACCACCACTGATTGTGTACTGACTCTTCAACACTACTGCTGCTTCATCCACCATTTGTGCCTGTTCTTCTCCCTCATTGATTGGGCATTCAATGTCTTCCTCAGGTACATCTATTTGGATAATGGAAATACTATTAATGTCAGTACTTGAGGAACGCAATTCTCTTTAGTTGTACAAAGTAATTTAATGGGTGTCTGGCGCTGACTATACGTTCTTTGTTTTTGGCTATGAGTTCCATAATGCACCATGAGGGTTATTTTTACTATGGAATAATCCCATGCAGCTATGTCTCATTTAGTTTCTTTTTACATGCATGTGGAGACCAGTTTTAAGTAAAAATCGCTATTTGGTAATTACAACTCAGATGTTTCATACATCTGGCCCTTACTCTTTAGAGACGCTATTATACAGGAATGTGTGAGCAGCAAGCCAGTAATGATTTGCATGTGGAGTGAGTACTCTTTAATGGTGGAGGCCAGTAAAGTGTTTTGTATGTTACCCCAAGACTTCTACTTCTATTATTCAAATGGCTTCGGAACTGCATTGAGTTTAGAGGCCCAAGTAGGCACCAAACACGCATCCTCAGCTGCCCGGGGGCGGCCGGGTGCAAACAGGGCATCAGGTTCCCAATGGAACTCAATGGGTGGACCCTGGGGGTCACTCAGGCGCTGCAGGAAAGGCACAGTGGGGGTTTCCCGGGCAAGGCACCGACTGGACAGGGAGGAGGGCCGCCTGCTGGTCACTGCTGTACCAGTGGTCAAGTCTGGGGGCTGCAGTTGCAATGCTTCTCCAGGCATCGGAAATCTTCGTCCAGAGCAGTCGCAGTCAGGCGGGTCCTCAGGATTCCCTCTGCAGGCGTCATCGTGGAGGGGTGGAGAGGTCAGCTCAGGGTTGGTAATCGGTTGGAATCGTCTGTGGGTCCTCTCTGGATAGTTGGGCCACTTGGACATGGGCCGTGGGCGTTGGGTACAGAGTGGTTTTGGACTCACGCTTCTGGAGTCAGGTGAGAGTCCCTTGGAAGGAGTTTCCTTTTCTTCTTGTTGGACAGGTTCGCTGTCCACAGGAGTTTCTTGGTCCTCGGTGATGCAGGCCGTCCCCTGGAGGCTTTTCAGAGGTTGCTGGTCTCGTAGGACGTGTAGCTTTTCTTTTGCAGGGTCTTTGAAGCAGGAGACGGGCCGGTAGGGCTGGGGCCGAGTCAGTTGTTGTCTCCTTTTCTTCTCTGTGGGTTTTCAGCTCAACAGTCCTTATTTTTCTTGAGGTCATCAGGAAGCTGAATCTCTGGGTTCAGGGAGCCCTTAAATACATGATTTAGGTGTGTTTTTAGGGATAGAGGGCAGTGGCAAATGGCTACTGTCCCTGAGGGTGGCTACACCCTCCTTGTGTCCACTCCCTTTGGGGAGGGGGCACATTCCTATCCCTATTGGTCCCTGTCCTCCGAACCAAGATGGAGGATTCTGCAGGGAGTGGGTCACCTCAGCGTCGGTCGTGTTCAACTCAGCAGTTTTGTGCAAACCATGGCCTTGAGGCAGTAGCAGACCAGAGGCCTCATGACCAGCCTGCAAGCTCGAGGCTTGACCACCTTGTGGGCGATGCTCGACTTCTGAATGATGTTGAATGCGGGGAGGTGATACGTTCACTTGCTCACTGTTGCCTGTTTTGTTGCTGGGCACTGTTCAAATGGAGGATAATTCACTTTGAAATAGGAGCCGGAACTTACCATTATCACCAACATTTGAGACTCTGCACCGGAGGCTTGTGGATAAAGTTCGCTTGCAGTGCCCTGTTCTCAGAAACAGATCCAAAATATTGTCTCCTCTGATGAGTGCCGCCAAGGTGATGCAAGGATCACAACAGGACTGGAGGGTTTTCTTCTTCCAGAAGGTGAGGCACGCCAAGCAGGAGGCCTCTTCGTAGTCCGGGGACAGAGGTTACACACCAGATAGAGGTCTGACTTCAGGTAATTTACTTGAAACTTCGGACAGTAGCGGAATAGAGTTCTTGCCACCACGGGTACATTCTTGGTGTCTAGGAATCGATGGAGCCCATGAGGGGCTAGGCCCCGTACGAGCGTTGGAGTTATTTGACTGTGGAACCAAAGAAAAAGCCAAAGCGATGGCTGAAACTGATGCTGAGATGCACTGTTAAATTGTCCAACGAGTAAGAAATATCCGAGAGAGCCTGGCAAGAACATCATGAAGTCAAATCGGAGCGCAGAAGTGCACGTCTGAACTTGGCGACAGAACAAAAACAATTTAACAATGGAGCAGATGCCCATGTGCATTTCCAGTAATGAGTGGTCACTATACCTTGTAGCAGGAGTATGCAAGGCATGTGTATCTAGAGCTACACATGCCACAAATATAGTAATTATCTTCTTTTCTCCCCATTCAGTATTCTTGCTCCCTCCTTCACTCAGCAGCTTTGCCAATGTGTCCATTTGTCTTTCTATACAAATGGAAATGGCTACTTTACCTGTAGGAGCAGATCACTGACTTTGGAGAATTTTCAAGTTTCACATTCCGTGCATTATTCTTCCATCTTCTGAATGGTTCCAGAATTGTCTCTTCGTAGTCCTCTTTCCCTTTTTGTATTTGGGTTTCATTATCCATATGGTGGATCTTTACCCTCGTGTCCACATGAATGGATGTAATCTTCAGATTTGTTATCTCTTATGGCCACTTGAAGTGTTCCTTGGGGTTTATATCTATGCTCAGCCTTTTCTACTTCTTACTTAAAGAATCATCTCATTTAAAGAGAAGTGGCTGTGTAGCATATGAATTCAGAAACTTCTTCAAGCTGCAAAACTATTTCAACAGGTAAGTAACCAGTTCATTTTGCCATTGAATCTTTTCTTAATTCAAATGCTGTGCATAAATTTCTTAGCAGTATTCCCCCTAGCTGAGAGACTGGGTTCAAATGAGTGTGCATTTGCGTACATGGTGTTAGACCTGGTGTCCTTAGGGTGGCCTTACCCCAGACTTTATGCCTTTTACCTGTTTTGTTGCTGTAACCTTTTGTTGGCATTAGGACTCTGAGCAGTGATAAAGTGCATGAGCTTCTCCCCTAAACATGATAACGTTGGAGTAAGCCCAACTGGCATATTTAATTTACCTGTAAGCACCTTGTATATTGGTATACAATATCCCAAGGGCCTGGAAATTAAATGCTACTAGTGGGTCTGCAGTACTGATTCTGCCACCCACTCAAGTTGCCCTGCAAACATATCTGAGGCCTGCCCCTGCAGTGCCTGTGTGTGCAGTTTTACTGCCACCTAGACTTGCGACTTAAAACCACTTGCCAAGACTTAATCTCCCCTTTTCTTACATATAAGTCACCCACTAAAGTAGGCCTAAGGTAGGCCAAAGGCCAGGGTGCCATATATGTAAAATGCAGGACATATACTTTTCAGTTTTACATGTCCCGGTAATGAAAAACTCCCAAAGTCGTTTTTCACTAATGTGAAGCCTGCCCCTCTCATAGGCCAGTATTGGTGATTCCTTAAAATACTTTTAAGCCGTAATTCCTGATCTGAGAGGGGTAGTTGCATCATGTTTAGTATCACTGGAATGGTATTGATATATCCTCTTCTTTGGTAAAGTCGGATTCATTATTACTTTTTAGAAATGCCACTTTTAGAAAGAGGTGAATCAGACCCTGGGGATGGACCTTCATATGAAAATACAAACACAACAAGACAAAGTTCTTTTTTACCGAGAGGTCAACAAAGATCAAGAGGAAGATACAGGGCTACAAATCAACCATGAGAAATGTGCACAAGACCACAGTACTACAAAAACCAATAAAAACATCAATTGTTAATTTTTCACTGAGGATCCTTACAGTTGAGGAAACTTCTCTTTTGGAACTTGGGCTATCATTTGTCCCTTCAGTACATACTGATTTCGTATGCCTCAAAACTGAGACTCTTGAATTCTTCAGAAAAAACGTTCTTAAAGGTTTTCCAATTGCGAAATCCACCAAGCTTAATAACCATCAGGTCTTTGCAACAAATCAAACTTGAACCTAGCACAAAATGCCATTCCAAAATAAGTGGAAGCATTTGAACAAGCAGTATTTTCCACATACGCCAACTCAAAAATAAAAGTGATTTTTGTTAAAAAAAATAATAATAACAAAATGTCAACAAAAAGCACTACAAGATCTTAAAAATGCTAAAACAATTATCATCAAACAGGCTGATAAAGGTGGTGCAGTAATGATTTGGTCCAAGGGATTATCAAGGAGAGACAAATATCATACCAAGAATTTTATTGCAAAATACAGACAGATCCAATTAAGAGCATCCAAGGAGAAATCACTGTAATTTTACAAGAAGCACTTGACAGTGATTATATTGGCCAAAAATAATACAAATTCTTGAGAAAAGTAATCTTTTAGATACAAAAAGATGAAAGAAATACCCCAGGCAGACCAATCATCTCAGGGTGTGACACGGTTTTGGACCCAATCTTACAATATGTGGATACATTCTTAAAATCAAGCATAAAAGAGGTACCATCATAACTAAGGGACACAATGGATTTTATTAATAAAACTGAAGGGCTCCAATTGGATTCCAGTACACAGTTGTTGTTAACATTTTATGTGGTTACCCTATATACATAAATACCACAAGACGATGGTCTTGAGGCCATGGAATTTTATTTAAAAGCAAGACTCAAGAGTCCCCAAACAAATCATTTTAAAATTAGCAAGTCTTGCACTATAAAGAAACTATTTTAAATTGAAAGAGGACTTTTTCTTTCAGATAAAGGGGACCACCATGAGATGTTCTTTCACGCTGGAAATGGCGGTATTGTACGTGGCATTATATGAAGAAAAATGTATAAACAACAACCCTTCTCATACCAACATAACAAAATGGCTCAGATACATTGATGACATTTGGTGTATATAGATTGAAGATAAAGAATCCCTCAACCAATTTCAAAATTGGTTGAACAATAGAGTCCCGGACATCAAATTCAACATGTTTAAACACAAAAGCACACTTGACATTTTTGGATGTACAAGTTAACGTAATTGAAGACCAGCTAACTACAACACTCTAACAGAAGCGGACAGACAAGAATAATGCCTTACACTTTAGAAGCTTCCACCCCCAAAACCTTAAGAGAAACTTTGCCCTAAGGGCAATTTCTACGGATACGACATAATTGTTTAACAGAGAAGGCTATTTTGAAAATGCTGCTATTCTACAAGAGAAACTGAAGGAAAAAGGATATCTGAGAAAACATCTAAAACACTCACTCAAGCTGGCATGGTACACGCCAAGGTAATGCCTCTTAGAAAAGTGAGAGAAACCAACATCGAACAGGCTACTGTCCCAAACAACGTCAAGAAAATCATTCTGAAAAATTGGCACCTTTTATCAGGTCTGGAATGTGCCTGAGAACGCCCACTGTTTGCACTAAAGAAGAACACAAGCAATGGTAGACACCTATAGCATACAACCTTCCAGAAACAACAAAAATCAACTTAAGGCAACATTGGAATATGGCTCCATTGAAAGGGCATCACGAGTGTTGAACATGCGTGGCATGCAGCCAAACAACAGACGGTACAGAATTCCAGATAGGGAATATCAGATGGAGGCACACCACTTTTTCCAACAGTAGAACAAAAAATGTTGTATACGGAATCTTATGTCCCTGCCAAAAACTAGACATTGGAAACACCAGTCAGGAGATAAATCTAGGACAAAAACAAAGGCAATAACTGCATCAATTGTTAGCCACTTCCTATCAACAGGTCACAGTAAAAAATACTTTAAATGGTCACTATTGATGGTAGTCCAGCCCAAACCAAGAGGCGGAGATCTAGAGGCAGTTCATCAACAAAAGTAAGCATATCTAATTTTCCATTTTAATACTACAGCTACAGGATTAAATGAAAAGTCTGAATTACACTGACTGTAAAGTGGACCAGAAGGAATATAAATATTCAGAGGTTGGTCAAACATTCAAGATGTCAGCTAGGATCAGACACAACATTGTCAAGTATGGTAAAATGAACCGTATGTGAAAATTGCAGCAAGACAACAATGACACATCGTACCATGACGTAAGGACCAAAAACAAGGTTAAAAAGTGAGACATAAAGGGCACTAATTGTACTAAACATTACAAAGTCCAGAATGCCCCTGGCATAATCAGTAAATCGACTACCAAGGTCTAGTCCTAAGACCAACATTTCAAATTTAATTAACTCCGTGACCACACACTGGAACTAAGGAGCTCAAATGGAGAGAAGACGAGAAAGCTTTTTATTAACTGAGAAGTAAGTAACAAACACAAGGCTATTTGTATGTTGAAAAAGCATTTCTTTTAAATCACAAAAGTTGAGATTCATTGCAACAATGTAACAGAACTTGCTGACTGATAAATAAAGAAGTTTGGGTTTTCGACCTGTGTTTAGCCACACAAACTGAAACTTTGCTTTAGAAGGTTGAGAGAAAGAGAAATAAATCTCCTCTGAACTATACATATAGTCACAGATGAAATGTAGATAAGGCAGCACATAAACAGAGTGATGGTGGAATGAAAGGAACCCAGGCCTTTGCACTGAAACCTTTGTTTAAAGATTAAAAGGAAACAAATGCTTTCATTTATTTCCTTTCAGCCCAGCACAGAGCTACAGATTGAAGTTGGGGAAGGCTGCACTTAATCAGAGAGGCAAATTAATTTACGTTCTAAAACGAATAATGAACATAGTGGCTTTTAAAAAAAATGTCCATGTGTGACAAACTGAATACTTCAAACACGAACATTGGATGTCTTGCTCTATCCAAACAAAATGGTGGCACAACCCTGATAAAATGTATTGAAATAAGGAGTGTGCTTAAAAATAGAGCAGAATAGGACAACTCCATTCACCTCTTGAATGACTGGTATAATGTAATTGTGTGTCTATAGCCCCTAGGACTGACCCTGGAGGGAGAGGGTCTATAAGCAAGACCGCAGATCGACAAAAAACGTAACTCATGCAGAAAACATTCACAGAAACTAGCGCAACTCAAACAAGCAAGAGACTCCAGAATGTGCAGAGAGTTGACGTTGCACACTGTATGTTGTGTGAGGTTTGGAGCCAGAGAGGGACGCAGGACAGGATTCAGAGCGTGGCGTTCGGAGTGCTCCCTCAACTCCTGCAGGTGACCCGCTGCTGCACCCCTGCGCCCCCCACGGTTCATAAGGGCGGCGGGGAAGGCTTGAGAGCCAGGAGGATGAGACCTACCCTCGCAGGCCGCACTGAGGCCCGAAGAATTGTTCTGGTGTTTCTGGTGGCCACGCAGTGAGTGAAGCGGGAGGTGAGAGGTGGGAGCAGGCTCAGAGCCACGGATCCGGCCAGGCTTGGGAAGCAGAAGCGGCCGGTAGGAGGCCGGTGCAGCTTGCTCTTGTGACAGGGCCCCACCCCACTAGAATCCAAGCTAGTACTTGGTCGCCAGTTCTAAGAATCTATAAAGGGCCTTAAGTGCCTTTAAAAGCCCCAACAGTTTTTAACATTCTCAAGTATTATAAGAAAACAAGTTACTTACCTGTAACTACAGTTATCCAGTATTGGTATCTTTCATAAATTCACATGCTTGAATCATCCCCGTCGAAGTGGGAGTCCCACGGTACAAGAAAAGCAATAAGCACCAAAAATCTTTCCATAGGCTATAATGGTAACCCAAATGACTCATATAGCCTATCTCTGTCCTTTTGTGAAAAGGACCCAAACCTGGCTGCTGGCCAATCAGGCACCAGCACCCTCTAGAATACTCTCCAGAGAGGCTCTTTACCTCAGATTTTCTAGCTCAAGAGTGAAGACCATGACCTGAGGAGGAAATGCGAGTGTCTAAGGGGAGGAGGGTGGGTCGCATGTGAATTTATGAAAGATACCAATACTGGATAATGAAAATGTCACTTACCCAGTGTACATCTGTTCGTGGCATCAGTCGCTGAAGATTCACATGTTTTGCATAGCTCGCCATCTGTTGTTGGGTCGGAGTGTTACAAGTTGTTTTTCTTCGAAGAAGTCTTTCGAGTCACGGGACCGAGTGACTCCTCCTTTTGTCTCCATTGCGCATGGGCATCGACTCCATCTTCGATTGTTTTCCCCGCAGAGGGTGAGGTAGGAGTTGTGTTGTAGTAATAGTGCCCATGCAATGGATTGACTAAGTATGTACCTATTTAAGGTTTAAATAATATATTTACAAATGTACAAAGCTTAAGTTAACTTCCGAACTGCTACAGGCTCCCGGGGAGGCGGGTGGGCACATGTGAATCTTCAGCGACTGATGCCACGAACAGATGTACACTGGGTAAGTGACATTTTCAGTTCGATGGCATCTGTCGCTGGAGATACACATGTTTTGCATAGACTAGTAAGCAGTTAACTCCCCAAAAGCGGTGGTTTAGCCTGTAGGAGTGGAAGTGGTTTGAAATAAGGTTCTTAGCACGGCTTGACCTACTGTGGCTTGTTGTGCAGATAACACATCTACACAGTAGTGCTTGGTGAATGTGTGAGGCGTAGACCATGTGGCTGCCTTACATATTTCGTGCATTGGAATATTTCCTAGGAAGGCCATGGTGGCCCCTTTCTTTCTGGTTGAGTGTGCCCTTGGTGTAATGGGCAGCTGTCGTTTTGCTTTAAGGTAGCAGATTTGGATGCACTTAACTATCCATCTGGCTATACCTTGTTTTGATATTGGGTTTCCTGCATGAGGTTTTTGGAATGCAATAAATAGCTGTTTAGTTTTCCTGATGCTCTTTGTTCTGTCAATGTAGTACATTAATGCTCTTTTGACATCTAATGTATGTAGTGCCCTCTCAGCTACGGAATCTGGCTGTGGGAAGAATACTGGTAGTTCCACCGTTTGATTTAGGTGGAATGGTGAAATAACCTTCGGTAAAAATGTAGGATTAGTCCTTAGAACTACCTTATTTTTGTGTAGTTGGATAAAAGGTTCTTGTATTGTAAACGCCTGAATCTCACTTACTCTTCTTAGAGATGTGATGGCGATGAGAAATGCAACTTTCCAGGTTAGGAATTGTATTTCGCAAGAATGCATAGGTTCAAAGGGTGGACCCATGAGCCTTGTTAAGACGATGTTAAGGTTCCATGAAGGAACGGGTGGCGTCCGTGGTGGTATAATTCTTTTGAGGCCTTCCATAAACGCTTTAATGACAGGTATCCTAAACAGTGAAGTTGAATGGGTAATCTGCAGGTATGCAGATATTGCTGAGAGGTGTATCTTAATGGAAGAGAAGGCCAGGTTCGATTTTTGTAAGTGTAGTAAGTAGCCCACTACATCCTTTGGAGATGCGTGTATTGGTTGGATTTGATTCTGATGGCAGTAGCAAACAAACCTATTCCATTTGCTTGCATAACAGTGTCTAGTGGATGGTCTTCTAGCTTGCTTTATGACTTCCATACATTCTTGTGTGAGGTTTAAGTGTCCGAATTCTAGGATTTCAGGAGCCAGATTGCTAGATTCAGCGATGCTGGGTTTGGATGCCTGATCTGTTGTTTGTGTTGTGTTAACAGATCTGGCCTGTTGGGCAACTTGACGTGGGGTACTACTGATAGGTCTAGCAGTGTTGTGTACCAAGGTTGCCTTGCCCATGTTGGTGCAATCAGTATGAGTTTGAGTCTGCTTTGACTCAATTTGTTTACTAGATATGGAATGAGAGGGAGAGGGGGAAAAGCGTACGCAAATATCCCTGACCAGTTCATCCATAGGGCATTGCCTTGGGACTGCCTGTGTGGGTATCTGGATGCGAAGTTTTGGCATTTTGCGTTCTCCTTCGTTGCAAATAAGTCTATTTGAGGTGTTCCCCAAAGTTTGAAGTAAGTGTTTAGAATTTGGGGGTGAATCTCCCATTCGTGGACCTGTTGGTGATCTCGAGAGAGATTGTCTGCAAGTTGATTTTGGATCCCTGGAATAAACTGTGCTATTAGGCGAACGTGGTTGTGAATTGCCCAGCGCCATATCTTTTGTGCTAGGTGGCTCAGCTGCGGTGAGTGTGTCCCCCCCTGTTTGTTTAGATAATACATTGTTGTCATGTTGTCTGTTTTGACAAGAATGTACTTGTGAGTTATGATTGGTTGGAATACTTTTAGTGCTTGAAAAACTGCTAGCATTTCTAGGTGATTTATGTGCAGTTTTGTTTGATGTACGTTCCATTGTCCTTGTATGCTGTGTTGATCGAGGTGTGCTCCCCACCCCGTCATGGAAGCATCTGTCGTTATTACGTATTGTGGCACTGGGTCTTGGAAAGGCCGCCCTTTGTTTACATTTATACTGTTCCACCATAGAAGCGAGAGGTATGTTTGGCGGTCTATCAACACCAGATCTAGAAGGTGACCCTGTGCTTGTGACCATTGCGATGCTAGGCACTGTTGTAGGGGCCTCATGTGCAGTCTTGCGTTCGGGACAATGGCTATGCATGAGGACATCATGCCTAGGAGTTGTAATATCATTTTCGCTTGTATTCTCTGTGTTGGGTACATGCGCTGTATGATTTTGTTGACATTTTGAATTCTTTGTGGACTTGGAGTGGCTAATCCTTTTGTTGTGTCTATTACGGCTCCTAGATATTGTTGTACTTTGCACGGCAGAATGTGTGATTTTGCATAGTTGATGGTGAAACCGAGTTTGTAGAGGGTTTGTATGACTTGATCTGTGTGGTGTGAGCACCTTGTCAGTGAGTTGGTCTTGATTAGCCAGTCGTCTAGATACGGGAATACGTGTATTTGCTGCCTTCTGATGTGTGCAGCCACTACTGCTAGACATTTTGTAAAGACTCTTGGCGCGGTTGTTAAACCAAACGGCAATACTTTGAATTGGTAATGTATTCCTTTGAATACAAACCTGAGGTATTTCCTGTGCGACGGATGTATCGGTATGTGGAAATACGCGTCTTTGAGATCTAAGGTTGTCATGTACTCCTGCTGCTTTAGCAATGGTAACACCTCTTGTAGCGTGACCATGTGAAAGTGTTCTGACTTGATGTAGGTGTTTAGTGTTCTGAGGTCTAGGATTGGTCTCAGTGTTTTGTCCTTTTTTGGTATTAAGAAGTACAGTGAGTAAACTCCTGTGTTTATTTGTGTTTCTGGTACTAGTTCTATTGCGTTCTTTTGCAATAATGCTTGAACTTCTGTTTCCAGAAGGTCTGAATGTTGTTTTGATAAATTCTGTGTTCTTGGTGGTATGTTTGGAGGGATTTGTAGAAATTCTATGCAATAATCATGTTGGATAATTGCTAAAACCCAAGTGTCTGTAGTTATTTCCTCCCATGCTTGGTAATACTGGCCTATTCTTTCCCCCACTGGTGTTGTGTGGAGGGGATGAGTGACATGTGAGTCACTGCTTGGTTGTAGGGGTTTTGGGGCTTTGAAATCTTCCTCTATTCCTAGGGAATTGTCCTCTGTATTGGCCCCGAAAGCCTCCCCTCTGATACTGTCCCTGGTAGCTGGACGGTGTTGTCTGTGAGGTGCTGGCTTGTGTGGCTTGACCTCGAAACCCCCCTCTAAAGGTTGTCTTGCGGAAGGTGCTGTAAGTGCCTCTGCTCTGCGGGGAGTAGAGTGCGCCCATGGCTTTAGCAGTGTCAGTGTCTTTTTTCAGTTTCTCAATTGCCATGTCCACCTCTGGTCCGAACAGTTCTTTTTCATTGAATGGCATATTGAGCACTGCCTGCTGTATCTCTGGTTTAAAACCAGACGTTCGTAGCCATGCGTGCCTTCTTATAGTCACAGATGTGTTAATTGTTCTCGCAGCTCTGTCCGCTGCGTCCATAGAGGAGCGTATTTGATTATTTGATATGTTCTGTCCTTCCTCAACCACCTGATTCGCTCTCTTTTGCATTTCCTTGGGTAGATGCTCAATGAGGTGTTGCATCTCGTCCCAATGGGCTCTGTCATAGCGCGCAAGTAGTGCTTGGGAGTTAGCGATGCGCCACTGGTTTGCAGCCTGTACTGCGACTCTCTTTCCAGCTGCATCGAACTTGCGGCTCTCTTTATCTGGGGGTGGTGCATCCCCAGATGTGTGGGAGTTGGCTCTCTTGCGAGCTGCTCCTACTACGACGGAATCTGGTGGCAGCTGTGAGGTGATGAAAACAGGGTCTGTAGGAGGCGCTTTATATTTCTTTTCCACCCTTGGTGTTATTGCCCTACTCTTGACCGGCTCCTTGAAGATGTTTTTTGCGTGCCGTAGCATTCCTGGGAGCATAGGCAAGCTTTGGTAGGAGCTGTGGGTGGAGGAGAGGGTGTTGAATAAGAAGTCATCCTCGACTGGTTCTGAGTGGAGGTTTACGTTGTGGAACTCTGTCGCTCTAGCCACCACTTGTGAATAAGCTGTGCTGTCTTCTGGTGGTGAGGGCTTTGTGGGATACGCCTCTGGACTGTTGTCCGACACTGGGGCGTCGTATAAGTCCCAAGCGTCCTGGTCTTGGTCACCTTGGCTCGCGGTGGAGTGAGCCGGGGAATGTGAAGGAGTTTGTGCTGGTGAAACGTTAGTTACAGGTGGTGGAGAGGGTGGCGGAGTTACCTTTTTCACCAATTTTGTTTGTGGTGCTTGGTCTGTTTGAAACTCCAGTCTCCTTTTCCTACCAATTGGGGGAAGGGTGCTTATTTTCCCTGTTCCTTACTGTATGAAAATACGTTTCTGCGTATGGTCCACTTCGGTGGATTGCAACTCCTCCTCAAATCTATGCTTTCGCATCTGAGAGGACAGTGATTGTTCCTCTGAATAGGAACCGGTAACTGGGTCGGTTGCGGCTCGTTTTGGCACTGAAACCCTGTCTGTACTCTTTTTCGGCTCCGAGGTGACTTTTTTCTTTTTTGGAGTCGAAACCTCTCGGTGTCGATCTTCCTTGGTGCCACTGTCTCGGCGTCGAGCCGTCTCGGCACTGCTTTCTCGGCGTCGATCCCTTTCAGCAGCACTGTCTCGGTCCCGAGCAGGCTGCGTGCCGGTGTCTCGACCGGAGTCGGACGATCTCGGCACTGTTTCGGCCTTTTTCGGTGCCGACGGTCGGTCACCGAATTTATGGGTCGAGCCATGGCCTGGTGGCAGTGGCGTCCCCTGGGCCTTGTCACTTTTCTTGTGTGTTGCCTTCGACGTCTTACTCACAGTTCTTGGATCGTCGAATTCTTCGGAGTCCGATTCGTGGATCGAGAAGGCCTCTTCCTCCTCTTGTTCCTCGAACTCTCGGTGTGCTGTCGGCGTGGACGCCATCTGAAGTCTTCTGGCTCGACGGTCACGGAGTGTTTTTCGGGACCGGAACGCACGACAGGCCTCGCAAGTCTCTTCACTGTGCTCAGGCGACAGGCACAGGTTACAGACCAAATGTTGGTCTGAATATGGGTATTTGTTGTGGCATTTGGGACGGAAACGAAACGGGGTCCGTTCCATCTGCGTTGTCTGACACGCGGTCGGGCCGACCAGGCCCCGACGGGGGATCGAAAGCTACCCCGAAGGGCACCGGAGCTCTCCAAACTTCGATGCGGTGTCGATTCTATCTAAGCCGATCCTGAACGCAACAATACCGACGTAATCTTCCGATAGATAGCTAACTTTCCGTTCCGAAACTCGGAGCGACAGGAACACGTCCGAACCCGATGGCGGAAAAAAAACAATCGAAGATGATGTCGACGCCCATGCGCAATGGAGACAAAAGGAGGAGTCACTCGGTCCAGTGACTCGAAAGACTTCTTCGAAGAAAAACAACTTGTAACACTCCGACCCAACACCAGATGGCGAGCTATGCAAAACATGTGTATCTCCAGCGACAGATGCCATCGAACCTGTAGTTACAGGTAAGTAACTTGTTTTCTTATCCAGTATTGGATCTTTCATAAATTCACATGCTTGAATCTGAATAGCCAGCAGTACTCTTAATAAACGTCATGCCCACTGTGGATGGTGGGTGCGAGCATAGAAATCCTCTAAAACATAATACCAAATCACAAGCTTATAAATCTTACACTATGTGCATAAAACATATATATATATATATATATATATATATATATATATATATATATATATATATATATTTATTTGATGTTACATCATTGTACACCAATATACCACATGATGATGGGCTTATGGCATTATCTGAAGCTCTTAATAAAAGAACTGTGAAAAAACCATCAACAAATGTGCTTACCAACTTTGCAAGAGTTATCCTTAAATCCAACAATTTTACCTTTAATGGTAAACACTATTTGCAGATACAAGGGACATCAATGGGCACTCGGATGGCTCCTTCCTATGCAAATATCTTCATGGGAAAACTGGAGGACTATATACTTGCGAGTTCTAACATTAAACCACTGGTATGGCTAAGATACATTGATGACATATTTATAATATGGAATGCAGGAAGCAGAACACTTGAGCAATTTACAGCTTTTATCAACAGTATCCATCCTACCATCAAATTCACTGGCAGCAATACTAAACAGAAGAGTCATCTCCCTTTTCTGGATGTGTTACTCACCATTCATGAACAAAAAATGATAACTGATCTGTACCACAAGCCTACAGATGCTAATTTGTATCTAAACTGGACTTCATGTCACCCACGCCACACTAAACTCATCATCTACAGCCAAGCACTCAGAATAAGACGCATATGCAGCAATGAAGACACTTGTAAAGGCCATCTACAGGAGCTTGTTAGATTATTTAAAAAGCTAAGCTATCCTCTGCATATCATTCTGCAACAAATTGACAAGTCTTTGCAGTTACCCGGGGAAGCACTTATTTGGAATAACAACAGAAGAAACAAAAGTGACAGAATCCCTTTTGTGGTTGGCTCCCAACTACAGAAATATAATACAAACAACTTTTCCCTTACTATCTACTTGTGAAAAATTGCAAAAGCTTTTTCCAAAACTGCCAGTCATTGCTTACCGCAGAGCTCCCAATTTACGATCACTTATTGAGAGAGCTGAACTTAAGCAAGCTGTAACAAATGCAGGAGTTCATTGCTGTGATTCCAAAAGGTGCATCACATGTGAATCTCTTTTACAAACATCATCAGTAACTAGCTCTGTTACAAAAAGGACCTATGGAATAAGACAGCATCTTACATGTCGCTCAACATGCATTATTTATGTGATTCAGTGCCAATGTCAAAGCTGTAAAAAACAATATGTAGGTCAAACTGTGAATGACCTCCGTACACGATTCAGGAACCACAAATCAGCAATAATTAACAAGAAACTTGACCAGCCTGTAGCCAACCATTTTAACCTTGTGGACCATTTACTATCAGATTTGAAGATTTTCCCTGTGGAACATGTTTTAAAGGAAGAATTACTGGACATCAGAGAAAATTTCTGGATGTACCGTTTAAAATCACTGCTTCCAGATGGACTGAACATCACTGACAATACCACTTGATTTCTGCATATCTGAAGAGTTCCTAGGACTGCATTGATTCCACATTCCAATTGGAATCTTCACTCATGATGCTTTTTGAAAATCCACCAGTGTCAGCTGTGCAGCCACTGAGCAAACAATCTTGTACTACCTGAGGAAGGCGGAAGCTGAAACGTTGTAGTAGACATATTTTTTTGTTCTTTAGTGAGATCATCTGTTTGAGTCAAACCAAATTGCATAGCAACTATAGACTATTGCATTTAGAATTATGACTACACATTAAAAGAAAGGTCTCACCTTAGTGAAAAAGATGATGTAAGACCCCCTGTCCAACAAGAGAATCAGTTCTTTGTGACGATTCCAAACAGTAGTGCTGCGTAAAGGAGTGTGTAGTCTTCCACGTCGCAGCCTGACATATTTTATCCAGAGTAATACCCTGGAACAAAGCAGCCGATGTGGAGACTGCTCTTGTGGAGTGCGTTCTCGGGCGCTTAGTCAACGGCTTTCCTGCTTTTGTGTGGCGGAACTGAATTGTAGATTAAATCCACCAGGTTATGGTGGCCTTAGTGACCCCTGCCCCTTGCTGTCCATGAGCATAAGATACCAACAGCTGATCTGGCTTCTTAAGCTGCTTGGTAATTTGAAGGTAAAATTTCAGGCATCTCTTGATGTCCAACGAATGCAGAGTCTTTTCTGCGATTGTCAACGGATTCAGGACAAAGGTTCTTAATATTACCAGCTCATTCAGGTGGAATGATGAGGGCACTTTAGGAATGTACCTCGGGTTAGTCCTAAGAAGGACAAAGTCATCTGAAAAGACCAGAAAAGGTTCCTTAATAGTAAAGGCCTGTATATCGCTGACTCTTCTGGTGGAAGTAAGAGCAAGCAGAGTTGCCACCTTCCATGTGATGTATTTGAGTTCTGCTCGGTGAATGGGTATGAACAGAGCTTTCATTAGCTAGGACAGGACTACATTCAGATGCCACTCTGGTGGAGGTGGACGCACCGGAGGAAAAGTACAAAGGAGGCCTTTCATGAACTGTTTAATAATTCTGGATGAGCCAAGCGAGGGCTTATCCGCTGAGCGTCTATAGGAAGCTATAGCTCCCAAATGGATCTTAACGGATGCGTGAAATAGCCCAGCCTTTGACAGGGTGAGAAGATATGAGAGAATTTGCTCCGGATCAATCTTTAACGGATGGAACTTGTTCTGCAAACACCAAACACAAAATCTCTTCCATTTGAGTTTGTACGTCTTATTTGTACAGTCCCCTCGTGCTCTAGATAAAATCAGCCTGTATTCTTACTCAATGTTTATACCCTGGAACTCACTGAACTCATGAGCCAAGCGTGCAATTGCAGAGATGCTGGATCCGAATGAAGAATTTGACCTTGAGTCTTCGTGAGAAGGTTGTGGTTGCAGGGGAGGCGCATGGTATTGGTCACCGAAAGGAGAAAAAGTTCCGTGTACCAATACTGCCTGGGCCACCTGGGCGCTATGAGAATGATCTTGCAGCCCTCGGACTTCATCTTCCTCAAGAGTCTGGGAATTAATGGGATGGGGGGAAAAGCGTAGCGTACGCAAAGATCCCAGACCATCTCAGTGAAAGAGCATTTCCCCACGACCCCGGGAGTGGGTATCGACTGTCGTAGAATTGGCATTTGGCGTTCTGATTGGTCAAATCCAGGGTCGGTCGTCCCCAGCATTGGAAGACGCTGTCCAGTACCCTTTGGTCGAGTTTCCATTCATGGCAGTTGTCGTCCATCCTGCTGAGAGAGTCCGCCAGGACGCTGTTGACACATGGCAGGTGTTTCACCCTGAGGCAAATGTTGTGCAGCGTGAGCCAGTCCCAAAGAGATTGAGCTTCCCTTGAGAGGGAGAGGGATCTTGTTCCTCCCTGTTTGTTGATATAGAACATGCTTGTTGTGTTGTCCGTACGGACCAATACAGATGACCGTGCAATCCGTGGAAGGAACGCTTTGAGCGTGAGGAAAATTGCTTTTAATTCCAAGAGATTTATGTGCATTCCTCTCTGTGCATCTGACCATCTTCCCTGAATGCGCATGTCCTGTAAATGACCTCCCCAACCTTCCAATGAACCATCTGTTTTGATGATGAAGTCTGTCATTGGCGTGAGAAAGGTTAGCCCCTGAGAGAGATGGATGACTTGAGACCACCATCGCAATGCCCCCACTACCTTTGGTGTAACACTTATCAAATCCTGGAAGGATCCTTGTGACTGGTTCCACTGGAGCGGTAACTCCTCCTGCAAAGGTCTCATTCTCAACCTTGCTAGATGAACCAGGACAATGGACGAGGAAATCATGCCTAGGAGCGACTTGAACAGTCGTACTGAAATGGACCTTCTTTTTGAGATGCTGACAGCCAAGTTAGCTAGTTTCTGCTACCGTGCCTGAGTGAGATACGCCTTGTTTTCGATGGTGTCGAGTTCTGCACCCAAAAAGACGAATCTGCGTGTAGGAAGCGTGACTGACTTCTGGAAATTCACTGTTTGTCCCAAACTGTGAAATAGTTCTAGGCAGACGTTTGCAGCCTTGGACGCTAGCTGAGATGAAGGAGCTTTTATCAGCCAGTCGTCCAGGTATGGGAACACCTGAAAACCACTGTTGCGGTGAAAGCCTGCTACTGGGGCAAGACATTTCGTGAACATTCGTGGCGCTAACTTCAAGCTGAATGGGAGGACTTTGAATTGATATTGGGCACTGGCCACAGTAAAGCAGAGATACTTGCAATGTTTTACATGTATCGGTATGTGGAAATAAGCATCCTGGAGATCCATTGTTGTCATATAGTCTCCAGGGTTCAAAAGGTGCAGGATATCCAACAGCGTGATCATACGAAAGGACTGCCTTCCGTAGAAATTTGTTCAGCTTCCCGAGATCTAGGATGGGCCTCCATTCCCCTGACCTCTTCCTTATTAGAAAGAACTGGGAATAGAACCCGAGTCCTCTGTGATGAACAGGAACCTCCTCTATCGCTCCCTTGGCGAGCATCAGGAACACCTCCTGCTGAAGCAGGCGAAGATGGAGCGGTTTGGATTTTCCTGGCAGATGATGTGGTGGTTTTTGTATAAATTTCAACGTATGACCTCGAGCCACTATATCCAGCACCCACTTGTCCGATGTTATGCTTTTCCAATTCTGGAGGTAATTGGAGGTGTTCGCTCCCACTTGATGGTTCTGTGAATACTGGGGAAGCGTAGCCGGTGCCTGATAAGAATCATTGTTTTCGAGGTTGATCCCGGGTTTGGGAATTCTGCTTTCTCCTTCCTCCCTGTCTGGCATATGAGGCGGTGGATGGTTACCTATACTGTTGCTGATAGGCTGGTCTATACTGAGGCTGTTGATACTGCCTGTGGTAAGAACCTCGAAATGTTGTAAAATCCCTTCCTCTTGCACCCTGAAAGGGCTGCTCCCGGTACTGAAAAGTACCCAGGGACAGAGCAGTGTCTGTGTCAGCCTTGATGGCCTGCAATGCGTTGTCTACATGTTTGCCGAAGAGAGATTGTCTATCGTACGGCATGTCAAGAATTCTGGACTGTACCTCTGGTCTGAATCCTGGCGGCGTAATACCGCAGCTCCCGGCAATTGGCGAAAGCCAGTGGAGGCTATATCCAAGGCGCAGTCAGTTATTTCTTCAGAAGTACGCTCTCCTTCTAGAAGGATCTTTCGTGCCTCTGCTTGTTTGGTCTCCGGAACGAGGTCCATGAAAGCATTCATATCTGACCACATTTGGCGATCATATCGGCCCAAAATCGCCAGAGAATTTGCTGCCCGAACAGTTATGGCCAACATGGACGAGAATCTCTTGCCCACATTATCCAGTCTCCTCCTTTCTCTATTAGGAGGAGTAATTATAGGCGCTGACGGGTTCTTAGAACGCCTTGGAGCAGCTTGAGAGATGACAGAGCCCGGTTTTGGATGACCAGTCAAACATGCCGGGGAGTCCTGAGTTGCCTTATATTTCTTGTCGAGCTTCTGTGGCACTGGTGGGACTGTTGCCGGGTTCTGCATGATCTTGATCCCCTCACTCCAAATGAAGTCAATGAAAGGGATGGCCCTCACAGACTTCCTTGCTTGTTCCTTAAAGTCATGGAGGGAGCATTCAGACCGCGAGACCAATGTTGGCAAGTGGAACCGCTTGGCCGCCCTAGCCATCAAATTGTGAAAAACACCTATATTGTCCGGTGATATGAAGGGCGAGGAGGTGGTGGAGAAGGAGTAGATAGTCATTCCATTCCTCACTAGGATGCTGTGGTGTTGAAATTTTACCTTCTTCCTCCCCAGACATCGAAATCTCATCTCTAGGGGGAGCGGCTAACACACATTGTGGAGTCATCCTAGGAGTAGCTGGAGGTGGAGGTACACTCCTTGGTGCAACAGGAAAAGTTGGAAGCGGCGGTTGCTCCTCCGCTGCACCTGGGAACCTCCTCCTATAATCCTGCAACATTGACTGAAAGTCCTGAATCAAGGAGGCAGGCATCTGGACAGTGTCTCTTGGTTGAGGCGGAGGTTCATAATAGCATCCCTGATGGGATTAATAAGGCTGGTTTTGATCATACTCATCATCATCATCATCATCCTCCTCTTGATATTTGACTTGCAACTGGGATGGGCTGTGTGCATCCCCAAATGAACCCTCATCTGACTCTTCCCAGTCCAGCAGATGACTAGGCAGCAAGGTTGTCACCTTACTTGGTGAAGTATCCTGAGGATATATTGCAGACCTGGACCTTACTGTGATTTTAACTGTGGCGTGAAGATCAGGGGACCCAGAAGAAATAGGAATAACATCCATTTGACTCAGAGCTACCATTGGCATCGTCGATGACGATGGCCCCGTCGACGGCACTGATATCGTGGACGGTTTTTTCGATCAACGACGGTCTCGTCGACAGTGGTGTGGTTGAAGGTGTCCTCGTCGACGGTGATGTAGCCGACTCTTGGATCTTCAGGATCGCTAGGACCCTCAAAGCAAGCATGCTATTGTTCCCCCAGGGTAAGAAGTACAGGACAGTGTAAGGGGGTGAGGAGGCGCTTTGGGGGCTGGATTAAATCCTGCAGTAGCATATGCTAAAGGTGCATGAATGGCGCTTTAAAGACTGAAGGATGAAAGCACCATTGGATCCTTGTAGTACTGCTAGCCTTTAAATAGTTGGGCAGGCAGGGTGCCCTTAATGCTACGCAGTTCTGCCTGTGTTGCCCCTACGTTTTGCCTGCCCCTGCCCTTCGGTCTACTGGAGTGGAGGCGAGAGGTGCAGAAACGGCAGTGGCTAATAGGGGAAAAAGTAATAAAGCAGGGGCGTGCACAGGGGCTTTAGTCAGCCTCTGTGGAGTGTGTAACCTGGTCTTCGCAGAAGCGGTCCAGCTAGGTCTGGGTGCGGCTTGCGTGGTTCCGGCGTGCCCTGCTCTGCCTTGATTTTTACTACATCCAATTAACCGGACCAACGGCCTGTTCATTAATAATTTGGCCAAACCAGTTCCGTAGTCAACTTGATTGAAGTAGTCTGTGTTGTTTGCGGGTACGGAAATATGAAATCGTTTTTAAGCTCATGGTCTTAGAGAACTTTGAGCAGCAGAGTCTTTAAACTTCATAGTGTGACACCATTATATTAACATGTTATTTTTGTGTGAGGGTGACAGATTGGGGCTGGAGTACCAGGGCTATGTCAGTAGGACTGTGAAGCCTGGGAGTCCAATCCCTGGGGATTTACAGGTTTTGTGGTGACAGCAGCCTTCTTGAGTGGGTGCAAAGATGACGGCAAAACATTTTAGGTCAGGCCCTATGTTAGGCACTCGATTGTGTCAAAAGACTAAGCCAAATCGATGAGGAACTGAGCCCCCCTTTTGGGTATCCTAAAAGAAGGGGGCAAAATACATGCTTTCTTCCAAAGAGTGTTGGAAGAGAAAGTTTCTATGTTAGAAGTTATGATAGAAGCTGTCCAGTCAATCCCTCAGGGGCGTCTGAGGTAGAAGCAGTTCCTGTTGAAGATCGGGCGGTCGAAGGGGGAAGCCCAGTGCCTGCCACAAGGCTCATTACCAACTCGCCAAACCTGTTGATTACGCAAACTCAAGCAGATTTTTTTGGGTGTATTTAGCCAGCATTTATCCAGTGAGCGGTCCTCCACATGCTTAGTGTCTGCAAATGATGGGGAGGGGACGGTTATCCCTCCAGTTCCCAATCCTCCTTAAGTCTGGACTATACTCTACCCAAGATCTTGCCATTTAATCCAGAGTAATCTGCTCCAAACAAGAGGGAGTACACCCAGTTTGTCCAGATCAGGGGAATCTTACTGCCTCTTCGGATTTAATGCTGAATCCAGCGGTGAATATTTTCCAAGACTATGTATGTTTTTCCAGGTCTCTGCAGAGTCTAGAACGCATTTTAGGATCTATCTTGTCCCTACTAGAAAAGAACACTAACACTTCTGACTACGTGTTAGATATATTATCAGTAATATTAAAGGTACTGCCGGTTTCTTCTAGTAGGGATCTGCCTAATTCCAGTGTATTAGGTTCCATTACCACAACATCACAACATTGTACCCAGGCATGTGATCCTAGAGTATTTTTGTGTTTGGAGAATGAAGATGACCACTCTTTGAACCTAAGTGATCTAGAAGTTATTTTTTGTGAGGACCGTTCACCAGCCTGGGAGGAAGTAGGTAACCGTTCTGGGCCCGGGGGTTTTCCACAGGCTCCAGAGGAAGCAGGGGACATTTTTCCTATTTTTAATAAATGTAGTGAAATTAAGTAAGCATTTTTGATTGAAGATCCCAGTCAGCATCCATTATAGGAGAAAACCCAGGTTCTATGTAATGAGTTACCTCAATATGCAGAAAAGAAGAAATGAAAATGTTACTTACCTAGTAGACACCTGTTCGGATCATGTAGTGCTGTGGGTTCACATGCTTTGTATAAGTCCAACATCTAGTGTTGAGCTCGGAGTGTTACAAGTTGTTTTTCCTCGAAGAATCTTTTCGAGTCACGAGATCGAGTGACTCCTCCTCTCGGGCTTAGTGCGCACGGGCATCAAGTCATTTAATAGATTGTATTCCCACAGGAGGGCGAAGTAAAGAGTGTCTATAGATATAATGATAGTAAATAACATTGATGTCCATGTTATGTATATACACATTTATAATATATTGTACTGCCATGCCCACAGGCTTCCAGGAAGGAGGGAGAGCGCATGTGAATCTACAGCACTACATGCCACGAACAGGTGTCTAATGGGTAAGTAACATTTTCCGTTCAATGGCATGTCTAGCTGTAGATACACATGCTTTGCATAGACTATAAAGCAGTCCCCTGCCAAATAAGCAGTGGCTAGCCTGTAGTAGTTGAGAGTAGTTTGAAATAATGTCCTAAGGACTGCATGGCCAACATTTGCTTGTTGACAAGCTGGAACATGTACACAGTAATATTTTGAAAATGTGTGTGGTGTAGACCAAGTCGCAGCTTTACATATGTCTGACATTGGTATGTTGCCTAAAAATGCCATTGAAGCTCCTTTTTTCCTAGTGGAATGTGCTTTAGGAGTTACTGGTAACTGTCTTTTGGCCTTAAAATAGCAAGTTTGAATACACTTCACTATGTATCTGGCTAACCCAGTTTTTGAGATCAGATTGCCTTTGTGAGGTTCTGAAAATGCCACAAAGAGTTGTTTTGATTTCCTAAAATCTTTTGTTCTGTCTATATAGTAAATAAATGAGAGCCCTGTTAACATTGAGGGTGTTTAGAGCTCTTTCAGCAACTGAGTCTGGCTGTGGAAAGAAGACTGGCAATTCCACTGACTGGTTGATATGAAAAGGTGAAACTACCTTTGGTAGCAATTTTGGATTTGTTCTATGAACTAATTTGCCTTTATAAATTTGAAAGAAAGGTTCTTCTAAGGTGAACGCTTGAATTTTGCTAACTCTACTTAAAGAAGTGGTTGCTACTAAGAAAGCCACCTTTCATGATAAGAACTGTGGAGTACAAGAATGCATGGGTTCAAATGGTGGCCCCATAAGTCGTGTGAGTACGATTTTAAGATTCCATGCAGGAGCTGGAGGAATTCTAAGAGGAATAGCTCTTTTAAGACCCTCCATAAAGGCTTTTATAACAGGAATCCTAAATAGGGGAATATGTTGTCTGTTTTGCAAGTAAGCAGCTATAACTCTTAAATAAAGCCTAATTCAGGAGTATGCCAGATTTGCTTTTTGTAAATATAACAAATACCAGACAATATCTTGTACTGAAGCCTTAAGTGGATCAATATTTTTGGGTTGACAACAGTAGACAAAACGTTTCCACTTAGCAGAATAACACTGTGTAGTTGTGGGTTTGCATTCTGCCTTTAGAATATCTATACATTCAGATGGAAGTTGTAGGTATCCAAACTCTATGACTTCAGGAGCCAAATCGCTAGGTTGAGCGAGCTGGGATTTGGGTGTCTGATTTGGCCTCTGTTTCGAGTTAAGAGATCCGGTCTGTTTGGGAGCTTGTGATGTGGTACTACAGACAGGTCCAATAGTGTTGTGTACCAATGTTGACGTGCCCATGTGGGAACCATTAGGATCATGGTGAGTGATGTTTGTTTAATTTTTATTATCAGAGATGGAATGAGTGGGAGAGTTGGAAAAGTGTAAGCAAATACCCTGACCAGTTCATCCATTGAGCACTGCCCTTGGTTTGAGGGTGTGGGCACCTGGATGCGAAGCTTTGGCATTTTGAGTTTTCTTTTGAGGAAAAAAGGTCTATGTCTGGAGTTCCCCACATTTGAAAGAACTGTTAAATTACTTGTGGGTGAATTTCCCATTCGTGGGCTTGTTGCTGTGTCCTGTTTAAGAGGTCCGTTAGTTGATTGTGTATCCCTGGGAGATACTCTGCCACTAATTGAATGTGATTGTGAATTGCCCATTTCCAGATCGTCTGTGCTAAAAGGGTCAATTGAGATGTGTGTGTCCCCTTGTTTTTGCATATAATACATTGTGGTCATACTGTCTGTCCATATTAACACTGCCTTGGGTGTGATTTGTGTCAGAAAAGCTTTGAGTGCTAGGAATACTGCTAGTAATTCCAGGTAGTTTATATGATAAGTCTGTTGGTTGCAGTCCCATTCTCCTTGTATAGGGAGTTTGTTGAGATGAGCTCCCAACCTATTAGTGATGCATCTGTTGTGATAGTGGTCTGAGGCATAGCGTTCTGAAAAGGACGCCCCTTTGATAAATTGGTGTAATTCCACCATTGCAGAGAGCGGTGAGTCTGGCGGTCCAACAACACTAGATCCTGAAGTTGACCCTGTGATTGAGACAACTGTTGGGAGAGGCACTGCTGTAGTGGTCACATGTGCAGTCTTGCATGGGGAACTATGGCTATACAGGAAGCCATCATTCCTTACAGTTTATTCACTAACTTCACTGTGTAAGTATGAGCCTCCTGCAATTGAGAGATTAGATTTTGAAAAGCCTGAATACTTACTGGGGTTCGGATATGCTAATGCTGACTGGGTGTTTAGAATTGCTCCTAAATAAGGCTGTAATTGTGATGGTTGGAGATGATATTTGTGGTAATTTATTGTAAATCCCAAATTGGGCAGAAGATTGACAGTGTACTGAGTGTGTTCCTGACAGGTTTGAATTGTATTGGCTCTTATGAGCCAATCGTCTAGATATGAGAAAACATGTATGTGTTGTCTTCTGAGAAATGTTGCTACCACTGCTAATCATTTTGTGAATACCCTTGGAGCTGCTGTTACCCCGAATGGTGGTACCTTGAATTGGTAGTGTTTCCTACAATGACAAATCTTGGGTATTTGCGATGTGCTGGATGCATGGGAATGTGGAAATTAGCAACTTTGAGATCTAATGCTGTCATGTAATCCCCTTGTTGTAATAGGGGAATAACATTTTGGGATTAACCACATGGAAATGCTCTGAGAGTATGTATAGATTGAAAGGTTTGAGATCTAAAATTGGTTTTAATGAACCGTCCTTTTGGGGTATGAGAAAGTAAAGTGAATATACTCCTGACCCTTGTTAGGATGTAGGTACTAGTTCTCTAGCCCCTTTGAGAAGAAAGGACTGTACTTCCTCCTTTAGCACAATGATATGGTCTTGAGAAAGTTTGTGGGAACGAGGAGGAATGTGTGGGAGTGGAGATTAGTTCTAGACAATAACCATGTTGGATAATTGATAGAACCCAATGATCTGTGATGTTGTACTATTGTGGGTAAAAATTTACCAGTCTTCCTCCCACAGGAGATGGGTGCGCTGTTGGGATTTGTAAGAAGTCACTGTTTTGTTCAGGTAGAGGAACCTCTGGGAGCAGATGATTTACCTCTTCCTCTATAACTGGATCCTCTCTAACAACCTCTGAATGAACCTCTGTTATAGAAGTGCGGTCCTTGTTTTTGCTGTGCGGTGGATGGCTATGTGGTTGATGATTTGAAAGCACCTCTAAATTGTGGCGTACGAAAAGTGCCTCAACTGGGTGTGGTGTTTAGTGCACCCATAGCTTTAGCTGTCTCTGAGTCCTTTATAAGCTTGTCTATGGTGGGATCCACCTCTGGCCTGAATAAATGCTCCTTATCAAAGGATATGTTTGATACAGCTTCCTGTATCTCGGGCTTAAATCCTGAAGATCTTAGCCATGCATGTCTCTTGATGATTATACCGGTGTTGACTTCCTTTGCTACTGTATCTGCTGCATCAGTAGCACAACTAATTGCATTGTTAGAAAGAGCCTGTCCTTCTCCTACTATTTGTTGTCCCCTTTTTTGATGTTCCGGTGAAAGATACTGCAGCATGTGTTCCATCTGATCTCAATAGACCCTATCATGTCTTGCTAGGGGAGCCTGGGAATTTGCAATCCTCTAGTGTTTGGCAACTTGAGTAGCCACTGCTTTTTTACATGCTGCGTCAAATTATTTAATTTCTTTGTCTGGAGAAGGAGCATCTCCTGTAGACTAACTATTGGCCCGTTTCCTTGCTGCACTCAGGTGGTAATTGTAGCCTAGTAAAAACTGGATCAGAGGGTGCAGGTTTGTATTTTTTTTTTTTATCAACCCTGGCCTTTGGTGGGGGATTTAAATGTCAAAATCTCCTCAAAGCAGATGAGGGAGGGCACTCATAGAGCTCAAGAAAGTGCACTGAATATCCCCAGCCAGGTCTGGGGTAATCGAAGAGGGGAGGTGGCAGGCAGACACCTAGGGATCTTGCTTGAGAGTCTTAATTACTTAATTACTAATGGTAGTTGTCCAGGAGACCAGCCGGCACAACCAACGTTTGATAATGGGAGGGCCACATCCTTGCTTAACTATGAGATAATCTCTTCAGAGCATTTTGAGATGGTAAGGGATTTGGCTGTAGGGGCCCTGGAAGGTAGTGACCATAAGCACATTATCATCTTGCTAGCCAGGGAGGCTCTGAAAAAGGATCAGTGGTCCAAAAGTCTCCATTTGCGCTGTAAAAATAACCACAGAATACTGTGGTCTGCCAAATTAAAATGCAATGTTATAAATACTTTGAGTAAGTCGTTAGAGAAGCATGCCAGCTCACCCTCTTATTATGGAGTCCAGGACTTTCAAAAATGTATCTTCTCCATAAGGGTCACCTTGGAGTCAGGGACAAATAAAAGATTTGTCAGTAAGGCTTTGCAGAATCCCAGGATATTACGGGACAAGGGTACACTCAACAGGAATATTCGAGAGGTGTTTAGGGTTGGGGACCCTTGCAGGGAAAGTCATTTCAAAGTTCATAGGAAAGAATTTAGAAAACAGATGCAGCATATTAAATGGAAAGAAAGAGAGAACCTCTGGGCAATGGTAATCTCTTCCTTGCATAGCCGTAACCTTAACAGCTTTTGGAGGGTTGTAAATGACACTCTGGGACTAATCAAACAAACTTCAGCCAGCTTAATTTCGGAGGACACCTGGGCCAGTTACATTTCAGAGTTATGTAAAGCTTGAGTTGATAGGGGAAGGTTTGTAGGTACTCGGGTGAGGAACAAGTCCAATAAGAGAGAGGAAGAGGAGGACAGCATACCCGCCCCTACAGCCAGTGAGATAGTAGCAGTGATAAAGGGTTTGAAAAGTTTAAAGGAGCAAGGGCATAACAGCATACCTTTAGACATCATTAAACTTAATCCTCAGTTGTGGGCTCAGTCTCTGGTACCTGGTTTGAAGAAATTATAGAGGGGCGTGAAGTGCCCAACACTTGCAAGGGTAGTATCGGGGTACCACTGTTCAAAAAGGAGGATAGGTCCGTGTGCCCTGCAATTATTGCATGATCACACTGCAGGATATCACAAGTAAAATTCAAGCACAACATTTGTTGGGTCTTCTAGAAGACTGCGTGTGCTCAGCGAATATTCTCCCCTTAACCCAAATGGCCTTTAGGAAAGAGTATTCCACTACAGGTTGTGTGACACAAAGTGTTGGCTGAAGATTATGCCCTCAAAAGAAGCAGACACTTTATGTGGTATACACTGATTTAACAATGGTGTTCGACACCGTGAACAGATCCTTTCTATGGGGAAAAAAAAAAAAAATGGCGAAATGGAACTACCTAGGGGGTCTTCTGAAATTGATAGTTCAGTTACATGAGGGGTCATGGACCAGAACTGAGTTAGGGGATGATGGACTTACAGAAAAGATCAGTATCCTTAACTGGCTGAGGCAAGGGTTTATCTTGGCTCTGCTGCTGTTTTCAATCTATACTGCAGATGCTGCAGGGTCCATTAACCAGGTGAGATGTTTTCCCCTAAGTTATGGATGGAACCTATAGCATCTCTGTTTTATGCAGACAACACGGTGCTATGAGACCAGACGTCAGTTGGACTGCAGAGGCAACTAGAGGCCTTCTCGCTGTTTTGTAACAGAAACATGGTTGAAGCTAAGAATATGGTTTTCGCCAAAGGCAAGAGATGGTCCAGGGGGTTTAAGTGGTGGTTGGAGGGCTCACAAGTTGAGATGGTTAAGGTACATAGATATTTGGGCCTATTGTTTAGATATAATCTGGACTTTGGGACTCATGTTTCCTTGCAAGAAGTTAGCGCCACGTTGGTAGCAGGGGCTTTGCAGAGACTGGATTCCACCTTAGGTCATAAGCGTATATACTGTAAAATATAGAAACAAACATTTAGAAAGGTTGGTTACGCTTGTCCGGGGATTCGGTTAGTAGCGTCCTGAGGCTAGAGCTGGGACTCACCGATATATTATTTAAAAATAGATAACAGGTGCTCAGCTATTGGACCAGTCTCCTAAAGGCTGAAGCAGGGAGCTTTACGTTTAAAAATAAAATTCACATTTACAAGAAATACACCTGGGAGAATGGGTAAATAATGTACAGACCATTGAGTCGGCTCTTAATCTGCCGGCAGAGTATACTCTGTTGAAGATGTCAATGTCTCACCAAAAACAAGTACTGAAAGGTTTAGTAAAAAAGTGTGCGCATAACAAAAGATGTGGTCCACGTCCGCAAGAGAATTAAGTTGCAACATTTATGGGATGTTGAATACAGAGGCCACTTACAGCCCTACTTGAAGGCTATCAAGAGCAGGTCGGTACGGCGGTGGGCCTTGAAGGTCAGGATGGACCAGGTCCTCGCCTTTATTAGGTGGAGGAGTATTAGCCAGGAATGGTTGGCTTTGGATCCCTGTCCTTTTTGTAAGCTGAAATCACTTTCTTCGGTGCATATCCTTGTGTTGTGTCGCTCCTTTTGTAATATAAATATACGATGCAATACGCTATTACTGGTTTTTAGAAAGTTGCAGGTACGCCACGTGAGAGACCAGGAGAGGTTAATTATGCAGTGCAACAATACACTGGTTTGCTGGGCTATGGCTAAATTTTTATCTGTGGTTTCTGAAAGCTTAGCAGGTATGACCTGATTTTATGATATTGCTATTTTTGCACATGATTGTGGATTATGGGAAGACATGCTTCAGACTGGTCGCCACCTTCCACTGCTGCACTCCCGGTTTGTCTTGTCCTATTGAGCTTAATGTGCACAAGTCATATATGGTCTCAATTAATTAGGATAGCTATTTTTGCACATGGATGTGGATTTTGAGAAGGTATGCTCTAGACTGGTCGACATCTTACACTGTTGCACTCCCTTTTTATCCTGCCCTATTAAGTTCAATATTCACAAGTTATATACTTATCACAATTAATTATGACTAGGAACAAGGGAGCTTTAGGAGGGATGATTCAATACATATGGTTGAGTCCAGGAAAAGGGATAGTCTATTATTTATTTTTCAAGCACAATTTTAACTTATTGAATTTTATGCATGTGCATAATGTTATTGCCATTTGTATAACTAATGCTGAGCAGGAATAGGAGCATTGTGCAAGGGGTTACGCTCCTAAAAGTGTAAGATGAATTTGAAAATGGATTGGCACATGGGTGTGTTTTTTTGTGTACATCATGTGATTTATGCAAGTGCCGCCAGGGTTTGAGGGTTGGATTTGTTTATGACTATTAAGATGTTTTAGTGAAATTTTTCTGAATTTTAAGACCATTGTATTGCTTATTGTATTTATGTGAAATTGGGTATTGTTTATAGTTATTTGATTAGTTAATGGGTTTGTATGGCCTAGTTGGCCGGTGTTCTAAGTAATAAAATAAAATAAATAGAGATATGAAGAGACTGCAGAAAGGGAGAAAACAGAAAGGGGGAAAAGGTCTGAAATAGTCTATTCACTCCAAAGGCTGTTTGCTGAATCTTCATAAACTAGGAGGCTAGTTTAGAGACAGCAGCTCACCCCTGTTATCTGATATTTAACATTAAAATGGGAGCAAGCTCCTTAAAAAAATCCTCGTCCCCTTTCACCATAACATGTCACTGACGCAAAATCAGTCATCAATAGTAGGGAAAAAATAAAGAAACTCTTGAGGACAAAGAGGAATGCTAATTGCATAATCACTAAGCAGAAGCCTCACAGAGTAATATTTGACCCATCTATGGCCCATCCAAGTGATGTGGCATAGGGAGATAATGGGCCTTTAAATAAAAATATGGAAAACACGGAGGTTATGCAAGCCTCAAATTCACTTCTTCATTCTCCCAGAAGGGAAGAGTCGGTGCAATTAAACCCTCAAACCCCCAACTTTGTTAGTCTAAGGTCCTTACAGGTAACTCGACTCCCTATACAAACAACACCGGAAACTTGCTCCTTAGGATGGTTAACGTAGGTGAATTCAGTAATGATCCAGTACTGTGTCCTTGAGATAACAGATCTCTTTGTGAATGGATATGACCCTTTAAATCGCCAAAGAAATAAAAACTTTTGCACAATCTCCCTCGACTTGACTCCTTAACACCCTCTGAAATAAAATTGGTGTCTTTTTTTTGTTCCCAATGGTTTATTAATAAAATTCAACATTATGCAATTACATTGAGTAGTGTACTTTCTTTTATCTCAGTGAACATTTACTATTAAAAGGACATTTGTAACAGTTCTGCTAAGCTTGATGGGGAAGGTAAGATTGGGTGTGGATGGAAAGGTAGAAGAGGGGAGAGCGTCCGGTCATAGAGAGGGGTGAGGGCCTAGTTGCCTATATGTTCAATTAAAACAGAAAGACATACATTAAATGTGCCAGTGTACCACATCTAGAAGACTCCCGTGGATGGTTTGTTAGCAACATCATATCCTGCAGTGCTCCAGTAATTCGGTGAGTGCAGCAGTCTGAGACCGTACGTTGGTATATTCTATACCTTGTGACTCAGGGAAAAATAACACAGTTATTTGTCTTGTCGCCTTGTGTCTCCCAGTTCTTAAAAGTAGGAGTAAGATATGTCTCACAGTCGTTCCGGAGTAGCCTTCGGAGGGGGGGGAGGGGGCGGCTACCATTATATTTATTATAGGGTGTTGGATCTTGTTCCAGGGTCAACTATTATGTTACCTACCCCAAGCCTGTAACTCCTGAAGGAGGGGGCTGTGTGTGGGGTGCTCTAGCGGGACCGGGGATACATTCGACCAGTGGGGTTAGTGGCTAGAGGCCACACATTACAGCGGAGGATGGAGTTTTGAGTGCTGTAGTTAACAGGTCTAAGGGAAGTTGAGTAGGGGTGAATATAAGGTTGTGTGTCCACAGAAGGTGACAAGGAACAAGACAAGGCAGGTTGTCACGGAGGTGGTGGAGACATATTTTAAAAGTAGAAAATAATTATTGGTTTGTCATAGATATGGTGTCATGATGATGAAGTAGATAGAGCTAGGTATTATGAGGAAGGGCTAGGAGAGAGGGGGGCTGGCATGGGGGGACAGGGAAACGATGAGCAACTACACTGAGCAATGTGGGGGTGGGTCTAAATGGGGAGCGGGGGGGGGGGGCAAGGAGTGAGATAAGGAGGGGATTAACAGTTGAGAAGGTGAGGAAATGAGAGGGGCACCCAGCACCCTATTTGGGATATTGTTTAAGGAAGGGAGTTGGAAACAGGTGGGGAGAGGGCAAAAGGTGGAAGGAGATAGGGCACGGGGTGGGGGTGGTGGTGTCCTGAGCAGTTCTTGTTTGCTGCAGTGAGGGGTGTTTACATAACCTTGTAAACAGGTATGAAACTCACTGCTCACGTTTGCTGGAATAGGGCAATTTGATCCTGCATATTATATGTAGGACATTCAAAGGCTGAAATCCGAAACATTGCTTCCATCCATTCTTCCAGGGTAGGGGGTGTAGGAGACCTTCAGCGACAGAGCACGCATATCTTAGCTGTCGCCAAGGGCGTGTGCAGGGGTCAGCACTGCGGCCGAGATAGATCAGGGACTTGTCCCATGTCATGGATAAGGATGAGAGATGGGGAGAGTGGTGTCTGTAAAGGCATCCTGGTTGCTAGAGTGGCGCCCACTGTTAACCATAGGGGTCGGACTAATGGGCATTCGCAAAGGATGTGATGCAGATCGCACCTTGTTGCTGAACAACCCCAGCACTCCGCATGCTGTAGTAGGCCTACTCTCTGTAATTTCCTAGGGGTCCAGTACCAGTCTTGGAGTATTTTAAAAAGGCAGAGCTTCAATTGGATTTCCCTAACGCCTCTATCCAGGGCTAGTAATGTCTCCCTCCAACTCTCTACCTCGAGTTCTGTTTGTAGGCATATCTGCCATTCCAGGGGTAATGTTTCAAGAAGAGGTTGTGAGTAGAGGTGTTGTGTGATGACGTTGTAAAGGCCCGCCATCACAACTTTGTGGTAGCCCTAAGTTAAAAGATAAGAGACGATGGGAGCGTAAGCAAATATCCCTGACCAATTGATCCACAGAGCTTTGCCCTTGGATAGGGGATGTGGGTGTCTGGATGTGAAGCTTTGGCATTTTGCGTTTTTGCTTGTGGCGAATAGATCTATTTTTGGTGTTCCACATTGTTGAAAGTATTTTTGAAGTACTTTAGGGTGAATCTCCCACTCGTGTGTTTGTTGATGATTTCTGCTGAGAACATCTGCGAGTTGGTTGTGTATCCCTGGAATCTATTGTGCTACCAGGTGAATTTGGTTGTGAATTGCCCATTTCCATTTTTTTTTTAGCTAGGAGCGAGAGTTGGGACGAATGTGTTCCTCCTTGCTTGTTTAGGTAATACATGGTGGTCATGTTGTCTATTTTGATCAGGACATTCTTCTGGGTGAGAAGAGGCTGAAAAGCATTGAGTGCTAGGAAGACAGCTACCAATTCTAAGTGGTTCATGTGTAGCTGTTTGTGTTGGGCTTCCCATTGTCCTTGGATGTTGTGATTGTGGAGATGAGCTCCCCAGCCAATCATTGATGCATCTGTTGTAATTCTGGTCTGAGGCACAGGGTCTTGAAATGGCCGCCCTTTGTTTAGATTTGTGGAATTCCACCACTGAAGGGACATGTATGTTTGGCGGTCTATCAACACTAGATCTTGAAGTTGACTGTGTGCCTGTTACCATTGTTGTGCAAGGCACTGTTGTAAGGGCTGCACGTTTAGTCTTGCATGTGGAACAATTGCAATACATGATGCCATCATCCCTAACATTTTCATGACAAATCTGATAGTGTACTGTTGACCTGTCTGTATCTGTGCGATTATATTTTGGAATTCTTGTATTCTTTACGTATTTGGGCTTGCTAGTGTTTTTCGAGTATTTAGTACTGCACCTAAATACTGTTGTATTTGCACAGGTTGTAGTTGCGACTTTTGGTAATTTATTGAGAACCCTAGCGTGTGCAGGGTTTGTATTACGTAATGAGCATAGTTTTGCCACTGCATATGACTGTTTGATTTTTTTAGCCAATAGTCTAGATATGAAAAGACATGTATGTGTTGTCTTCTTAGGTAGGCTGTGACTACCGCTAGGCACTTTGTGAATACCCTTGGAGCTGTTGTTATTCCGAAGGGTAAGACTTTGAACTGATAGTGCTTTCCTTGAATGACAAACCTGAGATATTTTCTGTGCGTCGGATGGATGGGTATATGAAAATACACATCCTTGAGGTCTAATGTTGCCATGAAATCGTGTTTTTGAAGTAGTGGGATAACATCCTGGAGAGTTACCATGTGAAAGTGTTCTG
The DNA here is from genome assembly GCF_031143425.1 of Pleurodeles waltl. Classification (NCBI taxonomy): domain Eukaryota; kingdom Metazoa; phylum Chordata; class Amphibia; order Caudata; family Salamandridae; genus Pleurodeles; species Pleurodeles waltl. The sequence continues at coordinate 925,367,749 of NC_090440.1, forward strand.
ACAGGATTTAAAGGTTGAGGGTCCTGAGATCTAATATTGGCCTTAGGGTGCCATCCTTTTTGGGAATAAGGAAGTATAGTGAGTAAACTCCCGTCCCTTTTTGATTTTGTGGCGCGGGTTCTATTGCTTGTTTGAGTAATAGAGATTTGACTTCTGCCTGTAACAGACTGATGTGTTCTGTGGATAATTTGTGTGGATTTGGTGGAATGATGAGGGGAGTTTGTATCAATTCTAGGCAATAACCATTGCGGATAATTGATAGTACCCAATTGTCCGTGGTAATGTTTTGCCAACTGGTGTGGAACCTTTGTAGTCTTCCTCCTACAGGGGAGGTGTGGAGTGGAAGGGGATGAAACAAGTCACTGTTTAGTGTGCTGTGAGGTTTGTTTAGAGGTTTGATATTTCCCTCTACTTCCGGGATACTGTCCTCTATAAATGCCCTTATAACCACCTTGTTGGTATTGAGGTTGGTAGGCTGGTTTTGGCTGCGATGTGGATGCCTCTGCTGTTTGAGCTCTAACTCCACCACTAAACTGAGGTTTCCAAAAGGATCCCCTGTAAGGTGTGGTGTATAGTGCACCCATAGCTTCTGCGATGTCTGAATCCTTACGCAATTTTTCAATTGCAGTGTCCACTTCTGGGCCAAAAAGTTGTTTTTTACTGAACGAAATATTCAATACCGCTTGTTGGATTTCGGTTTGAAACCAGAGGACCTGAGCCATGCATGCCTCTTTATTGTTACAGCAGTGTTGACACTCCTGGCTGCTGTGTCTGCTGCGTCTAGGGCAGACCTAATCTGGTTATTGGTGATGGCTTGCCCATCCTCTACGATTTATTGTGCACTTTTTTGATGTTCCTTGGGGAGATGCTGAATTATGTCTTGCATCTCATCCCAATGGTCCCTGTCGTATCTAGCCAACAACGCCTGTGAATGGCTATTCTCCATTGATTGGCTGCCTGGGATGAAACTCTCTTCCCTGCAGCATCAAATTTCCTACTCTCTTTGTCTGGTTGGGGTGCATCACCGGATGACTGTGAGTTTGCCCTCTTTCTGGCAGCGCTTACTACTACTGAGTCTGGAGGGAGTTGTTAAGTTATGTAGACAGGACCAGAGGGAGGTGGCTTGTATATCTTCTCTATCCTGGGAGTAATTATTCTTGCTTTAACTGGCTTGCTAAATATTTGATCAGCGTGTTTTAGCATGCCGGGGAGCATAGGGAGCGAATGGTATGTTGAATGAGTGGAGGAGAGTGTATTAAACAAAAAATCGTCCTCCAACGGTTCAGTGTGCATGGTGACACTATGGTATGGTGCCGCCCAGCTAAAACTTGATTGTACCCTGTACTATCCTCAGGTGGTGAAGGCTTAGAGGGATAGCAGTCTGGGTTGTTGTCGGGAATGGGATCTGGATCATAAAGATCCCATGGGTCTACATTGTCTTGTTGCGAGTCACACAAATGTGATGGTGACTGCATTGGTGTAGGACTGGTAGGAGGAGAGATATGCAGGTGTGGAGAATGAGGAGGAGAAAATTGAGGAGGTGGTGGTCTCTCCTTTGGCCTTGGCACATTAGCTGGAGGCTGTATAGTGTCCAATTCCTCCTGAAAGGCTAATTTCCTCTTAGGTTTTAGAGGTGGTGCTGTTAGGATTCTGCCAGTTTCTTTGTGACTATGAATCCTGGCTTGCCTTTCGTCCATTACTTCAAGTATTGGCTGTACTTGAGAGTCCTGTTCAGAGGTTTTGTGGCTTTCTTTGAATGTCTTAGAAAGTCTATGTTCCTCGGTGTAAACTGCTCTTTTCGGCTCCGAAGCCAGCTTTTTCGGTATCGAAAAAGATGGTGTACTGGATGTACTCGGCTCCGAAAGGGATTTCCGAATTTTCGACTCTGAAAAACGGTGCTTGCTCGAGTCGGATACGGAGCCTTTCGTCGACTCCGATGATTTCGGAGGAGTGGCCTTTTTCTGTGCTGAACTGGCAGTTTGGTCACCGGATGTCTTCTTTCGGGTCGAGCCATGGCCTTCCAGCAGTGGCGTACCCAAGGCCTTATGTTTCGGTCTTTGTGATGGTACAGGGGCAGGCGTACTCATGTGTTGTCCTGCTGTGACCGGTCTGTCTTCCTCGGATTCCTAGTCGGAGTGAGAACCTCAAACGGAGACTGCTGTCTGCATGATCTCTTCCTTTTCGACGTCAAGATGTTCGGAGCTTTTGGACGCCATCTCAAGCCTTCGTGCTCTTCTGTCTCGAAGTGTCTATTTAGATCGGAAGGATCGGCAGGCCTCGCAATTTTCTTCCTGATGATCTGGGGAAAGGCAAAGATTACAGACGAGGTGTTGGTCTGTATTAGGGAATTTTGCGTGCCACCGAGGACAGAATCGGGATGGAGTCCGATCCATGAGGCTTCCACGCGGTCAGCCCGACCAGGCCCGAGTTGGGTACGCGCGCCCTGAAGGGCGAGTAGAGATGTCTGTTCCGATGGTACCAATGAGTCGATAGACGATGTAAACCCGAGCGATACGATAGCGACGAAAATCAAGCGTTTTCAAAGTTTTCCGAATCGAACTATCGGAGCGAAAGGAAACACGTCCGAACCCAACGGCAGAAAGAAAACAATCTAACATGGAGTCGATGCCCATGCGCAATGGAACTGAAGAGGAGGAGTCACTCGATCCCGTGACTCGAAAACACTTCTTCGAAGAAAAACAACTTGTAACACTCCGAGCCCAACACTAGATGGCAGAAGTATATGCAAAGCATGTGTTTCGGCAGCTACACATGCCATCGAACATACAAATATATACAAATTTAAGGTAACTGCAACGGGCATAGGCGTCCAGGGAGGAGGTTGGGTGCATGTGAATCTGCAGCACTAAATGCCACAAACAGATGTCTACTGAGTAAGTAACATTTTCCGTTTGATGGCATGTGTGGCTGTAGATACACATGCTCTGCACAGACTGTAAAGCAGTCCCTCCAAAAAGTGGTGGCTAGTCTGTGGGAGTTGCAGTTTTCTTGAAAAGTTTTCTTAAGACAGCCGCCCTACATTTGCTTGCTGTTGTGCTTGTACATCTACACAGTAATGCTTTGTGAATGTGTGTGGTGTAGATCAGGTAGCTGCTCTACAGATGTCATCTAAAGGAATATTTCCCAAAAATGCCATAGAAGCATCTTTTTTCCTAGTTGAACGTGCCCTAGGAGTTTGCGGCAATTGTCTTTTAGCCTTAGTATAACATGTTTGTATGCATTTAACAATCCATCTAGCTATGCCATTTTTTTAAATTGGATTGCCCTAAAACGGCAAAGCAAAAGCTACAAAAAGTTGTTTAGTTTTCCTAAACTCTTTTGTCCTCTCAATATAGTACGAGTGCTCTTTTTACATCTAAAGGTTGGAATGCTCTCTCTGCTACTGAATCAGGCTGTGGGAAAAACAGGAAATTCAATGGTTTGATTGATATGAAACTGAGATACCACTTTTGGTAGGAACCTTGGGTTTGTGCGAAGGACTACCTTGTCTTTATGTATTTGAAAGAAAGGTTCTTCCAGAGTTAATGCATGGAGTTTACTCACACATCTAAGGGATTTAACTGTGACTAGAAAAGCCACCTTCTATGAAAGGAGCTGGATAGGACATGAGTGAAGTGGTTCAAAAGGAAGACCCATGAGCCTTGTCAGTACAATGTTAAGATTCCATGTTGAAACAGGAGAAAGTCTAGGTGGGATTACTCTTTGAAGTCTTTCAATAAAGGTTTTAATAACAATGAAGTATGATACCTATTTTGTAAGTATGCAGCTATGACTGCAAGGTGTAGCGTGATTGAAGTGTAAGCCAACTTGGCTTTATGCAAGTGTAGCTAATACACATAATATCTTGGACAGATGCTTTAATTGGGTCAATGTGTTTGGACTGACAAAAGCAAACAAAACATTTCCATTTTGTCACCTAACACGCTCTAGTTTTTGGTCTGCGAGCCTTCTTCAAAATTTCCATATACTCAGGAGGTAAATTAAGGTAGCCAAATTCTATGATTCCAGGAGCCATATCGCAAGGCTGAGCGATTTGGTGTCTGGATGTCTGATCTGTCCATCCTCATGCGTGAGAAGGTCCAGCCTGTTAGGGAGCTTCTTGTGAGGAACTTGTGAGAGATCCAGAAGGGTTGTGAAACAAGGTTGACGTGCCCATGTGGGTGCTACCAGAATCATGTTTAGTGATGTCTGTGTCAGTTTTCAAATCAGGAATGAAATGAGTGGGAAAGGTGGAAAAGCAAATGCAAATATCCCTGACCAGTTCATCGATAGAGCATTGCCCTTGGACAGAGGGTGAGGGTTCCTGGATGCAAAGTTTTGGCATTTTGCGCTTTCTGCTGTGGCGAAAAGGTCTGTTTGAGGAGTTCCCCACTTTTGGAAGTATTTTTTAAGGACTTGTGGGTGGAGTTCCCATTTGTGGACTTGTTGATGCATCCTGCTGAGCAGGTCTGCAAAATTGTTGTCAGTTCGGAGATATTCTGCCAATAGGTGAATGTGGTGGTGATGAGCCCATTTCATTATTGTTTGTGCCAGTTGTGATAACCGGAACAACTGTGCCCCCCTCTGCTTTTTGTAGATAATACATTGATGTTATATTGACCGTCCGGACTAGGACAACTTTGTATGAGAGGTGAGGAAGGAAAGCTTTCAGGGCTAGAAATACTGCTTGAAGTTCTAGATAGTTGATGTGCACAGATCGATGTCTGTGATCCCAAAGCCCTGGGCTGTGAAGTCTTGCTGGTGTGCTCCCCAGTCTGTCAAGGATGCATCTGTGGTCAGAATGAGTTGAGGCACAAGGCCCAGAAAAGGTCGCTCTTTCAATAGGCAGGTGGTGTTCAACAACTGCAGAGTGGTGAGTATCGTGATCTAACAACACTAGATCTTCCAGACTGAGACCTCTGACAAGTCAGAAATTGCTGTAGCGGACGCATGTGGAGTATGGCATGAAGGACAATGGCAATGCAGGATGTCATCATCCCTAAAAATGCATGACAGTTTTGACTGTGGGAGTGTTATTTTCTTAAAACTGAGGAAGATGATGTTGAAAACTTTGTATGAAAGCCCCGGCTGCGTAATGAAAATGGCTCCTAGGTATGGTTGAATCTGAAGAGGTTGTAGATGAGATTTTAAAAAGCTGAGTGTAAACCCTAACTTGTGAAGGAGGTTCGCTGTGATTTGGGTGTGGAATTGACACTGTTGTAGTGTGCTGGCTTTGATAAAGGTATGGGAAGACATGAATCTTGTCCTCTGAGGTGTGCTGCGACAACTGATGGCATTTGGTGAACACCCTGGGAGTGATTGTGACCCCAAAAGGGAGGACTTTGAACTGATGTTTGCCCGCAACCACAAATCTTAGATATCTGTGGTGTGCAGGGTGGACGGGAATGTGGAAATATGCATCTTTCAGGTCTAGAGCTGTCATGAAATCGCCCTGTTGCAGGACTGGGAAGACATCCTGAACAGTGACCATGTGAAAATGTTCCGAAATAATGTATTGATTAAGGGGCAGAGATCCAGAATGAGTCTAAGTGACCCATTCTTTTTTGGAATGAGGAAATATAGGAGTATATTACTGTTCTGTGAAATTGGGATGGAACCAGTTCTATCACCCCTTTTAGAAAAAGAGACTGCATCTCTTCTTTGAGGAGAGCAAGGTGTTCTTGAGATAACCTGTGTGTGCGAGTAGGGATGTTGGGAGGTGTAGAAGTAAGCTCCAGGCAATAACCATGTTGGATAATGAAGAGGACCCATTGGTCCGATGTTATGTCTGTTCATAGTGTGTATTAGTACTGAAGGTGTACCCCAAATGGTGTTATATGGGGGTTTGTCATCTTCAGGTAGTCAATACTTTGTTGTGAAAGCTGAGCCCCCAAAAGTATTGTTTTTGCCCGACTCTGAAATTATTGCCTCTGAATATACCCTTAAATGAGCCTCTTGTGTAAGAGCTTGAGGCTTATTTTGAGGGTGGAGGGGTCAGATGTTGTAGAGTGTGTGTAACCCCTCTATACATTGGGCGGCGAAAAAAATCCCCTTTGTGTTAGTAGTGAAGAGTCCAATGTTTTCGCAGTGTCCATGTCTTTTTTTCAACTTATCTAATGTCGACTCAGCTTGAAGACCAAAAAGACGTTCTTTATCGTAAGGCATATTTAAGACTGCTTTTTGAGCCTCTGGCTTAAAACCAGAGCACCAAAGCCATGCATGTCTCCTTATCAACAAACTGGTATTTATGCCCTTTGTTGCTGTATTGGCAGTATCTAGTGCACACAGAATTTAATTATTTGCATTTGTTTTCCCTCTAAAACAGTCTGATGGTCACGCTTATGATGCTACTCAGGAAGATATTGGAGGAGGCCCTCTATTTCGTCCCAGCAAGCCCTATCGTATCTAGAGAGTAAGGTTTGTGAATTGGCAATAGGCCAATGATTTGTGGCTTACGCAGCCATTCCCTTGCCTGCTGCATCAAGCTTTTTACTCTCCTTGTCTGGTGGAGGAGAGTATCAAGTGGCCTAGCTATTAGCCCTCTTTCTGACGGCAGTGGCACTTGTGACCTGATAAACAGTGGGTCAGAAGGTGCAGGCTTATATTTTTTATCCACCTAAGTGTTATGATTCTGGAGCAGACAAGCTATTGAAAGATATCACCTGCATGGCGCATCCACCCTGAAAACATAGGGAGATATTGGGTGTCTCTATGGCTGGTGTTAAGAGTATCAAACAAGAAATCTCGCTCAGTGGGTTCCTTATGTAGTAGTACATTATGGTAAGCAGCTGCACTAGCAATAACTTGTTGGTAGCTGGTGGTATCCTCTGGAGGGGAAGGCCTAGCAGGATATAAATCCGGATCAGTGTAAATGACCGGGTCAAGATCATAAAAATGCCAGGGGTCTGGATCCTGTTGTGTGTCCCCTGAGTAGTGCTCTCCAAAAACACAATGGTGAGCCCTGTGGAGTGAGATTTCACGTAGTTCGCGAGGCAGAACAGTGAGGAGAAGAGACAAGTGGAGGTGAAGTAGGAGGAAGAGGAGGAGGCAGCCTTCTCCTCAGAAATCTTTTTTGGAGTTGCCAAAGTGTCCAAAGGCTCCTGACAAGTAGGCTTCCTTTTAAAAGTCACAATAGCGGAAGCTACAATTTGCACTATGCCTTCTTTAATGTATAGCCTGCCCTCTCAGGCGTCTATAGTCTCAAGTATGGGCTGAATTGGTGAGGGCGTGGAGGAAGAGTGGCCTGAGTCCTAACGCTCCAAAGTAATATGGTCTTTATTTTTCGGAGCTGAAGTTTTTGGTCGATGTGCATTTTTCAGTGACGAACTTGGTTCTTAAGAGTCTCGGCTTGAAGCAGACGCAGTTGGTGCTGATTTTTTACCGATAGTAGGTTGGACTGAAGTGGATGAGGTTGATGCCGAAGACACAGAGGCAGCCTTCATACTTTTTGGTGTCAAGCTGGTAGGTGGAGCAGCCAGTCTGTCCTTTCGAGACCGACCATGGCTTTATTGCAGTGGTGGTTCAGTGACCTCAGTACAGACTTTTTCTGAGTTTTGTGGTTGGAGGTGGGGCCACAGTACTCACTGTCTTTGCAGACGTCAGTTCTTGGCTCTCGACATAAGAATCTGAATCTTGGATGGAGACAGCTTCTTCCTGTTCTGGCTCTTCCTGTGCATGTTCTTACCCAAAAATATCCGGGTTGCCTTCTGGAGATCTGCGTGCCACCTCCAAACTGAGTGCTTCTCAGTTTCGAAGAGTTGTCTTGGATCAAAATGATTAACACTCCTCACAGGTACCCTCATGTTGGTCCGGGGAAAGTCACGGGTTGCACACCTGAGGGTGCTTGCTGCAAAGGTACTTCGAGTGGCACAGAGGACAGAATCGAAACAATGTCCGTTACATCAGGATTACATTATTTTTGGCACCACAAGTATATAGGCCCAAAAGCCGGTGGGGCCCGCACCAAAGGGCGTGTGGTCGAAACTGGACCGGATGAGATGGAAAGGTCGATATGCGAACAGAAACTGCTATTACAAGTATAATACCATCGAAAATACAGAAAAGACAGGGAGGAAGTCTTGGACCGGAGCAAGTCGAAGACAGAGCAAAAAACTACACATCCGAACCCGACAGAGGAGAGAGAACAATCTAACTAAGGACTTCACGCCGATGTGCAGTATCACCGTGAAGGAGAAGTCAGTCAATCCTGTGACTTGAAAAATAGCTTCTTTGAACAAAAACAATTTGCAACACTCTGGACCCAACATTAGATGGAAGGAGAATGCAGAGCATGTGTATCTACAGCCATACATGCCATCGGAAATCTTCTCCCAGTCATTAGAATGCACCTCTAATTTTTCTTACATCGGGCTAAAGGCTCATGCTCATGTAGGTGATTTAAAAAGATTCTATTGCTCCTGAAGGTAAGACACATTTTAAATTCCTCCTCAATATTTACACCAGGCCAAGATACCTCCCATCCTCTCTTATGCACTCAATTATATCCCCACTAGCAAATGATCAATCCTGAACTTCTATGAAGGGAGGCTCCTCCCTAAGATCAGATCTTTGAGTCAAGCCACCCTCGTGAAGACATTATGCCTTCAGTTCTCTTTCCCCAGTGCCTATTCCAGATCTCTGGCAAATGATATTGGGTGGGCGTACGAATTCCGGCATGCGTCCGAAGGCTCCTTGAGAGCACTTTAGAGGAATGAAACGTTTAGGGGAGATAGAAGGTTGCATACCTTTAATAGCAATCTTGATACTACACTACAGAAATTCCACTGTTCAATCAATCATCTGCAATCTCGGACAAGATTTTGGTAAATATGATGCTCAGATTAAGTGTTACAGTGGACATCACATATTGCTCTTGATTGCTAATGTACAGGCCCCTTGCAGTCAGCCTTGTTTACAAAAGTCCTCAAACATATCTGGGTTTTACATTAGACCATAGTACTAGGGGATGTATAATTATGTTACCTTTAAGCACTTTACCATTAAATAGCATTACAAGGCATTGTAAGTACTCTGGAGATAAGTTAGGGGTATGTGATCTTTGCAGGGAGGGATCCAAGATGTATAGCATGTTTTATACACTGGTCCCTGTATGAAAGTGGTAGAGGCAAGGAACTGTTTCTTACAACCCCAGTGCTTTAAGTATAGCACGTTTTAAATTAATGATTTGATTGCTCTTGCAAGGTCCCCTCCTGATGAATTTGTGTGTAACAATTTGCATACATTTTTAAAACGTTTTTATCTCTGTATTATTTGACGGCATTTGTAGAGCTGGTTCAGTTGTGTAAAATGTTATGACTGCAGATATTGTTGATCTCTGCTGAGGTATCAATCAATCAGGAATTTGCAAAGTGCACTACTCACCTGTGAGGGTCTCAAGGTGCTTAAGGTATAAGTCAATAAATAAAATAAATAGTTAAAAAATAGCCATTGTGTTTATAGTACTGTGTTGTGTTATTTGATGTATGATTTAAAAAAACATCTTTTTATTGTTTAACATAAAAGAAATAAATAAAAGAACCATTCAACAACATATGCCTTTAAAAAAAAAATTAATCTGTTTTATTATGTTCAGTCTATGAGAAAATACAGGTGTGTCACCAAATATAAACATTTACATACTTATTTTGTGTACACTCGCATATCTTTTGCACACACAGCTATTATACATTCAACTGAATTTATTTAAAAGCAATGTAACAAAAATGATTATAGAAAAAGAGAAAGGTGACAGGAGAGAGAAGATCGTGGCGGGGGGGGGCGCCTATGGTCTCTGTTTCTGGCGTTCCTCCTCGGGAGGGGGAGGGGAGCGTGTTGTATGCGTCTCAATGTAATTCGAAAGCGAGGGGAGCACAGGTGATCAGCTGGTCGTAATGGGGGTAAAAAGGGGGGAAAGCGAGGAGGAGGAAAGGGGACAGAACGACTGACTCTCAGCGATCTGGCGCGCCATTCCTCCAATTTGAATTTGATTGAAATTGAATTATCAGTGCCTTACCTCCCGCCATGTCCCTCCGATCTCGTATCACTGTCACTTAGGCTGTTTACTAACATATACACTCACAACTGCCTTCCTTGATGTGCGCAGCGGTGCTTCATTTTTTGTGTGTGTGTGTCCTATCCTCATTACCCTATTTTTTTGTTGAGCCTGTTGCTCAAGGTCGCGTGTCATCTTTGCTTTCCAAATTGTTGACAAAAGAGTCCCATGTTTCTATGCCCTTAACTTGCACCCCTCTGTCTAAAAGTGATTGCAGTGTGAGTGCTTCTGCTTTCGCCCAGCGTAACAGGTCTCTCTGCCACTGATGGGTACTTGGTGCACTTGGTGCCTTCCATTGCATTGCTATTAGGCATCTGTATAGCACAAGCGCAAAATCAATGCATCTGTGCATCTGTTTCTGTCCTTTGTGTCTGTCTCTGATTCCTAATAGGCATAACTCCGGTGTGGGGGACAGGGGAGTATCAAGCCCCTCAGCAATCAGTGATGTTATGTCTCTCCATGCATTCGTAACTGGGGGGGCACTCCCATGTCATGTGGAAAAAGGAGGCTTCAGTGACTCCACATCTAGGACACGCCTGCGGCGATGAAGGGAACATGCGTGTAAGACGATATGGTGAAAGATATGTTTGGTGTAGGTAGATGAACTGTGTGTATCTAAGCCGGGGGTTGCGTGACACTGTGTATGTCATTGTCATAGCTTGGCACCATGCCTGTTGTGAGAGTGGTGTTATAAGATCCTCATCCCATCTATTTTTGGCTTGTTCCTGCTTGTGTTCGGTGTGTGAGGTCAGAATTTTGTATAATCCTGATATATTAATTGGGGTATCCGAGTTATCTATTAGATCATGTAGGATATGTGCTGCCTTAGGTTCGTCATTTCCGCAGTTCCATGCTGACCGTACTAATTGACGCAATGCGCCATACGCTATGAAGCATCCATGTCCCAGATTATGGGCACTGGCTAGTGCTGCATAAGTTAAGAGGTGCCCGTCACCAGATATATATCCCCAACTGTTTGTATGCCTTTCTTGGGCCACGCTATCAGACCGAATTTCGCTGCCACCTTTTCAACTTTCGGGATGGCCATCAGTGGTATCCCTTGGGGAGTACTGCGGTTTCTAATTCCCAACCAATACGAACCTATGCCAAACCCAGCGGGCAGTGTTTAATAGAATGTTGTGTGTGTGGAGAGGGCCATCACGATCCAGCAACCAACGTAATATGCTAGCGTGACCAAGGTCATTGTGTACAGTCTGTGCTTCTGTACACGTGGGATTCCTGATCCATTTGATCGCCCAGTGTAATTGTGCGGAAGCATAGTACAGCTTGAATCGTGATGCCCCCAGCCCTCCCAGCGTGAGTGGTTGGTGTATTTTCACTAGAGCAACTCGTCGGCGACCGTTGCCCCACACCAGGTCAATCAGAATGCTGGTCAAAATCTTGAAAAAAAAGAGTTGGGGAGTGCCATGAAGAAATATAATAACCGCAGCAATACAATTATCTTCGCTATGGCCACTCTACCCATGGGTGAGAGTGGAAGAGAGCACCAGAAGGGGAAGGAGCCCCTAATGGATCTGATGGCCTGTGCTAAATTGCCCTCCGTGAGGTCTAGGGGGTCGTGGTAAACATTTATCCCTAAGTATTTAAAAGTGGTGTAACACCATTTCAGGCCGCTGGTAGTGGAATCGAGGCTGTGTATTTCTGGCACTGCACGCATCGGGTACAAGTAGGATTGTGACCAGTTCACTTTAAATCCGGAGATTACTCCAAATTGATCAATCAGCTCAAGTAAGCCCGAGAAGGATTCAGTGTGATTACGCAGGAACATAAGTGCGTTGTCCGCGTATAGTGATACAATGCGGTGTGTACGCCCATCCGGAATACCCCATTCCGGGGCTAATGTGCGTAGGCGGGCAGCTAGTGGTTCGATAGCAAGGGCAAATAATAATGAGGACAGTGGGCAACCTTGTCTAGTTCCTCTACCAATACTGAACTTCTCAGAGATAGTGTTGCCTCTCTTGAGACTGATTCTGCAGTCGTGGGGACTGTTCTCAGCAGTCCTGGAACGGATAATCTTGTCTCGTGCCCGCAACTTGGTCTCATTCAGTCTTTCTTTCAACGCCGTGTCAAATGTCTCGGGTCATGGAAGCCGACAGGGGAGCCTCATATGTCGTCCGCCATTCGTGGGGTGAGGTCCGGGCCACCAACCAGTGAAGAGAGAGGGGAGCTAGATCCGCTGCGCAATGGGCTGTTGTCGATGGTTTCTGCTTCGCTTCTGGTGTCCGAGTGCGAGCGTGCAAATGTGCTGGCTTCCTTTAAAGCTTGCGCCTGGTCGACCGCCATCTGCGATTTTGTTGGACGTGCCGATGAACTTTTCTTTTTCTTCTTTCTGGAGCTGGGGGTGATCCAATCTTCCTGCGCAGTGTCATCTTTGGTTGGATCAGCTAGTCCCTTAGCATGTATCCACATCCATGCGTCTTCCGGGGTAGGGAATATAAGGACCTAATCTCCATTGATTACTCGGACGCGAGCTGGGAACATGAGTGAATATGTGATTTTATGTTCGCGAAGCAACTGCTTGATTTTAACATGTTTCTTCCAATGTTTGTTATGAGCCAGAGCCCCTCTCTGGTGGGCGTGTGTTTCGCCCCTCGGATCAAGCCTCCGAATTTGAGCGACTCGGGGGCCCCTTGTGCGCTTCTTTACTTTTACCTGTGCCGTGGGCCCTAGATCTTCAATTTATTGCTGTCCAGAGTGTGCCTGGAGTTTGGTTCAACTATTGGTTTGATTTGATTTGTGGGGAAGTGGGGGCCACTGCTCCTAGTGCCCGGAGTGTTTCAGGGGTCCGGTACTTCCGATATTTCAAATTGTGAATTCCGATCAGTTTAGTGTGATGTATTACGGTGCTACTCGGCTCCGATGCCGCCGCAGTTTGTGGATTGACTCGCCGTGGGGGCCCAGATCGATCGATCGGAGGCCCGGCCGCAGCTCTGCAGACTGCTGCGCCGGAGCCTCGACAGGGGCGGCCCCGTCTCTCACCAGGTACCCGGTGCCACTCGGTTAGGATCTCCGGGCCGGCGAGGCTGGTCGGGTGTTTTAGCGTCACGCCATCTTGGGTTTTCTCCGTTGCTGGATTTAATTTCCTTCGCTTCTTTTACGGGCGTCCGGTAACCACCGGGGTCCTGTGGGGGCACCGCACTCCTCGGCCGTGTATTTAGGGCCACGCAGGGTCAGGATATTTGTTGTTTATGGTGGGCCATGAGTGGAGCTCTTTGCTCAAGCGTCCGCTCCGGCCGCCATCTTGGCCACACCCCGACAACATATGCCTTTGACAATTGAATTAGTCCAATATTTTATACACTTGGTGGATCATTATGCATAAGGAGAAGCATGCATGATAGGACTTAATGCATACTAAGGAGGAGGGGGGTAAAAGAGGGACACACGGTTGTGTGTACAATTACATGATTAACAATTCCTGTCTGTCTCTGTTACTCAGCCACCCATGCTTTATGTATTGTGGGAAGGTGACTGTAGTGGTGTGTAATTGGGAGTGGGCTCATACTTAGTGCTTGTTCCCGCCATATTTGTGAGATCAGATCTGTGTTGGAGGTGGTCATGTTGCTATGGCATTTCTATTAATTATTAGTAATAGTACCGTACATTGTGGGTTATGATGGTGTGGGCCGGGGATGACTTTCACTGCTGTTCTTTTGTATGTGCCAACTGTGATTTGTGTTCTGTGTCCTTGTTGCATGGGTGCCGTGCACCTAGTGACCTTTGTTTTGTGTTTGGGGGGTGGGTGGTGGGGGGTGGGGGTGGTGGTGTTGTCTTTACCTTCAATTGAGGCTATGTATGTGTCCCATATTTCAACTCCTTTTTATCTTTTTGTTTGATGTATGATAAATGATTTATGTCCTTTGTTTTTGAGTTTGTGGGCTTAAAATATTGTCAAAGTGTGGTGTTTGTCTTAAGAATATGGAAAGTATATATGTGTGTGTTGTTTAAAATAACTTAAGGTTTAACTAAGTAACTATGAGGACAAGCAAATTAAAAACTTGATCACTCTCAATAAGTGTATGGATAAAGTAATTACCAGCATAGGTATCTATTGTTGTTTGACTTTTAGAAAATGGGCATGCATTTCTCTGCTCTAATTGCCCTGAATGCCTACAGTCTGTCTCCAATACACTTCTGACTTGGGCAAGGTGACAACTACATGTGTGCATTCCCTCCTGACACCCACAACACAGGATACTCAACTCCATATGCATTCATCTGCACATTGATGGGTCTTCTTGGGAGGAGGTTGGGAAGGGCTCACACTGACACCTCAATGGGTAGAGACCAGAGTCCACACAAAGGGGATGATTACCTTTCACTGAGTCCTGGAGACGTGGTTGGGCTGAAAGGGGGACTTGCACTTCAGAGAAACCTTTTGAAGTCATTCCCCACATTAAAGGCACTTTTTGGTAAATGTACTGGATCTCTGACCCTTTAAAATCAGTACACTTCTGGATTCAATGAAACTTTGCTGGAGTAAAGACTGCTGTATGCCAGGATCACCAATTTGCCAGGATTGACTTTTCCCAGGAACTGCTGCTGCGCCTTATTGTGCTGCCCTGCTGCCTGCTGATCTCTGTCCTGCAAACTAAGGGCTTGCTGACTTACCTCCAGTTCAACTAGGAGTCTCCATGACATCAAAGACCTCCAAGCGGCTTCCCTACAGCCTGCCGGAGACTTTTGCAAATTATCGCAGAGCTGACTCCCTGCAGCCTGATGCCCGCTTTCGCCACAGACTGCAGAGCCGCTTCTCTGCAGCCTGCTTTGCCAAGAATTGCAGAGCGGCTTCAGCTCGAGCAGCTGCTGCAGTATCTTCATAATTCCCAAGCTGTGCCAGTGACTTCCCTGGTGTTGCTTGTCCACTAACAGCATCCCGCCGCCCCCACCCCAGCACTCACAGCTTTTCTTTAGAATAAGACCAGAGTATTACCATAATTTATTTAAAGCTCATTCAAATCTCAGAATTCCCCACATCATTTTAAACCATGTAAACTTAGTAAAAGCACTGCTTTGATAACTTTGAGAAGTGAAATATCCTAATTGGATTTTTGTCACTTTGGTCTTACTTTTAATAGATATTCTCTTAGTGATTACTGTAGGTGTGTTGCACAAATACTTTACACACTGCCTTCTAAGTTAAGCCTGCCTGCTCAGCGTCAAGCTTCCAATGGGAGAGTGCAGGTTAATTAAGGTTGTGTATTTGACTTACTTTGACTAGGTCTTTATTTGGCCAGAGTGCCTATCGCTGCAACTGGAGTCCCAATTTCTAACACAGGGTTTTTAACATTTTCTGACCCACCTGCGTTTCATTGTTAGCTTGTATATCCTCACTATACTGTTTTGTCAAGGCATGAACAGAAGACAATGTGGCTGCTGAGCAGGTGTCATTGAAGGAGGTACTGGCGAGAAATGTCAGCATGTCCCTCTTTTTCATTATGCAGTGCGCCCTTTGCTTTTCTCCTAGCTGTGCTCCTGCTCTCTTGTGGCATACGTGGATAGTTTGGACTATCCATCTTGCAATGCTCCCTTTGGTGATTGGTGAGCCTTTATTTGCTGATAGAAAGGAAATCTCAAACAGGCTCCACTTTCTGATATGTTTTGTCTTCTGCTGGTAATAATGTGACTGCCCTTCTAACATCTACTGTGTGGAGGGTCCTTTCTGCTTGTGACTTTGGCTATTGGAAAAATGCTGGTAGCCGTATAGTGTGGTTAACATGGAAGTAAGTGATTATCTTTGGAAAAAACTGTGAGTTTGTCCTGATCACTACTTTGTTCTTATGTGTTTGCAATTAGTGTTCTTATGTTGTATGCACTTGCAGTTCAATGACACTACATAATGACACCAAATCGTCATTTTGTCAGTCACACAAGAAGAACATCAGTGCCTCATCCTTGCACCAGCACCTAAAGAACAAGTTACTTACCTTCAGTAATGCCTTATCTGGTAGAGACTCTTTCTAGCACCAGATTGCTTACCTTTAAATAATCCACAGGCATCAGACTGCACCCGGAATGTTTATGAGCAGTACCCCTGAATGTCGGTAGGTGTAGTCATTCGGCTCTGCGCTGAGACCGGAAGTGACATGCATGATACTTAAATACGTGCCACCCCAACAAGCTTAAATCAGTACTTTCGAGACATTCCAATCCAGGAGCACATAGTCACGAGGAGAACAGACCAATGGTGTGAGAAAAACTACGGGCCCTTAAAAGGGTGTTCCTTACACTGTAATCGGCTCACATGGGTTAGGGGTGGGTGAACGCTGGTGTTAAGAAATCTGCACTTAAATAGAGTCTCTACCAGATAAGGTGTGACTGAAGGTTAGTAACTCGCTCATCTGACAGAAACTTCCAGCAGATTCCTCATCTTAGACTAGCTACCCAAGCAATGCACCCCTGGGTGAGGGTCTGCGAAACCAGTTTTACATCAAGAGTCTTGCAGGACCGAACTGCGAAGTGCCTGTTGCAACAGACCTGACTGACTAGACAGTAGGGTTTGGTAAATGTGTGAAAGGATTGCCACATTGCTACCTGTAGGAAGCTTGCTCTGTATATACTATATCAAATTGAGATATAGTGTGCACAGAGTCCAGGGTTTCCCAAGAGGCATAACAGAGGATAAAGTAGATAATACTAACGCTCTCTTTTGTGGTAGTGTGGTCGAGCAGTAAGGGTAGTGCAAAGCATTTCTTGTACACACACATTAAATAAGTGAGGCACACACTCAATGACTAACTTCAGAATCTTGTTGAAGGTAAGTAAATTAAACGATTTACAAGCAAGTAACACTTTGTACTTTTAAAAGTTGACACTGCAATTTTCAGAACATTCCTGGGGTGGGGGTGGAGGGGGGGAGGAGAGTGTTAGTGCAGTTCTGAGGTAAGTACTCGACTTACAGTTCCAGTTTCTGGGGGTTAGGATGTCCACAGGTTGGGGTTCAGGATTACCCCAAGCTTAAACCACCAGCAACACAGGGCTGGCCGGGTGCAGAGCTCAAAGTTGAAGGTAGATTTAGAATGGGATCCTGTGGGGACTCGGGGAACTCTGAAAACAGATCTGCTAGTAGCAGGTAAGTACCCGGGACTTCTGAGGGCAGACCTGGACGCGTTTAGGCGAGCGGGTAGGGGGTTGGGCAGATGGGTTTGAGGGGGGAGGGAACAAGTCCCTTGTAAATGTCCCTATGGCCAGGGAAGGTCTCCAAGAGCTGCAACATGTATTATGCCACCCTAGGGAACCACTCTCTCAGCACATATTCACTCTCTTAGCAGCTTGTGTGTGTTGGTGGGGAGAAAAAGGCAAAGTCGACATGGCATCCGTCTCAGGGTGCCATACTGACAAACTGCCTGTAGCATAGGTAAGACAACCCTCTAGCAGGCCTTACCGCCCTAAGGCAGGGTGCACTATACCACAGGTGAGGGCATAGCTGCATGAGCAATATGTCCCTACAGTGTTGAAGTCCATTCTCAGACATTGTAAGTGCAGTGTAGCCATAGTGAGTATATGGTCTGGGAGTTTTTCATTACGAACTCCACAGCTCCAAAATGGCTTCACTGAATACTGGGAAGTTTGATATCAAACTTCTCAGCACAATAAACCGCCACTGATGCCAGTGTGGGATTTATTTAAAAAATGCACACAGAGGGAATCATCCCTGTATGTTAACTAAACTGCTGGTGTAGGACTGACAGGTCTGTGCCAGCCTGCCACTTTCAGACAAGTTTATGACCACGTGGAGGGAGAGCCTTTGTGCACTCTGTGGTCAGAAACAAAGCCTGTCCACCTCCCCCCTACAAGAACAGTAACACCTGGTGATGAGCCTCAAAGGCTCAAGCCGCAGATTAGTGTCCCAGGGCACTCCAGCTAGTGGAGCTGCCCACCCCCCGGACCAAGCCCCACTTTTGACAGCAAGTCCGGCGGGAAAAGTAGGGAAAAACGGGGAGGATTGACCATCCCAGCTAGGACCACCCCTAAGGTGTCCAGCGTTGAGGTGACCCCCTCCCCGGCAGAATCCTCCATCTTGAATTGGAGCACAGGGACCAACAGGGTTAGGAATATGTCCCCCCCTCCCCAAAGGAAGCGGACAGAAGAAGGGTGTAGCCAACCTCAGGGACAGTAGCCATTGGCTACTGCCCTTTGACCCCTGTAATGCACCTAAATCCAGGATTTAAGGGCTCCCCTGAACCCAAGTCATCAGATTCTAGGCGACCTGACACAAAGAAGAAGGACTGCTTAGTTGGAACCCCCAGCAGAGGAGGAGGAAGACGACAACTGATTTGGCCCCAGCCCTACCGGCCTATCTCCCGCTTCAAAGAACCTGCAAAAGAACAGCGACGCATCCAGCGGGACCAGCGACCTCTGCTAAGCTCCAGAGGACTGCCCTGCACCCAAAAGGACCAAGAACTCCAGTGGACATCGGCCCTGTCCAAGAAGAAACCAACAACAAAGGACTCCAACCTCACTCCGAATGCTTGAGTCCTAACCACTCTGCACCCGACGCCCACGGTCGGTCCTGGTGGTCCAACCAGCTAGAGAGAATCCCGAGGAGATTCCGAGCAAGTGCCCACTCCGGGTTGACCTCTCCACCCCTCCACGACAATACCTGCAGAGGGAATCCCGAGGACCCCCCTGACCATGAAAGCTCCGGATGAAGATATTGAACACTTAAAGACCCACACAATTAAATTAGAAAGCAGCAAAGCAGATTGTTAATGATACCAACAAATGAAGTAACTGGGGGGAGCCACTTTTTCGTTTTTTAACACAATAAATCATTGGCAAAGCAACACCGCATGCGGACTGCCTGCAGGAGACCTAAAAACTGCTATAATCATCTCTCCTAATATCATTTGCAGCCTAGGCCTTAGGGAATGAGACTGCCACTGACAACAGATTCAGTCAAAAGCCTCTTAAATCATAAACTCTCTTATTTTAAATCACCTGCATTTGCTTAGTAATGTTGTTCTTATGGGCTTAAGGCAATGACATATCTCTTGGAACTAGGTAACATTTTGCATTTCTTTTAGTTTAATTCAGAGTCCTGCTGAGCCACACAATTCTTTGAAAGATGCGTTCTAATCCAAAACCTACTGCACAGATTTGGAAAATGGAGATCGCAAATCGACCTCAATGATATACATGTGACTTCACCCCTTGATCAAGCTGAGCAAAAATGCCGTGCATCACCTTGCGACAGTAGATCATCCAAGATGCAAGGGACTGTGCTGCCATCACAATAGAGGCACAGTCTACATAGTGAGTACACGTACTTACCTCAGCATGCACAACTCTAATCAAGAAGAACAGATGTTGTAGGGTTTTGGCTATGACCCCAAACTGTCGACATCTTTCCAGGAAGGACTCCATAGAAGGCTCTATTCTGCGCTGCAACTTACTCCAGAAAAGTGTTAGCTCCCTGCAATAGAAAAAAGAAAGACCGAGGTTAGTTCTAACATGTAAAAACCAAATAAAAAGAAATTAGGGATAAAACATCAATTCTGGAGGTTGTCCTGCATAGGACTGCTTCAAATCTCAATCACTGCATGGCAAAGTAATACTTTAGAGGTTGGAAAATTGAGTACTATCAAAATATGCAATAGTAACACCTGTTATTTACACTATGAATAAAAAAAGAAGTGGGATACAGAAAAAAAATTATTAGGCTGCAAACTTTCCAAAACGCAATGCAAGAATAGCAAAGAGCTATCAAAAACCTAGACCCAAAGCATCATCCGACATACCATTATGCCTCTCTATATCACACTAGCAGATTTTTCTAAAACGTATTTCATTGTCCTTTTGCAGTTACCAAACTGACTTCACAATAGTCAGCCACCGCTTCTGGGCAAAACATAATCATTTAATCAACAGGTTTTCGGCCCATGATTCCCTCCTATCCCCATTTCCAATTACATTTTAGGCGCAACATCATGCAACAGAGAAGGCACAAAACTCGTAATCTCATGACCCAAGTTTGCAAGTCAAGTATGATACCTCAATACTGGGCACAGTCTCCTTATAGCTTCACATGTTTCTGTGGCAACCCACAGCTTCACACACTGGCCCTCATACAGTGGTCAAGTCCCTTTTTCCAGCTTTCCACTAAGGGACGTTCCTGATTCGTCCAGTCCCATGCAATGTATCTCTTAGCGACCAATAATGCAATCCAAAGTAACATAATTTTATTCCATAGTGCTATCCAGATACACTGTGATATGTAGGAGCACCGTCTTGGGATTCTATGGACATTGTTAACCCAGCACCCTTTCAGCTATGGAGAGAACGCCTTCCCAAAAAGGAGCTTAAACTCCACAGCTCCTTACACTGTGTAGCAATTCTCCAAAATGTACCAATCAGTGAAGCTGCAATGGGGACTCAATCTACCCTTTTTACCATAAGTGATAGCATATAAAGTTGGTGCAGCATAGGTAGTGAAACTGGATAAGGTGGAACTGAGGGATGGCCACAGCCTCTTGCGGATAGGCAAGCACTTCCCTCTAGTCATTGTCAGTTAATGACCCCCTGTCTCCCACCTAAGACACATGGAAACATCTGAATGAGTCTGGTCTATTAATCCTCAGTATCCTGTAAATGTGGGAGATCTTATGAGTCTTGAGTTTGTTGAGTCATATTTTGGCATCCAGAGGGCAAACATTTAGGAGCTCCTTCAGGCTCCTAATATAAGGCAGAAGGATGTGAAGTAACGGCACACCCCTGAAGAATTGGCTACAATGAAGCACAAACTCTGTCCGCAATCTTATAAAAGATTTTACAGCAGCCCCCGTTAGCACGTCTCCAAGTCTAGATATCAAGAAGTGTCTCACTGACAAATTCCTGCCAGAGAAGACACCTGGCAAAGCCACAAAACTGCTCTAAATAGGTTCTCTTATTAGATTACCCCTTCAAGCCAATGACTTGCCTCATACCAGATCCTCAAAACTAAGTCAGTAGCCAGCAGAAGAGGGATGTGGGATGTACATCGTAGAGATAATGTATCGGTGTATCCCACAAATTGCCCACTTTTCAGAAGAAAAGGCCTTAGCCTTATTGAGGTCATACCACGAATCATTAAAGATCACTAGGTGAGCAGCTTTGTAGTAGTAGGCAATGTCAGCAGTGGTTAAGCCTCCATCATAGGTGAACCCATCCCGCTACAGGAAATCTCTAAAAATTGAGTTAATCTCCACAAAAAAAGTAAGTGGGATCCTAACAGGAAGTTTTGTAGCTGTCAGATTACACAGGGTAGGGCCATTATTTTGAAGATCGCAAAGCGATTTAAAAGGGACAGGGGAAGCTATTAGTGGTGGACAGCCTATCAATTTGGAGCTGAATATTCATAATCCAGGCTCTCAGGGTGTCTTACGTTACGTAAACGCCCAGACACCTGAACCTGTATGAGGGCACCTGGATATCTTCCCTCCAAGTCAAGAACGCGCATGGGACCTGTATAAAAAAAATAAGGTGGATTTAGCCTTATTAATTAGAAGGTGTGTAAAATGACCAAATATACAGAATATCTGCGACAGCTGGGGCCCAGACCACTACAGCTCACTGAGGAATATCAGAACATCATTTGCATATAACACCCTATCTTCAATCTTTGATGCCCCCCATAAAACCTGATCTGAGATTCCACCCTGAGCCATTCCAATAGAGGTTCAATTGCAACAATGAATAACAAGGGGTTGCAAAGGGACCCTTGTCTGGTCACCTGCTGCACCCAGAATGTCAAAGAAATAGCCCCTCTGACCTTAATCTGTGCTATCACATCTGTATATTTCAACCATATGTTACCCCATCCCACCGAAACAAAGGCTTAGTTTCACCTAACATGCACTGGAGCAAATTTTCACCACTCCAAGGAGAAATAATTGTGAAATATACATTTGAAGAGAAAATGTATTTGGATACTGTTGTTGAACATAACCAACATTAAGTTGCATCAAGCTGCAAAATTACATTCTTCATTACCTGAATAATAGCTATAGCAAAGGCTGCTGCACATGCCAAGTGGGGTAAAGGAGAGGGGGGTGGGGCTGTGACAACGGAGACAGATGACAGAGAAAACAAGCATTTGCAATGCACTAGGGTCTCGCATTTGTCGGAGTTACAGCTATTCCCAGTTGTAAACTCCCAACCGGATTTTTCTTGCATTAAAAGAAAAAAACTGCGCAATCGCGCTGCTACAGTTCACTCGTAATAATACCGATCGGCAAAAGTGCAATTTTAAATGTCACTGGCAAAAGTACAATTAACTGTGTAACAAGGTCGATAGTATGCAAAGCGCTGGACTTCTGCCCAGCGAGATCGTGCTGCGAAAATAGAGAAAAAGTAGTCCACAAACCTGATGGGAAACAGCGAGCCTCGCATGTTTTCTGTACTTGGTCACTGCGCTCGAGGAGGGCTAATCACCAGAAAAGGCATGACGTATGCGTGCCTTCCACTAATCAACGCAAGCAGATTCTAACAGGCAAGCCAACGGACCAATGAAAGACACTGACGTGAAGTAGACGGGGCTCTGAGCCCTTTTCTAATACCTAAAGTGTCTCGCTAGCGATACGCATGCGCAAGCGCATGCGACGCAGGCTCGACCCTACAAAAGCAGAAACAAACACCTTGCATGATCACTGGGTGAATGGAGCTGATTCACACATACCCTTTCCCCTGTGTAACCATAGAAAATACTGCCTTAAACAGAAACAGAATATCATGTTCTGAAAGTGTACTTTACCCCACTTCCTCAGAGATGTTCTAGCAAACCAGTAGGAGAAAATGCCCTATTTACGTCAAGCTCTTTGCTAAATTATGACATTTTTATTTATGATACTACATCTCTGGCAGTATGTTTGCTCTTTTACTTTACTTTATAATAGAAAGAGACTTCCATTAAAAACAAATAGCACGACTTCCACAACCAAATCTGTTTTTCCATGGTAACAAGGAAATTATCCTAAAATATTACGTTGTGAGTGTACATAATAACTTTGTCTTAAATAAACTATTTATGAACAAGTGCCAAGAAATAGTCACAAAAAACACTGTGATCAGAATAGTCACTATCGTGCTAATAACTAAAGCACAGCTGAAAGGAAACAGGCCATTATTTGTTTGGCTTGCACAAGTAGTAGGATCACAATAATCCATTCAGTGGGAACCAAACACATCATTGTAGCACCTGACTCTCTCAGGGTAGTGAAGTAGAGCAGTCCAGGGCCTTCTCAGGAAAGATGGTGTGGACTACTAATCACCATTCGCTGGAATGCAATGACAAAACTCAATAAATGATTGTCCAGTCTGTACATTTTGTTTAGAAAAGGAAATGTAAATTTACCACACACACACACACAACTCCTTAATGATACACAGTAACTTACAAATACACACAAGGCAGGTTGAAATACCTTTAGCAACATTATATTTGAACCCTAAAGGTTCATGATCCCAAAAAGCAAATAAAAAACAATATAGCACATAACCATTCAGGAGGGTGTGTCTTCAGAACAGGCATGGTTAGCGCACTTAGAGACCAGGATCACATCCCATAATCTGTCACTACATTACTGAATTCATTAGCCATAATAGATCTACAATTATTATAAGCAATAAAGCATTGCAACCATGTGCACACATTATAATTAATAAAAATTGCAGCCTTTCAGGAATAATTATTATTGTCAGCAATAACTACAGCTTTACATATAGCAATATACATAACAATTTTAAATAAGCCACCGTACAAACAAAAACCATGTGTCTGCATCTTTTTTGAACAAACAGTGTAGGAAGCTGGCTCTGCATATACTATATCAAAATGAGATATAGTGTGCACAGAGTCCATGGGTTACCCAGAGGCTTAACAGAGGCTAAAGTAGATAATACTAATGTTAATGTGGTAGTGTGTTCGAGCAGTTAGGCTTATCAGGCGGTAGTGCAAAGCATTTGTTGTACACACACACAAACAACAGACGTAGCATACGCTCAATGACTTAACTCAAGACCAATGGTTTTTATATAGCAAAAATATCTATTCTTAATTTATTTTTAGAACCACAAGATTCAAGTTGCAGGTAAGTAGTTCAATAAATTCCTATTTCACACGTATCAACAGTACTTTGTTTGAAATCGATAGGTTATAAAATATTGGCAATAATATATTTTAACCGGTTCGGTGCCTAGGACGAGGTGATCTCGTCCAAGGCGCTGGTTCCCCGGTGCCTTGGACGAGATCACCTTGTCCTGCTATGGGCCCCCGGGGGGAGCGCTAGCGCTCCACCCGATGGCCAGGCACCCCCCTCCCCTGGGCAGGGATGGAAGGGGAATCGATTCCCCTTCCACCCCGCCCCCCGTGGCGTCTGATGAGAGCATTTCTCCTCCGATCACGTGGAGGGGGCAGAGAAGCCTGAAAGGAGAGGAAAGGCCTTTCCTCTCCTTTCAGGCTTCTCTGAGCATTTCTGCTGCCCGATCGCATCAGCAGAAATGCCACTAGACACCAGGGAATTTTTTTGTTTTGAACAATTACTGATAAGGGGAGCGGCCCATTGGGCAAGGGCCACTCCTCAGGGGGCAATTTATTTCTTGGCATTTCGGCCTAATATTATTAGGGCCGATCTGCCTAGGCACCAGGGAAAATGTTTATTGTTTTTGTTTATGTTTGGGGAGCGACCCCTTGGGCAAGGGTCGCTCTGCGGGGGGAGGAGGGGGGGAATTATTATTAGGCCATTTGGCAGAAACCACAAGACACCAGGGAATTTTTATTTTTCTTATACTAATGCATAAGGGGAGCGGCCCATTAGACAAGGGTCGCTCCCCTGGGGGGCAAATTGTATTTAGGCCGTTTCTGCCCCCCTGCCTATTTTTGTTAGGCCAATTTGCCCCGAAAGGGGGCAGAAACCTCTAGACACCATGGATTGGTGTGTGTGTTTTGTTTGGAGGGGGCAGCCCCTTGGGCAAGGTTCTCTCCCCATAGGGGCACATTACTGTTGGCCATAACTGCCCCACTTGGGGGCAGATTGGTCTATTTTGGAAGGCCCATCTGCCCCCAACGGGGGCAGAAAGGCCACCAGAGACCAGGGAAGATTTCTTTTTCAAAATAATAGGTTGGGGGTAGGGCCATACCCCCACCCCAAATAAATGGGGCCAAAGTTGTTCTGCCCACCAGTGGGCAGATTGGGTAAGCCCGGGGGGACAGAAAGTCTACCAGATGCCAGGGAATTAAAAAAAAAAAAAAGAAAATAGTGGGGTGGTGGCTACCAACCAGTATGGGCCTGGTTATGCACCCACCCGAACTGAAGGGGCTAACAGTCTTTCAGCTCTCCCCCGCACACTGAAACTTCTTATCCCATGGCAAGCAAGAGGACATTTGATTATTTTTGGTTTTTGTTTTACATTTGGGCCATGAGAGTTTGGTAACTCTCAAAATCATCCCACTTGGAAGGGTGAGGGCTGCACTTTTTTTTACTTTGGGATGCTGCCATGTAGAAAAATCCACAAGACCTAGACACATCTGAAAACTAAACATCTAGTTGATTACAGGGTGGTGTGCTTCACATGCAACCTGCACCATTTCCTTACCCACAATGCCCTGCAAACCTGCAACTTTGCTGGAAAGCACACATTTTTCCCACATTTTTGTGATGGAACCTTCCGGAATCTGCAGTAATCCACAAAATTTCTACCACCCAGCATTGTCTCATTTATACCGATAAAACTTCTGCTGCACTTGTCAGACTAAAAATGTTTTTTTTCAAACTGCCCTTTTGGACCCAATTTGGTTCCCCCTCAATTTCGACGTGTTTTTGGCTCTTCCCTGTCACAAACACGTGGCCCAACTACACAAGTGAGGTATCATTTTTACCACGAGACTTGGGGGAACGCTGGGTGGAAGGAAATTTGTGGCTCCTCTCAGATTCCAGAACTCTGTCACTGAAATGTGAGGAAAAAGTGTTTTTTTAGCCACATTTTGAGGTTTGCAAAGGATTCTGGGTAACAGAACCTGGTGAGAGCCCCACAAGTCACCCTGTCCTGGATTCCCCTAGGTCTCTAGTTTTCAAAAATGCACAGGTTTGGTAGGTTTCCCTAGCTGCCGGCTGAGCTAGAGGCCAAAATCCACAGGTAGGCACTTTGCAAAAAACACCTCTGTTTTCTGTAGAAAAATGTGATTGTCCAAGTTGTGTTTTGGAGCATTTCCTGTCACGGGCGCTATGCCTACCCACACAAATGAGATACCATTTTTATCGGAAGACTTGTGGGAACGCTGGGTGGAAGGAAATTTGTGCCTCCTCTCAGATTCCAGAACTCTCTGTCACCGAAATGTGAGGAAAAAGTCTTTTTTTAGCCAAACTTTGAGGTTTGCAAAGGATTCTGGGTAACAGAACCTGGTGCGAGCCCCACAAGTCACCCCGTCCTGGCAGTTCGGTGAAGGGTGCAAACAAGGTGTCAGGACTCCAATGATTCTCTATGAGGGGACCGAAGGGTCACTCAGAGGCTGCAGGCGAGGTCCAGGGAGTTGTCATGGGCAAACCACAGGCTGGACAGGGAGTAGGGCAACTGCTGAACGTTGCGGCACCAGGAGGCGGTTTCTCCAAGGCCTGGGGGCTGTGGGTGCAGTGGCTCTTTAGGCGTCGGATATCTCCGTCCGGAGCTTTCGCGGTCAGGGGTTCCTCGGGATTCCCTCTGCAGGCGTCGTCGTGGAGAGGTCAACCCAGGGTGGGGACTTGCTCGGAATCGCCTGGTGATCC
The DNA here is from genome assembly GCF_031143425.1 of Pleurodeles waltl. Classification (NCBI taxonomy): domain Eukaryota; kingdom Metazoa; phylum Chordata; class Amphibia; order Caudata; family Salamandridae; genus Pleurodeles; species Pleurodeles waltl. Next base: position 925,394,557 of record NC_090440.1, read on the forward strand.
TCTCTAGCTGGTTGGGACACCTGGACACGGGCCGTGGGCGTCGGGTGCAGAGTGGTTAGGACTCACGCATTCGGAGTGAGGTTGGAGCCGTTAGTTGTTGTTTCTTCTTGGACCGGGCTGCTTTCCACAGGAGTTCTTGGTCCTTTTGGGTGCAGGATAGTCCTCTGGAATTTGGCAGAGGTCGCTGATCCCACTGGATGCATTGCTGTTCTTTTGCAGGTTCTTTGAAGCAGGAGACAAGCCGGTAGGGCTGGTACCAAGTCAGTTGTCGTCTTCCTTCTTCTCTGCTGGGGTTTCAGCTTAGCAGTCCTTCTTCTTCTTATCAGGTTGCTAGGAATCGGGTGAGCTGGGTTCAGAAAGGCTCTTAAATCCTAGATTTAAGGGTGTTTTAGGGTGAGGGGGCAGTAGCCAATGGCTACTGTCCCTGAGGGTGGATACACCCTCCTTGTGCCCACTCCTTTTGGGGAGGTGGGCACAAACCTAACCTATTGGTCCCTAACCTCCAAACCATGATGGAGGATTCTGCACGGAGGGGGGTCACCTCAGCTCTGGACGTCTTAGGGATTGTGCTGGCTGGGGTGGTCACTCCTCCATGTTTTCCCTAATTTTCGCACTGAACCTGCTGCAAAAAGTGGGGCTTTGTCCGGGGGGCAGGCAGCTCCACTAGCTGGAGGCTTGAGCCTTTGAGGCTCACCGCAAGGTGTTACAGCTTCTGTAGGGGGTGTGAAGCACCGCCACCCAGGACAGGCTTTGTTTCTGACCACATAGTGCACAAAGGCACTCACCCCATGTAATGTATTGTATTGTAATCATATTTATATAGCGCTTACTACCCCTGAAGTGGCGTCGAAGTGCTTTTCGGTGAGTAGCACGCTACTCTGGAACCCAACAAGAATTAGTGATGGATTAGTATCTGGAAATTATGAGTACAGGTTTAGTATTATTATGAGTTAATTTGAGCCACAGATATGAGAGTTTGTTAGTTAGATTGACTGGAGTAATGGAGGGGTGGAGGAGGAAAGAAATCCAGAAGTGTTAATTGGGAGTATATCCTTAATTTACTCAACCCAAAGGCTTGGGATGAGTAAGGGGGATGGAGGAGGGAAGAGTATGTGGAAGGGTTAGGGAGAGCATAGTAGCAGGGTGAGATAAATGTGGGAGAATTTAGTAGGGTTGTGTGGGAGGTCACGGTAGTAGAGTGAGGTTTGGTGAGTTAGATGTGGAAGCTGAGGGAAGAGCTTAGGCAGAGTTATTTAGGAGATGAAAGTAGTAGAAAGGATTTGGGATGAGTCAGAGTGAGAATGGAGGATAGTTTGATAGAGACATGACATGATGATGGGTAGATAAGTGTGATAAGATGAGAGCAGGAATTCATAGATATCTAGTATAACAACCCACCCAGGAGCCATGCAATGACCCACGAACATGCCAAGCACAGAAACAACATATACACATACATACATACATATACATACATACATATATATATATATATATACATACACACACACATGAATACACACACATATGCACATACAATACATAATTAGAACCATGGGTAAAATATACTTAGTCAAACAGGTTTAAAGAGTGTGTGTGTATTTTATTGTTATGACATAGTAGCGATACATATTTTCTAAAGAAACTATACATAACTAGAAATATACACAATCTGAAAAAAATAATTATCAACATAGGCATATGTAGTTCATTGTTGTTTGAATATGGTGGTTATGAAGGAAAGAGCCAACTCTTGAGTTGTTTTCTGAAGACAAGAAAGTTATCTGTGGCTCTTATAGTTGGGGGTAATGAATTCCATAGTTTGGCTGCTTGAACGGAGAAGGATGTACCACCTATAGTCTTTTTCTTGTATGGTGGTGTTCTAAGGCGGGGTGCCAATCTTGAGCGGAGGTTTCTTTGTTGGATGTATTTGGTTATTTTGTTTCTGATAAAAAGCGGTCCTGTTCCATGTATAGCTTTGTGGGTGATACAAAGCAGCTTGAAAGTGCATCTTCTGGCAACGGGTAACCAGTGTAGTACTCTCAAAGCAGGGGAGATGTGGGCTTGTGGCTTTACATGTAATAGTAGCCTGGCTGCAGAATTCTGGATACGTTGTAGTTTTTTCATAACAGATAGAGATGATCCATGGTAGAGGCCATTGGCATAATCCAGTTTGGATAGTACAAGTGAGATAGTAGCTTGCACCTTGCGTGGAAATCCGAGGTGGGGGAAAATGCATCGTAAAGTCTTCAAGGTGATGAAGCTTCTTCGTGCTAATTTGTCCACTTGGGCATTCATAGTTAACTTGGAATCCATGGTGATTCCTAGGTTTTTAACTTCCTTGGATAATTGAGGAGGTGGTCTGAGATCGTCAGGCCAGACGCACAGAGGGTCATAAATTTTCCAGTCACCACATATGAGTATTTCTGTTTTGGAGGTATTTAGTTTGAGATGGCTCCAGGTCATCCACTGATCAACGGCTCTGAGGCAACTGAAGATTTGTGAATTTTCAATGTTTTTGGGGCATTCTAATTTAAGTAGTATTTGTGTGTCATCTGCATAGTTGTAGCATGTGAGATGTGACTCTGTTCCCTCAGGGGAAAAGACATCTTCCTGGGAAGAGAGGTCTTCTTTCTTTTGCTGTTCAGAGGCTGGTCCCCCAGTGCTCTTACCTTTTTTCTTCAAAGGTTTCGCCATTAATCCAGGCTCCAACACTTCATTTTCACCCTGTGCTCTGCTTTGTCCTCTGGTTTTCACAAACACCAGTTCAGGGATTTCCAGCTGAGGACTCCAGATCATTCCTTATCAACCATTCCACTGGGATTGCAGAAGAGACCACTACCTGTTTGAGGCCATTAACCCCTCCCCATTTTAAAGTCACCATAGCCATTGGATGGACTTTAGTCACATTGTCAGCACTGGTAATTGGATATGTTTGTCCAGCCAATACTGTCCTGGGGAAACCAGTTTCTCTGTCACCATGGTGACGGGGAAACCAGTTTCTCTGTCATTATGGTGACACTGGCACCTGTATCCCTTAGGGCTTCTACCTTTGTCCCATTGATTAAGAGCTGCTGTCTGTATTTTTGCATGTTAGGCGGTCAGGCAGCCAGTGTGGCTATACCCACCCCACCCTCAGAGACTACAGTAGCTTTGGTTTGAGCCCTGATTTTCTCAGATCACACTGTTGATCCCACCTAGAGACTGGCTATTCCAGTACTAACTGGAGTAGTACTAGTGGGATTTTTCTTAGGACAGGCTATGTCTCCAGTTTGGTGCCCATACTGTTTACAGTTGTGACACCAGACCTTCTTAGAATCAAGGTTTTTACCCCTGTATCCATTTGTGGACTGTGAAGAGACTCGGACCCTGTGATGCTATTAATTGTGTTTGACCAATGACTTTGTGTTTCACCATTGCGCCTATTAGTTGCTCAATGTTCACCAGTAGCACATTATATGTTTTTTCAGTTTAGCTGCCTATTGGCTTTAACATGGAGTTAGCCATTACATTCTGTATTCAGTTTAGCCGCCTATTGGCTTTGACATGGCATTAGCCATTACATTCTGTATTCAGTTTAGCTGCCTATTGGCTTTGACATGGCATTAGACATTACATTTGATATTTAGTTTACCTGCCTATTGGCTTTGACATGACATTAGACATTACATTTGATATTCAGTTTAGCTGCCTATTGGCTTTGACATGGCATTAGACATTACATTCTGTATTCAGCTTAGCTGCCTATTGGCTTTGACATGACATTAGACATTACATTTGATATTTAGGTTAGCTGCCTATTGGCTTTAACGTAGGGTTAGACATTGCAGTTGAGACATTACAGATGAGCTGTGTTTTTTCCAAGCTGTGTTTTTCCACAAGATGGACCAAGCTGTTTTCTTCACACCAGACCTTAGCTGATAAGAGCACGTAGATTTTGTGTTTACCTCGCTATCCAGTCTGAGAACGAGGAGCTCAGGAGAATTGGCCCCTCTCCAAGGTTCTTTGGCTCTCACACTGAGTTTGCTTTTAAGGATGACTCTGGGCTACAGTGAGTTAGATTTTAAACTGCTTGACTTCAGACGGGAACTAGACGTCAGTTGCCCATCTCCCATTTGGGTAGAGAATCTCTTTCTTGCAGTTGACCGGAGTCATCAACTTGCAGACCCCAGAAAGATGAAGCTGAGTATAGGCCCTACTGCCTTGCCCATACGGTGATGAATTTGGACTTTTATGCTTTGCTTTAAAGTTATGCTATAAATGTCTTCACCTATATTTGCTGTGTACATTGCAACTGAGAAGTACTTTGATATATTTTGCTTTCGTTGCTGCGAATACTTTTGAACGTGTGCTTCCAATCTACTAATTTAGTTTCTCAGGAACTTGTGGGTGGGGAATTAACAACAATAAATGTCTTCTTTAAACTCAGAAGTGTATTCCAGAGAGGTTCTGTAAGCTCGGATATGAGATAAGAGGGAAAGCAGAACAGACCCACCCTCCTGAGCAGGTTTTTGGGGCCCTAGAGAAGACTCTTTGTTTTTGTCTTTAGGTGTCTCACCACCCTTCCCCTGGGGAGGCTTTGTGACCCCTTTCTTTTGATTACCTGCTGTGGAAGTCTTAGTCACCCTAGTCTTGACCCAATGGTCTGCATTCTTTCCCAATTTGTGGGAGAAATTGGACCTAGGTCTCCCAGATGTTGTCGTTGAAGCAGTTACTTAACAGGTGTTCCTTCATAAACACATTCTAAAGCCCATCACAGTCATGCACTCCACTGCCAGTGATCGAACCATCTACTGATTTCACTGAGTAGTCAATCAAATCAACCCAGGACTGGTTTGAGGTTTTGTGAGCCCCCTGAAACTAATCCTATACACCTCAGTGGAGAATTCAAAGCCCTTAATCAGGGTAGCCTTCATGCGGTCATAAGATTCAGCATCTTTACCAGTGAGTGTGAGGAGTCTCTCCCTACATGTGCCAGTGAACAGTTCCCAAAGGAGAGCTCCCCAGTGAGATCTGTTTAACTTTCTGGTTGCACAAGCCCTCTCAAAAGCTGTGAACCACTTGGTGATATGATCACCTTCTTCATATTTTGAGACAAACAAGGGGATTTTTAGTATATCAGTATTATCTCTGCCCCTATTTGCATTGCTGCCACCATTAATGGATGCTAAGCCCATTTCTGCTCTCTCCCTTTCAATAGCTAGGAGTTGCTGCTCCAAAGCTAATCTTTTGTCCATCCTTGCTTTGAGGATGTCCTCTTCATTGAGGCTGCCCTCAATGTTCTCAGAGGAGCTGGACTCCCCTGTGGAAGATCCAGATCTAGTGAGCACTATCGCTGGAGACAGGGGTCTTGGGACCCTGGTCTCCTTAGTTAGGTGAGGATGGGGGAGATCATCCTCCTCATCTCTAACATCTTCCGTGTCTGAGTGGAGTACTTCCTACTCAGCAGGGTGGTCCCTGGTGTACTCTGCCAAGAGCTCCTGGAGCTTGACCTTGGTAGGGTTGGAACCTGTTCTAATCTTTTTCAGCTTACAGAGTGACTTTAACTCTGCCATCCCTAGATGGCGGTAAGGGGTGAGGTTGAGTTCCATCACCATTTCCTCTGAGCTGCTCATGATGTTACTAAAAGTTGGGATTACTTGTTAGAAACTAGAAACTACTTCTAGTAGCTAAATCCTAACTTAAAAATTATTTTTAAATCTAAAAAAGAGATGCAAAGAGGGCCCCAGCCGGACTTTAATTTGTTTATGAAAAATATGCAAAATTCAAAAATCAGTTTTCTAAAGGCAATTTTGGAATTTAGTTGTGTGATCTGGTATTGGATGAGTAGTACACCAAATGCAAAGTAGGCACCAAACATACACCATTAGCGGTGCTGGGGCGGCCAGGTGCAGGGTGCAAACAAGGTGTTGGGTCTCCAATGATTCTCTATAAGGGTACCCCAGGGGTCGCTCAGAGGCTACAGCGAGGTCCAGGAAGTCGTCTCAGGCAAAACACAGTCTGGAAAGGGAGGAGGGCCGCCTGCTGAACGTTGCTGCACTGGAGGTTGGTTTCTCCAAGGCCTGAGGGCTGCGGGTTCAGTGGACCCTCAAGTATTGGATGTCTTGGTCTGGAGCTTTCCCTGTCAGGGTGGTCCTCAGGATTCCCTCTGCAAGCGTCATTGTGGAGGGGTGGAGAGGTCAATCCAGTGAGGGCACTTGCTCAGAATCGCCTGGGGATCCTCTCTAGCCGGTTGGGCCACCTGGACACGGGCCGTGGGTGCAGAGTGATTAGGATTCACAACTTCGGAGTGAGGAGGGAGTCCTTAGTTTTTGTTTTTTTCTTGGATAGGGCCGCTGTCCACAGGAGCTCTTGGTCCTTTTGGGTACAGGCAGTCCTCTGGAGCTTGGCAGAAGTCACTGGTCCCGCTGGATGCACCGCTGTTCTTTTGCAGGTTCTTTGAAGCAGGAGACAGTCTGGTAGGGCTGGGGCCAAGTCAATTGTTGTCTTCCTTCTTTTCTGCTGGGGTTTCAGCTTAGTAGTCCTTCTTCCTTGTCAGGTCGCCAGGAATCTGGTGAGCCGGGTTCAGGGAGGCCCTTACATCCTAAATTTAGTGGCGTTTTAGGGGTCAGAGGGCAGTAGCCAATGGCTACTGTCCCTGAGGGTGACTACACCCTCCTTGTGCCCCCTCCCTTTGAGAAGGGGGCACAAACCTAATCCTATTGGTCCCTGTCCTCCAAACCAAGATGGAGGATTCTGCAGGGAGGGGGTCACCTCAGCTCTGGACACCTTAGAGGTGGTCACTCCTCCATGTTTTCCCTAATTTTCCCGCAGGACTTGTCCATTGGGGCGGGCAACTCCACTATCTATGGTGCCCTGGGGCACTGTAATCCGAGGTTTGAGCCTTTGAGGCTCACCACCAGGTGCTACAGTTCCTGTAGAGGGGAGGTGTGAAGCACCTCCACCTAGGACAGGCTTTGTTCCTGTCCACACAGTGCACAAAGGCGCTCATACCACGTGGTCAGAAACTTGAGTGCAAGTGGCAAGCTGCAGAAACCAGTCGGTCCTAGCAGTTTGGCTAACATACAGGGGGATCTCTAATATGCCCTCTGTATGATTTTTTTAAATAAATCCCACACTGGCATCGGTGGGGGTTTATTGTGCTGAGATGTTTGATGTCAAATTTCCCAGTATTCAGTGAAGTCATTATGGAGTTGTGGAGTTCGTAATGACAAACTCCCAGACCATATACTCAATATGGCTACACTGCACTTACAATGTCTAAGAATGGACTTAGACACTGTAGGGGCATATTGCTCATGCAGCTATTCCCTCACCTGTGGTATAGTGCACCCTGCCGTAGGGCTGTAAGGCCTGCTAGAGGGGTGCCTTACCCATGCCACAGGCTGTGGTTTGTGGGCATGGCACCCTGCCATGTTGACTTTGCCTTTTTCTCTCCACCAGCACACACAAGCTGCAAAGGCAGTGTACATGGGCTGGGTGAGGGGTCTCCTAGGGTGGCATAATACATGCTGCAGCACTTGGGGACCTTCCCCGGTGACAGGGCCCTTGGTACCATGGGTACCTTTTACAAGGGACTTAAGTGTGTGCCAGAGTTGTGCCAATTGTGGAAAAAAAAAAGGTACAGATTTTGGGTAAGGACACTGCCAATGGGGCCTGGTTAGCAGGATCCCAGCGAACTTTCAATCAAATTTGGCATCAATACTAGGCAAAAAGTGGGGCGGTAACCATGCCAACAGTGGCACCTTCCTACAAGCCTCAGTCCTGTTTTGGCTCCAGAAGTCTGGTTCATTCCTTGGTTAAGTGGGCCTGGGCTGTCCCAACCCGTCAAAAAGTGGGACAGCTAATTAATAGATGTAGATTTTCATTCCCACCCCTTCCATCTCAGGAACTGAGTGATACACAGTTAGTTGCTCCTTTTGTGTGGGGAGACCTTGGTTCCTTCTGATGGAGAGCAACGTAATTACCTTCACCCAGCCGGGTGACAAAAGACCTTGTCTATGATCCTGAGCTGAGCTGGGGAAATATGATAATTCTGGTTTACACATAAGAACAAGTTACTTACCTTTGCTAGTGCCTTATTGGGTAGAGACAACTTCTAGCTGCAGATTCCTTACCTTTCAATTCTCCCCAGGTGACAGAGTGGATCCAGAAGCTTTTTTGTGAGCAGTAACCCTGTGCGCCAATAGGTGATGTTGATCGGTTTTGCATCCGCCGATGGTGGTGCCCGCGCCAGAAATAACATTGCGGTTCCTATGTAGGAACCACCCAGGCGGGCCAACATCAGTTTCCTTTCAACACTTTTCAGGACGTAAGTGTGGAACCATGAAAAACACTGGTATGACAAAACTAGGGGCCTCAAAAGGAAGTCCTTTCTCATAGAAATCCATTTGCAAAAAAGGGAGGGTGGGTAAGTGTTAGAAATGGGGTTTTTGGTTGGCAGTCAGGTTACCCCCTGTCCAAGCAAAAGCCCTCACTCTAGTCAGGGTAAGTCACACACAATCCAAGATTATCCTGTGCCCACCCTCTGGTAGCTTGGCACGAGCAGTCAGGCTTAACTTAGAAGGCAATGTGTAAAGTATTTGTGCAATAAATCATACAATACCACCATATAGCACCACAAAAATACACCACACAGTGTTTAGAAAAATATATAATATTTATCAGGATAATTGTAGGTCAAAAAGAATAAAGTTGCAATGGAAAATTGTAGAAATATCACAGGACAGTGATATAAAGTATCTTAAGTCTTTAAAATATAAACAAAGTCTCTTTCAAGCACAAGTACCTGTTTGGGAGTGGAAAAATCTCCTTAGAGGGCCACAAGAGAAGAGGTGCGTGGAAAAAGGGTGTGTGCGTCGATTTCTCCCCAGCACACACGGACTTGCGTCGTTATTTTCCACGCGGGGAAGTCAGCGTCGTTTTCCGGCGCGTAGACAGTCTCATTCTGTGGATCGCGGGGATTACCAGATGTCCCGGGTCTGTGCGTGGATTTTCCTGCTTGTTCTCCGGCTGCTGGTCGGTCTGCGGGGCTGCGCATCGAAATTACGATCTCACGGCAGGCGTCGCCTCGATTTCTCCTCTAGACTTCGATCTGCGGGGCTGCGCGTTGAAATTACGATCTCACGGCAGGCGTCGCGTCGATTTCTCCTCTAGAGGTCGGGCGGCGTTGTCCTTGCGAGGCCGTGCGTCGGATCTTCGATCGTCCCAAGAGCGTTGCGTCGATCAGCGTCAGAGTGCGGCGTTTTTCTCGCCGCGAAACAAGCTGTGCGTCGAAATTTTCGGCGCACGGTGCGTCCAAGTAAAAGAGAGAAGTGTTTTTGGTCCTGAGACTTCAAGGAACAGGAGGCAAGCTCTATCCAAGCCCTTGGAGAGCACTTTCACAGCCAGACAAGAGTTCAGCAAGGCAGCAGGGCAACAGCAAGGCAGCAGTCCTTTGTAGAAAGCAGACAGGTGAGTCCTTTGAGCAGCCAGGCAGTTCTTCTTGGCAGGATGTAGTTTCTGGTTCAGGTTTCTTCTCCAGCAAGTGTCTGATGAGGTAGGGCAGAGGCCCTGTTTTATACCCAAATGTGCCTTTGAAGTGGGGGAGACTTCAAAGAGTGGCTGAGAAGTGCACCAGGTCCCCTTTCAGTTCAATCCTGTTTGCCAGGGTCCCAGTAGGGGGTGTGGCAGTCCTTTGTGTGAGAGCAGGCCCTCCACCCTCCCAGCCCAGGAAGACCCATTCAAAATGCAGATGTATGCAAGTGAGGCTGAGTACCCTGTGTTTGGGGTGTGTCTGAGTGAATGCACAAGGAGCTGTCAACCAAGCCCAGCCAGACGTGGATTGTAAGGCACAGCAGGATATAAGTGCAAAGAAATGCTCACTTTCTAAAAGTGGCATTTCTAGAATAGTAATATTAAATCCGACTTCACCAGCCAGTAGGACTTTGTATTACCATTCTGGCCATACTAAATATGACCTTCCTGCTCCTTTCAGATCAGCAGCTGCCACTTCAACAGTGTATGAGGGCAGCCCCAATGTTAGCCTATGAAGGGAGCAGGCCTCACAGTAGTGTGAAAACGAATTTAGGAGTTTTACACTACCAGGACATATAACTACACAGGTACATGTCCTGCCTTTTACCTACACAGCACCCTGCCCTAGGGGTTACCTAGGGCACACATTAAGGGTGACTTATATGTAGAAAAAGGGGAGTTCTAGGCTTGGCAAGAACTTTTAAATGCCAAGTCGATGTGGCAGTGAAACTGCACACACAGGCCTTGCAATGGCAGGCCTGAGACAAGGAGAAAGGGCTACTTAAGTGGGTGGCACAACCTGTGCGGCTGGCCCACTAGTAGCATTTAATTTACCAGCCCTATGCACATAGAGTGCACCTTATTAGGGACTTATAAGTAAATTAATAGTCCAATCAGGTATGATTCCAGGTTACCATGTTTTAGGGGAGAGAGCATATGCACTTTAACCCTGGGTAGCAGAGGTAAAGTGCGCAGAGTCTATAAACCAGCAAAAACAGTGTCTAAAAAAGTGGAGGGAGGCAGGCAAAAAGTTAGGGGTGACTACCCTAAGGCTGTCAGGTCTAACATGTGTCCCCCCCAGCTGAAAGTGGGGAGAGCTACCCGACCTCCTGGGAGCTCTCATCGCTAAGGCGGAAGTACCTGGAGAGACCATCAGCATTGGCGTGGTCAACCCCTGGGCGATGTTCCACCGTAAAGTCCATCCCCTGTAGGGAAATGGACCACCTCAAGAGTTTTGGGTTCTCACCCCTCATCTGCATGAGCCATCTGAGGGGCCTGTGGTCTGTCTGAACCCGGAAGTGAGTCCCAAACAGGTAGGGTCTTAGCTTCTTCAGTGCCCAGACCACAGCAAAAGCTTCTCTCTCAATAGCACTCCACCTCTGTTCCCGTGGTAATAGCCTTCTGCTAATAAAGACTACCGGTTGATCTCTGCCCTCCTCTTTCAGCTGTGCTAGGACTGCCCCTATGCCATGCTCTGAAGCGTCTGTCTGCACGATAAATTCCTGGGAGTAGTCAGGGGCCATGAGTACGGGGGCCGTGCACATGGCTTCCTTCAGGGCGTCAAAGGCTTTCTGACAAGCCTCTGTCCAATTCACCAACCTAGGTTGTTTCTTGGAAGTGAGTTCTGTCAAGGGTGTTACAATGGTACCATAGCCCTTGACAAATCTGCGGTAGTATCCTGTGAGGCCTAGAAAGGCTCTCACCTCAGTCTGCGTTCGCGGTGGTTGCCAGGCCTTGATAGTTTCAATCTTGGCCTGGAGTGGCTGCACCTTGCCACCACCCACTAGGTGTCCCAAGTACACCACGGAACCCTGCCCAATCTGGCACTTACTGGCCTTGATGGTCAGGCCTGCCTGTTGCAGGGCCTGAAGCACCTCCTTGAGGTGAAGCAGGTGTTCCTCCCAGCTGGAACTGTAGACAGCTATGTCATCCAGGTAGGCTGCACAGAAGGCATCCTTGCCAGCTAGGACCCCGTTAACCAACCGTTGGAAGGTAGCGGGGGCATTTTTCAACCCAAACGGCATCACCCGGAACTGGTAATGGCCATCAGGGGTTGAGAATGCGGATCTTTCCTTGGCCCCCTCAGTCAGGGCGATCTGCCAGTACCCTGAAGTAAGATCAAACGTACTCAGGAACTTGGCAGCGCCTAGCCTGTCCACGAGCTCATCAGCTCGGGGGATGGGGTGAGCATCAGTCCGTGTGACTGAGTTGAGACCCCGGTAGTCCACACAGAACCGGAGTTCTGGCTTCGCACCTGGGGCAGTAGCCTTAGGGACCAACACCACTGGGCTGGCCCAGGGACTACTGGATTTCTCGATAACCCCTAGAGTCAACATCTTGGAGACCTCCTCCTTGATGCTGGCCTTCAACTTATCCGACAACCTGTAAATTTTGTTCTTCGCAGGGAGACTGTCACCAGTGTCAATATCATGAACACAGAGGTGGGTCAGTCCAGGAGTAAGGGAGAACAGGGGGGAGAACTGCTCCAACAGCTCATAGCAGTCTCCTTTCTGGTTTAGAGTCAGGGAGTCAGACAGAATGACCCCGCTTACTGACCCATCACCTTCTTGGGCAGAGAGGAGGTCGGGGAGAGGTTCACTCTCCTCTTCCGTTCCTTCATCTGTGACCAGAAGCATGTTGATCTCCGACCTCTCAAAATGAGCTTTTAGTCAGTTCACATGGAGCACCCTTAGGGGATTCCTAGGGGTTTGGAGGTCCACTAGGTAAGTGGCATCCCTTTTCCGCTCCTTTATTTCAAATGGGCCAGACCAGCGGTCCTGGAGAGCTCTGGGCTCTACTGGCTCCATTACCCACACTTTGTCTCCAGGTTGAAACTCTACCAGGGTGGCCTTCTGGTCATACCAGTGTTTCATTACCTCTTGACTGGTCTCAAGGTTACTTTGGGCCTCTTTCCAGAAGCGGGTCATCTGGTTGCGGAGGGCCAACATATAGCTGACCACATCCTGAGGGGGTGTCTTGGGAGCTTTCTCCAATCCCTCCTGGACAATGCTTAAGGGTCCCCTGACAGGGTACCTGTAGAGAAGCTCAAAGGGACTGAACCCTACCCCCCTCTGGGGGACCTCTCTGTAAGCAAAGAGAAGGCATGGTAAGAGGACGTCCCACTTACGCCTCATGGCCTCCGGGAGGCCACCAATCATGCCTTTCAGGGTCTTGTTGAATCTCTCCACAAGACCGTTAGACTGGGGGTGATGAACTTGTAAGTTACACCACACGCATCCCACAGAGACTTCATGTATGCAGACATGAAGTTAGTGCCTCTGTCAGACACTATTTCCTTGGGGAATCCCACACGGGTAAATATCCCCATCAGGGTTCTGGCCACCACCGGTGCAGTTACGATCCTCAGAGGGATTGCCTCTGGGTAACGGGTGGCATGGTCCACCAAAACCAGGATGAACCTGTTGCCTAAGGCAGTTTTGGGGTCCAAGGGACCAACAATGTCGATGCCCACCCTTTCAAAGGGGGTGCCAACGACAGGAAGTGGAATCAGGGGGGTTTTAACCCTTTTTCCTGCTTTACCACTGGCCTGGCAGGTAGGACAAGATCTGCAGAACTTATCTGAGTGTGTCCTCATTTTGGGCCAATAAAAGTGGGTGACAAGCCTGTTAAAGGTCTTGCCCTGCCCCAAATGTCCTGCCAGGGGAATGTCGTGAGCCAGACCCAGTAGGAAGGTTCGGTAACATTGGGGGACCACCAGCATACGTGCTGCCCCAAAGGCCGGAACCTTAGGCTCACTGTAGAGGAGATAATTCTCCCAATATAGGTGGTGATCGCCAGAGGCGTCGCCTGCTGCCTGGTTTGAGGCTTGTTTCCTCAAACCTTCCAGAGTGGGACATTCTTTCTGCGCCTTGCAGAATTCCTCCCTGGTGGGTCCACCCTCAACTTGCCAGCCAGCAAGCTCAGGTAAGTCACCTAGGGCGGCAATGTCTTCCCCAGTTGGCTCGGGAGCCTCCTCCTCAGGAGCCCCGTCAGCCACTGTGGTAACTTCTGGGGCCGGTTTCCCGCGCCCCTGGTCCCTCCTCCTGGCAGCTCTCTGGGCCATCGTTCCAGGCTCCAGATGCCCTTGACTTCCCTCTCGGTCAGCCATGGACCGTGTGGTCGTGCAGACCCACTCAGGTAACCCTAACATCTCCAGGTGAGACCTGAGCTCCACTTCTTTCCAAGCAGTGTGCTCAAGATCATTGCCTAACAGACAATCTACAGGCATGGCAGGACTCACAGCTACTTTCAGAGTACCAGAGACCCCCCCCCACTCAAAGGGAACCAGAGCCACTGGTAGGTGACTCTCGGGATTGTCAGCGACTCTGACCTGGTGGAATGTATTAGGTACTATCTGCTCTGTTGACACCAGCTGACTCTTGATAGTAGTCATACTGGCTCCTGTGTCACGCAGAGCCTCCACCTTCTGCCCATCAATGGTGACCCACTGCCGGTACTTGGAAGTATTTTTGGGCATGTGGGCCTTGGGCACCATTTCTCCTTCTCCCAGGGACACTAGGGAAATCTCTACCTGCTCCCCAAAGCTACTTGGGTCCATCTCCCCCCGAGCGCTACACTAGTCAACCCAGGTGCCTGTCCGGTAGTGGACGGTGCCCTCTTAGGACACTGTGGATCGCCTTTGTAGTGACCATACTGGTAACACTCCATGCATTTGGGGCTAGATTTCCCTGACTTGTCATATGTCCCTGGCTTTTTCCCAAATTTGGAAAAGGAAGGGTTGCCACCCCCTCCCTGGGAATTCTTTTGGGGGCCTTTGGAAAGTTCCTTATCCACAAGTTTATCTCCCCCCTCTTTCTTCTGTTGGGAACCCTGACCACCTTTGTGGGAGTCCCCCCCAGGTACCTTCTTGGACACTCTGGTGCTAACCCAGAGGTCCGCCTCCTCAGCAGGCTTCCTGGGATCAGTCAGCTTACTATACACTAGGTGCTGGCGCAACTCTGTATAAGTAGTATTAAGCATATGCTCTCTCAGAATCAAGTCATATAAACCTTTATAATCTGCTACTTTGTTGCCCCGCACCCATCCATTCAGTGCCTTACTGGAGAAATCAAAGAAATCTACCCATGTTTGTGTGGTTTGTTTGGTGCTGTCCCTGAACCTCTGACGGTATCCCTCAGGGGTCAGCCCAAACTTGGCAAGTAAAGTGGATTTCTGAAGTGGGTATGTGTTTTGATCAGGTTGATCCAATGTGAGAAGTGTGTCCCTCCCCAATGGCGGCACATAACCCCACATAGCTACCCCCCATTGCCCTTCAGGAACCTCATGAGCCCTTAGTGCAACTTCATAAGCAGCTAACCATTTATCTATGTCATCTCCCACCACAAAACTGGGCACCAAATTTTTGGGTATACGAACCTTCTTTTCTCCAGCAGGTCCTGTCTGTATGCTGCCACCATTATTGCTGGATTCAGACTGCCTCGCCTTGATCTCCAGCTCCTTGAGACTCAGTTCATGAGCCAACAATAGTTTCTTTTCAGCCAAAGCTCTTTCAGCTTCCACTTGTTTGGCTGCTCTTTCAGCTTCCGCTTGTTTGGCTGTCCTTTCAGCTTCTGCTTGAATCTGTTTGGCTGTTCTTTCAGCTTCACTTTGTTTGGCTTCTCTCTCTGCCCTCCTCTCCTCCTGTTGAGCCTCAATTTTCAGTTTTGCCATTTGCAATTGGAACTCCCTTTCCTCTCTCCTTTCCTCTGCGGTCAGGCTTTGCATAGAGACACTGCTCCCTGGTCTGGAAGGGGGCACAATTGCAGTGGTAACACCATCCACAGATAGTGAAAATTCCTCTGAGGGGCCATGTTCTGGCTCCTCTTCCTCATCATCCTCTAAATGGGCTTCTGCCCAGGCCCTCAGCGCCACTTGAAAGTCCTCCTTTCTGGAGGCCCCTTGGGTGGGTACCCTCAATGCCCTGCAGAATCCTCTTAGTTGTTTGACCGTATATGCATCCAACGGGACTAGGTCAAATTCCCCTGTCTGAGACCAAGTCAGACATGTTGAGTGAGGATTTAGTTTTTGAAAATTATCAGGAAAAAAAAATCGGGTTTTCAAAAAGAGATAAAAACCAAGTTGACCTTCAACTGTGGGTAGGTAGTGAAATACTTAGCTACTGTATGTCACTGCACAAATACAAGTCCTATCCTCACCGCTGATCACCAATGTTAGAAATGGGTTTTTTGGTTGGCAGTCAGGTTACCCCCTGTCCAAGCAAAAGCCCTCACTCTAGTCAGGGTAAGTCACACACAATCCAAGATTATCCTGTGCCCACCCTCTGGTAGCTTGGCACGAGCAGTCAGGCTTAACTTAGAAGGCAATGTGTAAAGTATTTGTGCAATAAATCATACAATACCACCATATAGCACCACAAAAATACACCACACAGTGTTTAGAAAAATATATAATATTTATCAGGATAATTGTAGGTCAAAAAGAATAAAGTTGCAATGGAAAATTGTAGAAATATCACAGGACAGTGATATAAAGTATCTTAAGTCTTTAGAATATAAACAAAGTCTCTTTCAAGCACAAGTACCTGGTTGGGAGTGGAAAAATCTCCTCAGAGGGCCACAAGAGAAGAGGTGCGTGGAAAAAGGGTGTGTGCGTCGATTTCTCCCCAGCACACACGGACTTGCGTCGTTATTTTCCACGCGGGGAAGTCGGCGTCGTTTTCCGGCGCGTGGACAGTCTCTTTCTGTGGATCGCGGGGATTACCAGATGTCCCGGGTCTGTGCGTGGATTTTCCTGCTTGTTCTCCGGCTGCGCGTCGGTCTGCGGGGCTGCGCGTCGAAATTACGATCTCACGGCAGGCGTCGCATCGATTTCTCCTCTAGACTTCGATCTGCGGGGCTGCGCGTTGAAATTACGATCTCACGGCAGGCGTTGCGTCGATTTTTCCTCTAGAGGTCGGGCGGCGTTGTCCTTGCGAGGCCGTGCGTCGGATCTTCGATAGTCCCAAGAGCGTCACGTCGATCAGCATCGGAGTGCGGCGTTTTTCTCGCCGCGAAACAAGCTGTGCGTCGAAATTTTCGGCGCACGGAGCGTCCAAGTAAAAGAGAGAAGTCTTTTTGGTCCTGAGACTTCAAGGAACAGGAGGCAAGCTCTATCCAAGCCCTTGGAGAGCACTTTCACAGCCAGACAAGAGTTCAGCAAGGCAGCAGGGCAACAGCAAGGCAGCAGTCCTTTGTAGAAAGCAGACAGGTGAGTCCTTTGAGCAGCCAGGCAGTTCTTCTTGGCAGGATGTAGTTTCTGGTTCAGGTTTCTTCTCCAGCAAGTGTCTGATGAGGTAGGGCAGAGGCCCTGTTTTATACCCAAATGTGCCTTTGAAGTGGGGGAGACTTCAAGGAGTGGCTAAGAAGTGCACCAGGTCCCCTTTCAGTTCAATCCTGTCTGCCAGGGTCCCAGTAGGGGGTGTGGCAGTCCTTTGTGTGAGAGCAGGCCCTCCACCCTCCTAGCCCAGGAAGACCCTTTCAAAATGCAGATGTATGCAAGTGAGGCTGAGTACCCTGTGTTTGGGGTGTGTCTGAGTGAATGCACAAGGAGCTGTCAACCAAGCCCAGCCAGACGTGGATTGTAAGGCACAGAAGGATTTAAGTGCAAAGAAATGCTCACTTTCTAAAAGTGGCATTTCTAGAATAGTAATATTAAATCCGACTTCACCAGCCAGTAGGACTTTGTATTACCATTCTGGCCATACTAAATATGACCTTCCTGCTCCTTTCAGATCAGCAGCTGCCACTTCAACAGTGTATGAGGGCAGCCCCAATGTTAGCCTATGAAGGGAGCAGGCCTCACAGTAGTGTGAAAACGAATTTAGGAGTTTTACACTACCAGGATATATAACTACACAGGTACATGTCCTGCCTTTTACCTACACAGCACCCTGCCCTAGGGGTTACCTAGGGCACACATTAAGGGTGACTTATATGTAGAAAAAGGGGAGTTCTAGGCTTGGCAAGAACTTTTAAATGCCAAGTCGATGTGGCAGTGAAACTGCACACACAGGCCTTGCAATGGCAGGCCTGAGACAAGGAGAAGGGGCTACTTAAGTGGGTGGCACAACCAGTGCGGCTGGCCCACTAGTAGCATTTAATTTACCAGCCCTATGCACATAGAGTGCACCTTACTAGGGACTTATAAGTAAATTAATAGTCCAATCAGGTATGATTCCAGGTTACCATGTTTTAGGGGAGAGAGCATATGCACTTTAGCCCTGGTTAGCAGAGGTAAAGTGCTCAGAGTCTATAAACCAGCAAAAACAGTGTCCAAAAAAAGTGGAGGGAGGCAGGCAAAAAGTTAGGGGTGACTACCCTAAGGCTGTCAGGTCTAACAGTAAGGAAGCTGCATCTACAGTCTCTACCAGATAAGGCGTTACTAAAGGTATGTAACTTGCTCATCTGATAGAGAATACTAGCTGCCGATCCCTTACCTTGAACAGATGCCCAAGCAATACCATTCCTCGAGGTGGGTCTGCAAACTAATTTCATAAAAAGAAAGTTCTGGTGGAGTGAACAAGCAAAGTCGGGACTCTACGGATGTTGGTACGTTTGCAAAGATGCCCTCTTTACAGCATGAAATTAGAAATTAGTTTTTAAGGCCTCAGGAGGTTTCTTTTTCGCCGGGTGCCTAGCAGATCTTAATGCAGAGTATGACTCATCTAGAAATGGTCCGCTTCTGCACAGCCGACCTTTCTTTGCACCCACATATCTCATGAAGAGTTGGTTATCCAACAAGAACTGTTCTGTACGATCAAGGTAGAAAGATGACGCTCTTTTTGGGTCCAGGCAGTGGAGTCTCTCCTCCTCCTTAGAAGTATGTGGGGGTGCATAAAAAGTAGGCAAGGTGATAGATTGACCTATATAAACAGGCATGACCATCTTTGGCAGAAAAGAGGCCCTGGTGCAAAGCACCACTTTGTCAGGATAAACGGAGAGGTAAGGCGGTTTAGATGAAAAGGACTGCTGCTCACTTGCTCTGCGGGTAGATGTAACTGCCAAAAGGAAGGTTGTTTTCAATGTGAGAAGCTTGAGGGGACAGTTGTGAAGAGGCTCTAAAAAAGCACACATCAGAAAGGCCAGAACCAAATTAAGATCCTACTGGGGCATATCGAATGGGGTTGGAGGGAAGAGATGAGTGAGATTTTTTAGGAACCTACGTACCATAGGAGACTTGAACAAGAAAGGTTGATTAGGCAACCACAAAAAAGCTGAAATAGAAGGTAAATAGCCTTAAGAGTGCCCAAGGCGGAGCCCTGCTGGGTGAGGGAAAGAATGAACAGTAGAACCTCAGAAAGAAAGGCAGAAAGGGGATCAACAGACTTGTCTGTCCACCATGCCACAAATTTCTTCCAACAACAGGCTTATACTGTTTTGGTGGTGGGATGCCTGGCTGCCAAGATGACATTACAGACTTCAGGATGGAAGATCAAAAGCAGACAACTGTCGCTACTCAATCTCCACGCAAGGAGGCAGAGAGTGGGCTTGTTCAGGTGAAGAACTGTCATCTGCAACTGCAACAGATGATCTTCCAGAAGGGGCAGTCTGATCCGAGGATCGATTGACATGCTCAGAAGCTCTGGATACCAGACTCTCTGTGCCCAGTCCATTGCCACAAAGATTACTTTGGCCCGGTCGTTTCTGATCTTCTTGAGAAATCTGGGTGGAGTGGTATGGGTGGAAAAGCATACAGGAGGCCCGAATTCGACTTCAGAAGAAAAGCGTCTCAAGCGTGAGTGCTGCCTACGAAACTCCAATGCGCAAAACTGCTGACATTGCAAATTATTGGCAGAGGCTAAAAGATCTAACCAAGGCTCTCCCCTCTGCTGAAAAAAAACATGCACTACCTCCGGACACCATTCCTAATCCGGTAGACATTTCTGGCTGAGTTCATCTGCTCTGGTGTTTAGAGAGCCTGTTCCAGCAATGTTCAGACACTGGGAGCCTCCTGACAATGGGTCCATGTCCCCACCTCACCCTGCTTGTTGCAGTAATACATAGAGGTTCTGTTATCCGTGAACACATGCACTGTATTTCCCTTGATAGAGGGAAGAAAAGTTTTCTTTTCGAGTCGGATTGCACGGAGCTCCAACATGATGATGTGGAGTCCAGCTTCCGCCAGAGACAAGATTCCTCTGATCTCCACCTCTCCCAGATGGCCGCACCATCCCAGGAGTGACGTATTAGTCACTGTCAGATCTGGGAAGGAAGAGGAATGTGCCTCTGACCCAACCGCACTTTGTTCACCATCACTTCAGGTCTCTTGCAGTTCCCTCCAAGATCTGGACCATGTCGGAGTGAATCCTCTGATGCTGTGCCCACTAGAACTGCAGGTCCCCCTGCAGAGCCCACATATGCCATCTGGCATGTGTCACAGCAGGATGCAGAGGGGAATGAAGTCCAGCAGCCTCGGAGTCAGTTTACTTAAATCTCAGATAGAGTATGAAACACCGGTATCATAGCCTGAATATCCTGGACTAACCGCTTGGGAGGATTGGCCTGAAACTGCACAGTGACCAGAACAGCTCCGATGAAGAGGAGCATATGAGAGTGAGTCAGGTGTGACTTTGGTGCTTTTATAGTGAACCCCAGCGAATGCAGTAGGTTTGCTGTAGTCTGGAGGTGGGAGACAATAGCCTGGGGCAAGCCTGTCTTTAACAGCCAGTCGTCGAGGCAGGGGAATGACCAGACTGCTGACCACCTGACCCACGAGGTTGTTGGGTCCTAAGCACTCAGCCACATAGAGGTTGGGCAGCTTGCGCACCTTAGAGGCTGGATGGGAATTAGCACGGATGGAAGTTCCTTCTGTAGCCACGAAATGAGTGAAAGGCGTGGGGGAGAGGGGGTTTACCTGTTCATCAGGGAAGCTTGGACATCCCCCAAAAAGCCAGACATCCTCAGCTAGGCATGGTGCCTCAGGGCCACTGTCGTTTAAACCGATTTGCCTAGCGAATCGGTCATGTCCAGTCCGTAACGGACCATGAACTTCACTGCACCTCTTCCGTCGGCAACAGCCTAAGAGTGTACAGCACGAGCCTCCTCCAGGACCTGTGGCAGCACTTCAGCAACCATGTCCCACAGCATATTGGATTAATGGCCCAAAAGGCATGTGGTGTTCACAGACCACAATACAAGGCTGGGGAAGAAAACATGCTCTTCCCAAATTAATCCACCCTTTTTGATTCAATATCCAGGGGAGCGGTAGGGAACGCACCATGGGAAGTTGAGGCTTGGACCACCAACCTCTCAGAGTTGAGGTGTTGCATCAGGAAACTTAGGTCCCCAGGTGTGGGAGATGGAGGCTGTTAATCATCCTATTCACAGGAGCCCCTATGCTGCGTTTGGACCAGGTACCCAGAAGGGCGTCTGTGAGGGCATCACTGACCAGGAGTAGGGAATCTGAAGTGGAAGTTCCCGGTTGCAGAAACTCTGTCAAGATATGAGTCCTGAATAGCACCGAGGGTAGATGAAGATCCAAGACCTCAGTCGCCCTTCTCACCACCACTGCATAAAAGGCTCTCTCCTCCATAGCCATGATAGAAGGAGAAACCATGGCAATATCTGGAGATGCATCCAGTCCACTGGCTTGACCCAAGTCCTCACACTGGACCATTTCTTTTTCGATCTGATCGAGGAGGCAAAGCTCCTGCCGACGTCAGGAGACACCCATCCGGCTCCGTGCTGGAGTCGGGGATGGTGCCACTGGTGGGTGCAGGGAGTGTTGGCATCAGGACTGGCGCCGGAGAAGGTCAAAGTGACTACGACCGGCGCCGGTCCTGATCCAGAACTGGATCCCTGGAAGCCGATCAGTGCCGAAGCTGCCAGCATGGAACCTGATTGGGTCTCCTGTGAATTCGCAGGGCCCAAAGACACTCCAACAGGGTCGGACTGCACAACAATTTGATGCATGGCCTCATAAAAATCTTTTAATTGGTCAGGGGTCGCTCCGGCTCCCGGAAGACTGGGCATGCGCGGAGTCGGCCCAGACACAGGTTCCAAAAACAAGGCCTAGAATGATGACACTCCTTTGTTGCTGACTGATGAGAAGTGGAAATGCGCTTCAACTCCTTACTCTTTTTCTTGTGCCTCGAACTACCCGAACGCACTGAGGAATTCTGACTCAAGGCCTTGATCTGCGTGCCAAGTCGCCACCAGCTTTAGGGATCGCTCCCTCAAAGCCTTCGGATGCATGGACAGAGACTCAGAGCATGACTTTGGGTTGTGCTCCAGACACCACAAGCAAACGAGGTGTGGATCTGTCACACATATCGTCTGATGAAAGAATCCGCAGGCCTTAAAACCCGTCTTCTGTGATGACATCCCCAACACACCAGGAGTAATCTAAAAAAGAATATATCAAAAAAGACCTGTCACAAAAAAAATAATAATACAGGGAGTGCAGAATTATTAGGCAAATGAGTATTTTGACCACATCATCCTCTTTATGCATGTTGTCTTACTCCAAGCTGTATAGGCTCGAAAGCCTACTACCAATTAAGCATATTAGGTGATGTGCATCTCTGTAATGAGAAGGGGTGTGGTCTAATGACATCAACACCCTATATCAGGTGTGCATAATTATTAGGCAACTTCCTTTCCTTTGGCAAAATGGGTCAAAAGAAGGACTTGACAGGCTCAGAAAAGTAAAAAATAGTGAGATATCTTGCAGAGGGATGCAGCACTCTTAAAATTGCAAAGCTTCTGAAGCGTGATCATCGAACAATCAAGCGTTTCATTCAAAATAGTCAACAGGGTCGCAAGAAGCGTGTGGAAAAACCAAGGCGCAAAATAACTGCCCATGAACTGAGAAAAGTCAAGCGTGCAGCTGCCACGATGCCACTTGCCACCAGTTTGGCCATATTTCAGAGCTGCAACATCACTGGAGTGCCCAAAAGCACAAGGTGTGCAATACTCAGAGACATGGCCAAGGTAAGAAAGGCTGAAAGACGACCACCACTGAACAAGACACACAAGCTGAAACGTCAAGACTGGGCCAAGAAATATCTCAAGACTGATTTTTCTAAGGTTTTATGGACTGATGAAATGAGAGTGAGTCTTGATGGGCCAGATGGATGGGCCCGTGGCTGGATTGGTAAAGGGCAGAGAGCTCCAGTCCGACTCAGACGCCAGCAAGGTGGAGGTGGAGTACTGGTTTGGGCTGGTATCATCAAAGATGAGCTTGTGGGGCCTTTTCGGGTTGAGGATGGAGTCAAGCTCAACTCCCAGTCCTACTGCCAGTTCCTGGAAGACACCTTCTTCAAGCAGTGGTACAGGAAGAAGTCTGCATCCTTCAAGAAAAACATGATTTTCATGCAGGACAATGCTCCATCACACGCGTCCAAGTACTCCACAGCGTGGCTGGCAAGAAAGGGTATAAAAGAAGGAAATCTAATGACATGGCCTCCTTGTTCACCTGATCTGAACCCCATTGAGAACCTGTGGTCCATCATCAAATGTGAGATTTACAAGGAGGGAAAACAGTACACCTCTCTGAACAGTGTCTGGGAGGCTGTGGTTGCTGCTGCACGCAATGTTGATGATGAACAGATCAAAACACTGACAGAATCCATGGATGGCAGGCTTTTGAGTGTCCTTGCAAAGAAAGGTGGCTATATTGGTCACTGATTTGTTTTTGTTTTGTTTTTGAATGTCAGAAATGTATATTTGTGAATGTTGAGATGTTATATTGGTTTCACTGGTAATGATAAATAATTGAAATGGGTATATATTTTTTTTTGTTAAGTTGCCTAATAATTATGCACAGTGATAGTCACCTGCACACACAGATATCCCCCTAACATAGCTAAAACTAAAAACAAACTAAAAACTACTTCCAAAAATATTCAGTTTTGATATTAATGAGTTTTTTGGGTTCATTGAGAACATGGTTGTTGTTCAATAATAAAATTAATCCTCAAAAATACAACTTGCCTAATAATTCTGCACTCCCTGTACAACTGAGTGGTAGCTCTCTGATCTGCGCTGGCTGATGCAAAAAAGAAAAGAACTGACGCCGACACACCTGGGTGGTGACTATGTAGGTAATGTGATGTCATTTTCGGCACTGATGACAGAATGTGGAGCCGATCGACGCCACCTTCCAGACTGCAGGGGTACTATTCACAAAAAACATTCTGGATCCAGTCCGACGC
Organism: Pleurodeles waltl; assembly: GCF_031143425.1. NCBI lineage: Eukaryota > Metazoa > Chordata > Amphibia > Caudata > Salamandridae > Pleurodeles > Pleurodeles waltl. The sequence continues at coordinate 925,418,225 of NC_090440.1, forward strand.
CTGGGAAGAATTGAAAGGTAAAGAATCTGCAGCTAGAAGTCTTTATCAGATGGCATACATATATCTACTTGGGATTTCAATATTTGACCTTGCTACACACTTTACATCACAGTTCAATACCTCACTGTTCTCCGTAGGCCAAAGGGGAGTGAAATCGCACTCCACTATGTAGATAATAAAGTGGTACTGCAGGCAAAACAGTAAGCCACACTGACCTTCCTTCTGAATGTCTATAACATTATAGGGTCTCTCCCAGGTCAATATCTAATCCACCAGAGTCCCCTCTGCACCAACCTACCTCTGCAGTGTTACCAGGCTGCACATGACAGTAGTCGCCCCCCTACCCCACCCCTACACACACACTTTTTGCCTGATATCTGATGCTAACTTGACTGAGAGTGTCCTCGGATCCTGTTAACCAGGCCCCAGCACCAGTGTTCTTTCCCTAAACTGTACCATTGCTTCCACAATTGGCACACCTCTGGCACACAGCTAAGTCCCTTGTAAAAAGTACCAGTGGTACCAAGGGCCATGGCCAGACAGGGTCCTTAAGAGCTGTAGCAAGTATAATACCATCCTAAGGTACCCCTCACCAAACACATGCATACTGCCATTGCAGATTGTGTGAGATGGTGGGGAGAAAAGAGTAAAGAAGACATGGCATCCCTCCCTGGGTGCCATGTCTACGAAACACTGCCCGAAGCATAGGTAAGTCACCCCTATAGCAGGCCTTACAGCCCTAACGGAGGGTACACTATACTGCAGGTGAGGGCATAGCTGCATGGGCAATATGCCCCTACAGTGTCTAAGTCCATTCTTAGACATTGTAAGTGAAGTGTGGCCATATTAAGTAAATGGGCTGGGAGTTTGTCATTACGAACTCCACAGCTCCATGATGGCTTCACTGAAGACTGGGAAGATTGGTTTGACACCTCTCAGCACAAAAAACCCCCCTTTATGCTAGTTTTGGATTTATTGTAAAATGCACATAGAGGGCATCGAAGAGATGCCCTGTGTTTTTCACCCAACCCTTTAGTGTAACGCTGACCAATCCGTGCCAGCCTGGCACTAACAGACAAGTTTCTGACCCCATGGGGTGAGAGCCTTTGTGTTCTCTGCAGTCAGGAACAAAGGCTGCTCTGGGTGGAGGTGTTTTACACCTCCCCCCTGCAGGAACTGCAACACTTGGCAGTGAGTCTCAAAGGCTCAGGCCTCCTGTTACAGTGCCCTAGGGCACTAAAGCTAGTGGAGATGCCCGCCGCCCGGACCAGGCCCCACTTTGGTGGCGGGTAAATTAGGAAAAACAAGGAGAAGTGACCACTGCAGCTAGGACCATCACTAAGGTGTCCAGAGCTGAAGTAACCCCTCCTTGAAAAATCCTCTATCTTGTTTTGGAGAAGAGAGACCAATAGGGATAGGAATGTGCCCACCTCCCAAAGGGAGTGGGCACAGGAAGGGTGTAGCCACCCTCAGGGACAGTAGCCATTGGCCACTGCTCTCTGACCCCTGTAACACCCCTAAATCTAGTAGTTAGAGGCTACCCTGAACCTTGCTCTTTGGATTCCTGGCAACCTCAAGAAAAAGGACTGAAGAGCCGACCCCAGCATTGAAGACTCCAGACAACAACTGACATGGCCCCAGCTCTACTAGCCTGTCTGCAGCTGCAAGATTCCTGCTACAAAAAGGCGACGCATCCTGAAGGACCAGCAACCTCTACAAACTTCCAGAGGTCTGCCTGCCCAGCAGAACAGCAGCCCTGCTCACAAGAAACATCCAAGAAGGACTCTAAAACGGCCCCGGATCCGTGAGCCCTGCCCACTCTGCACCTGATGCCCATGTCCAGGTGGCCCACCAGTCCAGAGAAGGTCCCCAGGCAATTCCGACCTTGACTCCACCCAACTGGCCAACACGACAACGCCTGCAGCCTGAATCCGGAGGACCCCCTGACCGCAACCAGATCAGACGAAGATTCCCGACGTCCAAAGATACCCCTGCAGCCCCCTGGCCTTGGGGATTCAGACTGACGGTACAGCAACATCCAGCGGATGCCTCTCCTACTTGTGCAGCTGTTGGTTTTCCGCAGCCGACTCCATGGACCCCGACTGAAGCATCTTTGTGACCCCTGGAGTTCCCCCCCTGGAAAGCACTGGGCACCCGACTCTGGGTATGCACCTGCACCTGGCCGTCCCTATGCCGCTCAGGGTATGTGTTTGGTGCTGACCTGTGGCCCCATTTGGTACTTACCTGCAGTCTGTTTCTTTCAGAGTACCAGTCCTCACAGGATTCCACTAAATACCCAACACCAACTTTGACCTCTGCACCTGGCCCAGTGTTGCTGGTGGTGCACTTTTGGGGTCAACTTGAACTCTGACCTGTGGACATCCTAACCCTTTTAAGACTGGGATCATAAGTTGAGTACTTACCTGTTTACTGTGCAACACCTTTCCTCCCCTAGAACTACATTGGTTCCTGTATTTGCACTAGGTGTCAGTTTTTTAAACTGAAAAAGTGATACTTGCGTGTAAACTGTTTTACCTGCAAAACCCAAACAAACTGCATTTGAAATAGAAGCTTGATACAAACTTACAACTGTACTGACCTGCAACAAATATCCTTTGGGTTCTAGAAATAAAGTAACAAAATATGTTTTTGCTATATAAAATATTTGCCTGGAGTTAGTCATTGAGTGTGTGCCTCGTTTCTTGCATGTGTGTACACAACAAATGCTTTGCACTACACTCTGATAAGTCCAACTGCTTGACCACTCTACCACAAAAGACAACCTTAGTATTATCTACTTTAGCCTCTGTTAAGCCGTTGGGGATCCACTGCGCTCTGTGCACACTATACCTTATTTTGGTATAGTATATACAGAGCGAGCTTCCTACAGTCTTCTTAATAGCTAAGCAGCCATTCCGACCAGAGCTATCATGAACCTTAGGCATCTGGAATTTCCTGAAATTAATCAAGACCTCCTAAATGAAAATTTTTCTATAAAAGTAAGTTAGTGACCTAACTGGTCCTTCAAACTAATATACAATAACTGGCTCTTAGTAAAACACATTGAAAGATCAGCTTACACACAAATATATTAATAGAAAATAATGCTTTTCTTTCAGAAATTAAAAAACATTCTGTGCTGGCTGCAGCCCGGGAGCCGAACTTACTGCCACATAGAATGACATCAAAATTACTGTTGTCTCAAATGGAGCTGAAGCAACCATGTTAAAATATCTTTTTGTCACTTTTTGATACCAGCATCACTTTACTTTTCTACAGAAAGTCCACAAACCAGGAGACCAGAACATTATCTTACAATAAGTACATAAACCATAACAATATGCATTAAAAACCATACACAAAAAAGATGAAATAAAATCAGTTAGTCACTCCAGCCTTGTTACCAATGAGTCCATTCATGCTAGAGAGTGCGTGGTAGCCTCAGAACCTCCTGAACTGTGGCCCGTGCAACTATAATGGGCAAGACCGGTGAGCAGTCCAAACTCTTGTTAGGATCATAAAGTGCTGGAAGTGCCGAAAAAGAGTTGCCAGTGACGCCCAGGCCTTACAACGCCTGTCCTGGGTTTAACACCCCAATCACAGAGCAAGGGCAGGCAGCAACTATGGTTCAAGGTCATGTCGGCAACTGTGGTATTTTACGTAGAGCTTGAATTCAGTAGCGTCAGTGCATCCCTGAAAAAAAGTATACATCTGGCTGAAAGCTGAACATCAATGCCTCTCAGGCAATCGGTGACTGCTTTGTTGCAGTGAGTGATGTCGCGACTGCTAAAAACACGTTTTAGCAAGTAGCACCTTAGGCTCATAAGGTCGAGGCAGAAGCAGGTGATCTGCTGCAGCGACTCCATTCTGAAAATGCACAGGTGACAGCTGTGCTCAACTGTGCCTTTTATCCGCCTCAATCTGTAGGACTTTAGGGGGATTAAGCCAAACCGCAGCTGAATAAGATCTTTTTTAAGTGTCAATTTCATTGGGCTCCTTAAGTATGCAGCTTTCCCCAGGTCGCTGTAAAACAATGCACATAGGTTGAGGTGTGTTTTGTGGGTGAGCTTTTGTAATCCTTTTCTTTTGATTTTATTTTTGAGTTTTTAGTTAGCATTTTAACATTTAGTTGTGGGTACAGATTTTGGTCAAAAATGCCCTTGGCTTCCAGATGAACCATCACCAATCTTACCTTATACTCCCTTCTAATTTTCTCTTCCTGAACACTACGCCAGAACAGAGCTTTAAGGGATCCATTAGGAGCCGCCTTGAGTTTGTGAAAGTATCCAAAGAATCCAGCTTTCATGGTGATAAATTGTTTGCTTAGTCCGAATTCCAATCTAATTTGCAGTGACAAGGTAGTAACGGCAAGACAGAACAAGCTTCTATAACATCGCATTTGAATTTGTCCAGCCATAAGCTAATTTGATCATCGAATATCAAAGAATCATAAGTTATGATTGGCATAAAATTGTCATCTATCACTTTGCATATGCCTCAAAGGTCTGGGCTGCGTATGTTTGCTGACAGTTTTAAAAAACTCATTATCATCGACAAGGAGATTGATTTTAGGGCCGAAAGCTTAGCTACCTGAAACGCACGTTGGTTAAAGTAGAGGCCTAGATACTTTAGAATATGGAACTTGTTCCAGAGCTACCTCATTTATGGTAATCTTGAATTTAGGGGCAGCGTCTTCTTGCCCCACAAACCATGATTTTTGATTTTGAATGGTTGACTTGATAATTTGTTGCTCTTACAGTACAACAGTAAACCCTGCAGCCCCACCACAGTGTGATCAAGTAGCAATGTGTCGTCTGCGTACTGGAGACAGTGGAAGTGAGTGCCTCAAACTTTGGAGGAAAGGCACGGACTAAGACTAGGGCATCATTTATATCAGCCAAATAGAGGTTGAACAATAACAGAGCTAAAATGCATCCTTGTTTAACACCAGTGTTGGACCAGATCTTACGGGTTATAACTCTGTCCAGGGCTGTTTTTACACTGACCCAGGATCTGGTCTATAGACTTCTAATGGCTCTGAGCAGGTTTTCCGAGATGCCCCAATTGGTCAACTTTTAAGACAGCCTTGGTCGGTCCACTTTATCGAACGCAGATGTGAAGTCGATTGAGGCTACATAGAGCGAGGGAGCGTCTTTGCTATTAGCTGCAGAGATTAACATAGACAAGATAGTTAAATTGTTCTCAGTTCCGTGCCTAAGCCAGACTGAGTAATGGGGATTATATACTTCGCACTGGTCCTTCCCTCTACCTTCATATTCAGAATTTTTGCAAAACATTTGCCCTTGATGTCGAGCAGGGCAATTAACCTGAAATTGGTGGGGTGATCCAATGCACCCTTTTTAGGGTCGAGCCTGCTTCGCATGCGCTTGCGCATGCGTTTCGCTAAGCGAGACGCTTTAGGAATTAAAAAGGGCTCGGAGCCCCGTCCACGTCACGTCAGTGTCTTTCATTGGCTCGTGGGCTTGCCTGTTAGAATCTGCTTGATTTCATTAGTGGAAGGCATGCATACGTCATGCCTTTTCCGGCGGATAGCCCTCCTCGAGCGCATCGACCAAGTACAGAAAACATGCGAGGCTCGTTGTTTTCCGTCCGGCTCGTGGACTTCTTTTTCTCTATTTTCCCAGCGCGATCTCGCTTGGCAGAAGTCGAGCGCTTCACATAATATCGACCCTGTTACAAAGTTAATTGCACTTTGTTCCGGTTATGTACATAAATGCACTTTTGCCGATAGGTTTCATTACGAGTGAAAAGTCGGGTTAAGCGTTTACAACGCTATCAGCTCTAACACGAGCAAACGCGAGACCCGTTGCATTGAAAATGCTTGCTGTTAATTGGCGTTAAGATTGCTTTAAGACTGCACCTCTCCAACTATTTGGTATTTTGTTCAGCAGGATGCAATTCTTGAAGAGGGGGCTTAGCATCGAGGTCCATTCCTCAGAGACTGATTTAAACATTTTGGTTGGCAGACCATTTGGTCCTGGGGCACCAGCTGAGCGAAATGTGCCTAGGTTCATTCAATCTTGCTTTTATCAGCAAGTGCTTCGTTTTAATGTTCCTGCTTTTCTTGGCAGTGGTCCCACATGACATCTGTAGGAAGTTGGCTCTGTATGTGCTATTTCAAAGTAAGGAATAGCATGCACAGAGTCCAAGGGTTCCCCTTAGAGGTAAAATAGTGGTAAAAAGAGATAATACTAATGCTCTATTTTGTGGTAGTGTGGTCGAGCAGTAGGCTTATCCAAGGAGTAGTGTTAAGCATTTGTTGTACATACACATAGGCAATAAATGAGGTACACACACTCGGAGACAAATCCAGCCAATAGGTTTTTGTATAGAAAAATATCTTTTCTTAGTTTATTTTAAGAACCACAGGTTCAAATTCTACATGTAATATCTCATTCGAAAGGTATTGCAGGTAAGTACTTTAGGAACTTCAAATCATCAAAATTGCATGTATACTTTTCAAGTTATTGACAAATAGCTGTTTTAAAAGTGGACACTTAGTGCAATTTTCACAGTTCCTAGGGGAGGTAAGTATTTGTTAGGTTAACCAGGTAAGTAAGACACTTACAGGGCTTAGTTCTTGGTCCAAGGTAGCCCACCGTTGGGGGTTCAGAGCAACCCCAAAGTCACCACACCAGCAGCTCAGGGCCGGTCAGGTGCAGAGTTCAAAGTGGTGCCCAAAACGCATAGGCTAGAATGGAGAGAAGGGGGTGCCCCGGTTCCGGTCTGCTTGCAGGTAAGTACCCGCGTCTTCGGAGGGCAGACCAGGGGGGTTTTGTAGGGCACCGGGGGGGACACAAGCCCACACAGAAATTTCACCCTCAGCGGCGCGGGGGCGGCCGGGTGCAGTGTAGAAACAAGCGTCGGGTTCGCAATGTTAGTCTATGAGAGATCTCGGGATCTCTTCAGCGCTGCAGGCAGGCAAGGGGGGGATTCCTCGGGGAAACCTCCACTTGGGCAAGGGAGAGGGACTCCTGGGGGTCACTTCTCCAGTGAAAGTCCGGTCCTTCAGGTCCTGGGGGCTGCGGGTGCAGGGTCTCTCCCAGGCGTCGGGACTTTAGGTTCAAAGAGTCGCGGTCAGGGGAAGCCTCGGGATTCCCTCTGCAGGCGGCACTGTGGGGGCTCAGGGGGGACAGGTTTTGGTACTCACAGTATCAGAGTAGTCCTGGGGTCCCGCCTGAGGTGTCGGATCTCCACCAGCCGAGTCGGGGTCGCCGGGTGCAGTGTTGCAAGTCTCACGCTTCTTGCGGGGAGCTTGCAGGGTTCTTTAAAGCTGCTGGAAACAAAGTTGCAGCTTTTCTTGGAGCAGGTCCGCTGTCCTCGGGAGTTTCTTGTCTTTTCGAAGCAGGGGCCGTCCTCAGAGGATGTCGAGGTCGCTGGTCCCTTTGGAAGGCGTTGCTGGAGCAGGATCTTTGGAAGGCAGGAGACAGGCCGGTGAGTTTCTGGAGCCAAGGCAGTTGTCGTCTTCTGGTCTTCCGCTGCAGGGGTTTTCAGCTGGGCAGTCCTTCTTCTTGTAGTTGCAGGAATCTAATTTTCTAGGGTTCAGGGTAGCCCTTAAATACTAAATTTAAGGGCGTGTTTAGGTCTGGGGGGTTAGTAGCCAATGGCTACTAGCCCTGAGGGTGGGTACACCCTCTTTGTGCCTCCTCCCAAGGGGAGGGGGTCACAATCCTAACCCTATTGGGGGAATCCTCCATCTGCAAGATGGAGGATTTCTAAAAGTCAGAGTCACCTCAGCTCAGGACACCTTAGGGGCTGTCCTGACTGGCCAGTGACTCCTCCTTGTAGCTTTCTTTGTTCCCTCCAGCCTTGCCGCCAAAAGTGGGGGCCGTGGCCGGAGGGGGCGGGCAACTCCACTAAGCTGGAGTGCCCTGCTGGGCTGTGACAAAGGGGTGTGCCTTTGAGGCTCACCGCCAGGTGTCACAGCTCCTGCCTGGGGGAGGTGTTAGCATCTCCACCCAGTGCAGGCTTTGTTACTGGCCTCAGAGTGACAAAGGCACTCTCCCCATGGGGCCAGCAACATGTCTCTGGTGTGGCAGGCTGCTGGAACTAGTCAGCCTACACAGACAGTCGGTTAAGTTTCAGGGGGCACCTCTAAGGTGCCCTCTGGGGTGTGTTTTGCAATAAAATGTACACTGGCATCAGTGTGCATTTATTGTGCTGAGAAGTTTGATACCAAACTTCCCAGTTTTCAGTGTAGCCATTATGGTGCTGTGGAGTTCGTGTTTGACAGACTCCCAGACCATATACTCTTATGGCTACCCTGCACTTACAATGTCTAAGGTTTTGTTTAGACACTGTAGGGGTACCATGCTCATGCACTGGTACCCTCACCTATGGTATAGTGCACCCTGCCTTAGGGCTGTAAGGCCTGCTAGAGGGGTGTCTTACCTATACTGCATAGGCAGTGAGAGGCTGGCATGGCACCCTGAGGGGAGTGCCATGTCGACTTACTCATTTTGTTCCCACTAGCACACACAGGCTTGTAAGCAGTGTGTCTGTGCTGAGTGAGGGGTCTCTAGGGTGGCATAAGACATGCTGCAGCCCTTAGAGACCTTCCTTGGCATCAGGGCCCTTGGTACTAGAAGTACCAGTTACAAGGGACTTATCTGAATGCCAGGGTGTGCCAATTGTGGATACAATGGTACATTTTAGGTGAAGGAACACTGGTGCTGGGGCCTGGTTAGCAGGGTCCCAGCACTCTTCTCAGTCAAGTCAGCATCAGTATCAGGCAAAAAGTGGGGGGGTAACTGCAACAGGGAGCCATTTCTTTACACAAGCCCCCCCCAGCCCACAGGCCAGGAGACTCAGCCCAAGCTGGGAGAGTCTTCCTAGTCTGTCAGGCGAGGAAGAGTAGGAGAAATAGGCTGGTTAGTTGCAGGGCCTACTCTGCCTTACATCCTTCTGTTCAGGTCATTCCCTTTGGGGAACTGACCTACTTCCACAGTGATAGGACCTAGTCTGAATTGCCTCTTGTCTGCCTCTTCACCCATTCTTTCTATTTTGGTCTTAGAGGTATCCACCTCTGCTAACCTTATCTTGGCCAGGGTTACCCCTAGCTTACCCAGAGAGGTTACCCAGAGCTGGAGTAACCCCACCATGACCAATAGGGTCAGGGGGCCTAACTTGCTATTTGGCATGGGGTCAGACCACCATGCTAAGGATAGTGCAGCCATAAAGGCTAACACCCAGCAGAGGCCACTGACAGCTGTCAGTGCCCAGAACCACACCTTTAGCTCTTCACCTAAAAGGGAAGGGGCTAAGTTACAGGCCTCTTTGGGTTCAGGTTGCCTGTCTGCTGTATTAGAGTGGGGGGTTACCACATCTTGTAGTAAACACCCTTCTTCCACTCTTTCTTCTGTTAGCTGAGGAGCCACCCACTCAGGTTTAACAGTTGCCTGACTAGCCAGGACTTCTTGTGGGTCAGGTTGGACTTTATCAGGGCCATTTTTGGAGTTCTCCCCTACTGGAGCAGAATCTCCTTGGCTTGCTGTAACCTTGGCTAAAGGTTGTCCACCCTTCCTACTCTGTTTTCTTTTCTTCTTCTTCTGGGGCCTGCTTGCATTTACTGCAGAGGCAGGACTTCCAGAATCCTTGGGAGAGGACTGGCACTGGACCAGTTCCTCTCTTGGGCTCTGACTAACCTCTGGGTAGTCATTTCCAAGGAGACAATCAAGGGGGAGGTCTGTACTGACTACTACCCTTCTCCAGCTAAGAGTGCCACCCACTTCTATGGGCACTAAAGCCACAGGCCTCTTAGTGACCCTGTCTAGGCTAACTCTTACCCTGGCAGTCTCACCTGGGATGTACTGGTTTGAGAGCACCAGCCTGTCATGCACAATAGTGTGACTGGCACAAGTGTCTCTCAGGGCAGTGGTTGGGATTCCATTCACCAGTAGGTGGTGGAAGTGTCTACTTCCCTCTGGAATCTCCAACTCACCTGTTGGGCCCTGTTTCCAGTTGAAGGCTATGAAGACCTCCTCATCTGAGGAGTCATCTCCCATGGCTACACTGGTTACCCCTGGAATTTTGTTCTGGGGTTTGTTTTTGGGACAAGAAGTGTCCTTGGTGTGGTGCCCAGACTGTTTACAGTTGTGGCACCATGCCTTAGTGGCATCCCAGTTCTTACCCTGGTACCCACCTTTGTTTTGGGTTGTGTCTTGGGGCCCACCCACCTGTTCTGGTTTTTGGGGGCCTACAGAGAACTCTTTTTCTTTGTTTCTAGTGTCACCCACTTTCTCCTGGGGAGTTTTTGTAACCCCTTTCTTTTGGTCACCCCCAGTGGAAGTTTTGGTTACCCTAGTCTTGACCCAGTGGTCTGCCTTCTTTCCCAATTCTTGGGGAGAAATTGGACCTAGGTCTACCAGATACTGATGCAGTTTATCATTGAAACAATTACTTAGCAGGTGTTCTTTCACAAATAAATTGTACAGCCCATCATAATTACTTACACCACTGCCTTGAATCCAACCATCTAGTGTTTTCACTGAGTAGTCAACAAAGTCAACCCAGGTCTGGCTCGAGGATTTTTGAGCCCCCCTGAACCTAATCCTGTACTCCTCAGTGGAGAATCCAAAGCCCTCAATCAGGGTACCCTTCATGAGGTCATAAGATTCTGCATCTTGTCCAGAGAGTGTGAGGAGTCTATCCCTACACTTTCCTGTGAACATTTCCCAAAGGAGAGCACCCCAGTGAGATCTGTTCACTTTTCTGGTTACACAAGCCCTCTCAAAAGCTGTGAACCATTTGGTGATGTCATCACCATCTTCATATTTAGTTACAATCCCTTTGGGGATTTTCAACATGTCAGGAGAATCTCTGACCCTATTTATGTTGCTGCCACCATTGATGGGTCCTAGGCCCATCTCTTGTCTTTCCCTCTCTATGGCTAGGATCTGTCTTTCCAAAGCCAATCTTTTGGCCATCCTGGCTAACTGGATGTCCTCTTCACTGGGGCTATCCTCAGTGATTTCAGAGGTGTTGGTCTCTCCTGTGAGGGAACCAGCATCTCTGACTATTATTTTTGGAGTCAGGGTTTGAGGGACCCTGTTCTCCCTAGATAGGACTGGTAGGGGGGAATTGTCCTCCAAGTCACTATCCTCTTCCTCTGAGTTGCCACCCTCAGAGGGGTTGGCCTTTTCAAACTCTGCCAAAAGCTCCTGGAGCTGTATTTTGGTAGGTTTGGGGCCCATTGTTATTTTCTTTATTTTACAGAGTGACCTTAGCTCCCTCATCTTAAGATGGAGGTAAGGTGTGGTGTCGAGTTCCACCACAGTCACATCTGTGCTAGACATTTTGCTTCTAAAAGTTGGAATACTTTTTAAGAATCTACAACTGGTTCTAGAATCTAATTCAAACTTTTACAAACTTTTAAACTCTAAAAGAAATGCTAAACAGGATCTAACACAAGGCCCTAGCAGGTCTTTTAAGAATTTAGAAAACTTTTCAAATTGCAAAAATCTATTTCTAATGACAATTTTGGAATTTGTCGTGTGATCAGGTATTGGCTGAGTAGTCCAGCAAATGCAAAGTCTTGTACCCCACCGCTGATCCACCAATGTAGGAAGTTGGCTCTGTATGTGCTATTTCAAAGTAAGGAATAGCATGCACAGAGTCCAAGGGTTCCCCTTAGAGGTAAAATAGTGGTAAAAAGAGATAATACTAATGCTCTATTTTGTTGTAGTGTGGTCGAGCAGTAGGCTTATCCAAGGAGTAGTGTTAAGCATTTGTTGTACATACACATAGGCAATAAATGAGGTACACACACTCGGAGACAAATCCAGCCAATAGGTTTTTGTATAGAAAAATATCTTTTCTTAGTTTATTTTAAGAACCACAGGTTCAAATTCTACATGTAATATCTCATTCGAAAGGTATTGCAGGTAAGTACTTTAGGAACTTCAAATCATCAAAATTGCATGTATACTTTTCAAGTTATTGACAAATAGCTGTTTTAAAAGTGGACACTTAGTGCAATTTTCACAGTTCCTAGGGGAGGTAAGTATTTGTTAGGTTAACCAGGTAAGTAAGACACTTACAGGGCTTAGTTCTTGGTCCAAGGTAGCCCACCGTTGGGGGTTCAGAGCAACCCCAAAGTCACCACACCAGCAGCTCAGGGCCGGTCAGGTGCAGAGTTCAAAGTGGTGCCCAAAACGCATAGGCTAGAATGGAGAGAAGGGGGTGCCCCGGTTCCGGTCTGCTTGCAGGTAAGTACCCGCGTCTTCGGAGGGCAGACCAGGGGGGTTTTGTAGGGCACCGGGGGGGACACAAGCCCACACAGAAATTTCACCCTCAGCGGCGCGGGGGCGGCCGGGTGCAGTGTAGAAACAAGCGTTGGGTTCGCAATGTTAGTCTATGAGAGATCTCGGGATCTCTTCAGCGCTGCAGGCAGGCAAGGGGGGGATTCCTCGGGGAAACCTCCACTTGGGCAAGGGAGAGGGACTCCTGGGGGTCACTTCTCCAGTGAAAGTCCGGTCCTTCAGGTCCTGGGGGCTGCGGGTGCAGGGTCTCTCCCAGGCGTCGGGACTTTAGGTTCAAAGAGTCGCGGTCAGGGGAAGCCTCGGGATTCCCTCTGCAGGCGGCACTGTGGGGGCTCAGGGGGGACAGGTTTTGGTACTCACAGTATCAGAGTAGTCCTGGGGTCCCGCCTGAGGTGTCGGATCTCCACCAGCCGAGTCGGGGTCGCCGGGTGCAGTGTTGCAAGTCTCACGCTTCTTGCGGGGAGCTTGCAGGGTTCTTTAAAGCTGCTGGAAACAAAGTTGCAGCTTTTCTTGGAGCAGGTCCGCTGTCCTCGGGAGTTTCTTGTCTTTTCGAAGCAGGGGCCGTCCTCAGAGGATGTCGAGGTCGCTGGTCCCTTTGGAAGGCGTTGCTGGAGCAGGATCTTTGGAAGGCAGGAGACAGGCCGGTGAGTTTCTGGAGCCAAGGCAGTTGTCGTCTTCTGGTCTTCCGCTGCAGGGGTTTTCAGCTGGGCAGTCCTTCTTCTTGTAGTTGCAGGAATCTAATTTTCTAGGGTTCAGGGTAGCCCTTAAATACTAAATTTAAGGGCGTGTTTAGGTCTGGGGGGTTAGTAGCCAATGGCTACTAGCCCTGAGGGTGGGTACACCCTCTTTGTGCCTCCTCCCAAGGGGAGGGGGTCACAATCCTAACCCTATTGCGGGAATCCTCCATCTGCAAGATGGAGGATTTCTAAAAGTCAGAGTCACCTCAGCTCAGGACACCTTAGGGGCTGTCCTGACTGGCCAGTGACTCCTCCTTGTAGCTTTCTTTGTTCCCTCCAGCCTTGCCGCCAAAAGTGGGGGCCGTGGCCGGAGGGGGCGGGCAACTCCACTAAGCTGGAGTGCCCTGCTGGGCTGTGACAAAGGGGTGTGCCTTTGAGGCTCACCGCCAGGTGTCACAGCTCCTGCCTGGGGGAGGTGTTAGCATCTCCACCCAGTGCAGGCTTTGTTACTGGCCTCAGAGTGACAAAGGCACTCTCCCCATGGGGCCAGCAACATGTCTCTGGTGTGGCAGGCTGCTGGAACTAGTCAGCCTACACAGACAGTCGGTTAAGTTTCAGGGGGCACCTCTAAGGTGCCCTCTGGGGTGTGTTTTGCAATAAAATGTACACTGGCATCAGTGTGCATTTATTGTGCTGAGAAGTTTGATACCAAACTTCCCAGTTTTCAGTGTAGCCATTATGGTGCTGTGGAGTTCGTGTTTGACAGACTCCCAGACCATATACTCTTATGGCTACCCTGCACTTACAATGTCTAAGGTTTTGTTTAGACACTGTAGGGGTACCATGCTCATGCACTGGTACCCTCACCTATGGTATAGTGCACCCTGCCTTAGGGCTGTAAGGCCTGCTAGAGGGGTGTCTTACCTATACTGCATAGGCAGTGAGAGGCTGGCATGGCACCCTGAGGGGAGTGCCATGTCGACTTACTCATTTTGTTCCCACTAGCACACACAGGCTTGTAAGCAGTGTGTCTGTGCTGAGTGAGGGGTCTCTAGGGTGGCATAAGACATGCTGCAGCCCTTAGAGACCTTCCTTGGCATCAGGGCCCTTGGTACTAGAAGTACCAGTTACAAGGGACTTATCTGAATGCCAGGGTGTGCCAATTGTGGATACAATGGTACATTTTAGGTGAAGGAACACTGGTGCTGGGGCCTGGTTAGCAGGGTCCCAGCACTCTTCTCAGTCAAGTCAGCATCAGTATCAGGCAAAAAGTGGGGGGGTAACTGCAACAGGGAGCCATTTCTTTACAACATCCAATGGGTTGACTGAGTCAGAAACTTCACTACTGAGTTGCAGAGATTTGTAATATATTCAGATGACTTAAGACAGTTGATCTTTTGTGTACTAATTTCCAGAATTTAGCAGAGTTTTTATCTTTTGCAGCCTCATGTAGTTCAGACCTTAGAACATCCTCTTCTTGTCTGGTCAACTACCATGCTTTAGCCCGATAGGCATTCCTAGCATTCCTGATCTCATCGGTTTCATTGGAGCGCCTTTGTTTTTACGACCTGCCTCGAGGAGAATGTTCAGTTTGAATTTGCAGGAGACTGGAAAGTTTACTGGGGATAGTGCAGACTAATTTAGCATGGTCATTAATCAGGCTATTTAGAACTTGACTGCCTCATTTCTCATTAACACATTCGCATTTTATTTTCATCATTCTGCACAGCACCATTCCACTTCAAAGCAGATACAGCTCAAACCTCGATGATTGTTCCTATTCTCTTTAAAATGTAAATTCTGTACCTCACATGACAATTTCCATCAACCTATACAGCTACACATATGCTAAGACACAAATCATTCTTAAACTTCTAAATCTTTCAGATCACCCCTTGTGCCAATGCCTATTGCCTCCATGCGGTTAACCACTAGATGCTATCTAACCACCTTAAGCCAAACACATTGAAATAAGAGATAAGAAATGCCCACCTCCTCAACCATCTGGCCACAAGAAAACGCCCACCAAAAAGTGAGGAAAATGACAGTGATTATGGACACCAATCTCTTACTTGTGCAAAAAAATAAATCACCTTACCAAAGAAAGTTTCTACAAAATACAATGCATACCACAAATTTTACTTTAACTAGATTTGCTCACAAAGTACAGGCTAACATTGCCTTAATACTCTTCTTCCTCGCAGCCCCTCTCTACTTCACTAGCTGTAGCGAAAGTGGAAAGGAACTTGTAGATAACCATTCTTTCCACACACCTGGACTCATATCTCACCAGCCCTCAAATAATTACCCTGAAAGACTGTGTCCAGACTTTTTACCTCTAGAGCAATGTACTTCACAGAATAAGCAATCCACTGCACTAGAAAACTCCTCCTTCATCAAACTCTGCGTCTAATGCCAAACAACTTCTCTACGATCCAGGATGACTCTTGGCCATCCTTCACTCGGAAGTCCTGCACCAGTAGAAAGTTCTTTCTCTCTGAAGCAAGCTAACTGTTGGAACTTGATTCCTGCAAATATAATCAATAATCATCTTGAATTTCTAAAAGTGTACAACCTTAAGCTTTTCAGCAAAGTAACTGCATGATATAGATTTCTGAATACTTGTAGGCATTGCGTATATTCTAACACTTTTCTGTAGATCATTTATGTGCAGTACTATGAATGGGGCAGTCTTCAATCCTCCTGCACGTCACCTAACATTTCCACAGAGGCCAAACTACAAGCCACATCCTATAAACCTTGCACTGCAGAGACTATTATTTCTGGTGTCTATTCCTGAATCCATGGCTACATTTGTCAAATGTGGGAATTACCACATCCAAGGGTAGAAGCTGTCAGAAGAGTTTAGATTCTGAGTAGTCATTTGAAAATGAGTGGAAACCTGCACAACAAATAGGAAAAGAAAAATGTAACTTACCCAGTAAGCATCTGTTCGCAGCACATACTGCTATATATTAGCACGCTTAGTGTAATCCTGCCAGCTGGTGTTGGGCTTGGATGCTTGCAAGTTATTTTCCCTCGAAGAAAGCCTTTCGGTCACAAGGTAGAGTGACTCTTTCTCTTGCTGGTAATGCGCATGGTCATCAACTCCACTATTTTCCCACAAGGCGGGTGTGGGTGGAATGCGAAGCATAGTGTAGCATAGTGAGATGTCCATTCTAACTGAATTTGTAATAACTTTAAAAAGTAATTGTAACAAACACAGGGGCCCGGGGAAGATGGTGGGTATATGTGAATCTACAGCAATACATGCCACTAACAAGATGCTTAATGGGTAAGTAATATTTTCCATTTAAGGCACGTGTGGTTGTAGATATAAATGCTTAGCATAGACTGTAAAGCAATCCTCCCCCATAAGCACTGGCTAACCTGTGGGTGTTAGAGTTGTTTCAAATAATGTCTGTAGAACTGCTTGGCCAACACTGGCTTGTTGACAGGCCTGCAGATCTACACAGTAATGTTTTGTAAATGTATGCAGTGTAAACCATGTAGGTGCTTTACATATGTCAGCAATAGGTATAGTTTCCAGCAAGGCCATTGAAGCTCTTTTTATTTTTATTTTTTACGAATGAAGTAAGCTCTAGGAGGGAGAGGTAAAGTTCTTTTAGCTTTAGGCACAGAATGTTTGAATGCATTTGACAATCCAAAGTGTATTGCCTGATTTAGAAATGGCCCTTCCTTTGTGGTATTTTTGAAAAGGCAACAAATACTTGGTGTTTTTACCCAAATGATTTGGTTCTATCAATATAATACATGGGGGCTCATTTTACATCTAAGGTGTACAGAGTCTTTTCATCAACGGAGTCAGCTTGGGGACAAATACTGGCAATTCGATAGATTAAGGCAGAATTGAGACACCACCTTAGGAAAAAATGTAGGATTGCTACGTAGTACCACTCTATCGCAATGTAGTTGGAAGAAGGGTTTTTCTTAAGTTAACACCTGAAGCTCACTGACATGTCTGAGAGAAGTGATAGCAACTAGAAATTATACCTTCCAGGATAAAAAACTGGATGAGACAGGAATGAAGGGACTCAAATGAAGGGCCCATTAATCCTGTTAATACAATTTTAAGACTCCAAATGGGGGCTGGTGGCCCCCTAGGAGGAATGACTCTTAAACACCTTGGAAAGCTCTAATGACAGGAAACCTGAATAGAGAAGTGTGTTGTCTGCTCTGTAGATGCGTGGCTACTGCTGCTAGGTGTAGGCTTATAGATGTAAAAATAACAATGTCTTGCACTTTGGCTGCTAAAGGATCAATGTCCTAGGAATGACAAAAGTGAACAGATCTTTTCCACTTCGCCCTAAAACAGGCACGAGAATTTCCATACAAGGTTGTGGTAGAGTTAAATAACCAAAGTCTAGGACTTCAAGAGCCAGATTGCAAAGTTGAGGGACCTGGGGTGTGGGTGCCAGATTTCTCCATTGCTTGCATTAGAAGGACCTGCCTGTTCAGCAGTACCTAGTGGGGAACTACTGAGAGTTCTAGAAGTGTGGTGAATCATGGCTGCAACGCCCATGTGGGAGTTGCTAGGATGAGGGTGAGAGATGAACAGCTAGAAACTCCAGGTGGCTGATAAGGAGATGTCTGTAGCTGGGTGTCCAGCGTCCACAGACAGTCAAGCCTTGTGAATGAGCTCCCCAACCCATTAAGGAGGCGTCCGTTTTTATGGTTCACTGCAGAACTGGGTCTAGGAAAGGACATCCTTTTAGGAGAATACTGGTGTTCCACCACTGCAGAGAGTGGCAAGCCTTACAGCCAACCAGCAACAGATCTTCCCATTGATCCTCCGCTTGAGTTAATTGGTGCGCTAAGCACTCTTTCAACAGATGCATGTTGAGTTTGGCATGAAGTACTATGGCTATGTATGAAGCCATCATACTGAGGAGATGCAAGACTGTCCTCGCTCTTACCGGCTGAAGAGGTTTGAACTGTGGAATGGGTGCCTGGAAAGACAGAATCCAGACAGCAGTGGGGTAAGCTATCCCCTGTTGCGAATCGAAAATTGCTCCCAGGTAGGGTTGTATCTGAAACGGTTGGAGGTGGGATTTGACTACACTGATGGCAAAGCCTAATTTATTAAGTAGGTTTATTGTGGCAGAGTGTGTTGGAAGCACTTTTAATGAGTTGCACTTTTGATGAGCCATTTGATGAATAGCCTGGGGCGGTTGTGACCCTGAAGGGGAGCACTTTGAATTGAAAATGCTGCCCATTTATTACAAAGCTGAGGTATTGGCATCCCTCAGGTTGAGCACAGCTATGAAGTCCCCTTGCTGCAGTAACAGAATCAGATCTTGAAGAGTTACCATGTATAAGTGCTCTCAAATAATTATTTGTTTATGGGTCTGAGGTGCAAGATTGGTCTCAGGGACCCAACCTTCTAGGGAATAAGGAGGCAACGTGTATAAACTCATGTGCCCTGTTGGTGTATTGGCACTGGTTCTATGACTCTTTTTTTTAGTAGTGACTGAACGTCTTCCTTGAGCAACTGTTAATGTTGTAATGAGAGTTTGTGAAGTGGGATGATTGGAGGTGTGGAAGTGAGCTCCAGACAATAACCATGTTGGCTAATATATAAACACCCACTGGTGGGAGGCGATATTACACCAGGCCGGCAAGAACCCTTGTAGTTGACCCCCCACATGTTCTGTTGTTGGGGTGCTGGTTGGCAAGTCAGGGTTTGGTAGTGGTAGTGGAGGGTTTGGTGAAACGACCCTTGCCTCTACCCTTGATATTATTGCCCCTATAGGAGCTTCCACAGTATCCCTGGGCGAGGTGGTCTGTCCCTGGGGATGTTAGCCGGAGGTGATAAGAGAAGTGGTGGAAAGGAGCCGGATTGCGATGGAGTCTGCAATGCCCCATGGCCTTGGCCATCTCATTATGTTTTATTTTTTCAGGAGGGTATCGACCTGGAGCCCAAAAATGTGTTCCCCATCATAGGGAACAGCCAAGAGATTTTGCTGGACTTCAGGTTTAAAATCTGATACTTAAAGCCAGGCATATCTCTGAAGGAAGACACTAGAATTTATGCCTCTAGCTGAGGTGTCAGCAGCATCAAGGGTGCAGCTAATTGTGGTGTTAGAAGGAAAATGTCACTTACCCAGTGTACATCTGTTCGTGGCATTAGTCGCTGCAGATTCACATGCTGTGCATAGTCCGCCGTCTGGTGTTGGGTCGGAGTGTTACAAGTTGTTTTTCTTCGAAGAAGTCTTTTCGAGTCACGAGACCGAGGGACTCCTCCTACTTTGGTTCCATTGCGCATGGGCGTCGACTCCATGTTAGATTGTTTTCCCCGCAGAGGGTGAGGTAGGAGTTGTGTATGTTAGTAATAGTGCCCATGCAATGGAATGAATAAGTATGTACAAAATGAAGGTTAAAGTAATATATTTACAAATGTACAAATGTTGAAGATTACTTCCAAACGGCTACAGGCTCCCGGGGAGGCGAGTGGGCGCATGTGAATCTGCAGCGACTAATGCCACGAACAGATGTACACTGGGTAAGTGACATTTTCCGTTCGGTGGCATGTGTAGCTGCAGATACACATGCTGTGCATAGACTAGTAAGCAGTTATCTCCCCAAAAGCGGTGGTTCAGCCTGTAGGAGTGGAAGTAGTTTGAAATAAAGTTCTTAGTACAGCTTGACCTACTGTGGCTTGTTGTGCAGATAACACGTCTACACAGTAGTGCTTAGTAAATGTGTGAGGCGTAGACCATGTTGCTGCCTTACATATTTCGTTCATTGGAATATTTCCTAGAAAGGCCATGGTAGCACCTTTCTTTCTGTTTGAGTGTGCCTTTGGTGTAATAGGCAGCTGTCTCTTTGCTTTAAGATAGCAGGTTTGGATGCACCTAACTATCCATCTAGCTATACCTTGTTTTGAAATTGGATTTCCTGTATGAGGTTTTTGAAATGCAATAAATAGTTGTTTTGTTTTCCTAATTAGTTTTGTTCTGTCAATGTAGTACATTAGTGCTCTTTTGATGTCTAATGTATGTAGTGCTCTTTCAGCTATTGAGTCTGGCTGTGGAAAGAACACTGGCAATTCTACTGTTTGATTTAAGTGGAACGGTGAGATGACCTTTGGTAAGAATTTTGGGTTGGTTCTTAGAACTACCTTATTTTTGTGTATTTGAATAAATGGTTCTTGTATAGTAAATGCCTGAATTTCACTTACTCTTCTTAGAGATGTAATGGCAATGAGAAATGCAACTTTCCACGTTAGATATTGCATTTCGCAAGAATGCATGGGTTCGAAAGGTGGACCCATGAGTCTTGTTAAGACAATATTGAGGTTCCATGAAGGAACAGGTGGTGTCCTTGGTGGTATAATTCTTTTTAGGCCTTCCATAAATGCTTTAATGACAGGTATTCTAAATAGGGACGTTGAATGAGTAATTTGCAGGTATGCAGATATTGCTGCGAGATGTATCTTTATGGAAGAGAAAGCTAGATTTGACTTTTGCAAATGTAGTAAATACCCTACAACATCTTTTGGAGATGCATGCAATGGTTGAACTTGATTATTATGGCAGTAGCAAACAAATCTTTTCCATTTACTTGCATAGCAGTGTCTAGTGGATGGCCTTCTAGCTTGTCTTATGACCTCCATACATTCCTGTGTGAGGTTTAAGTGTCCAAATTCTAGGATTTCAGGAGCCAAACTGCTAGATTCAGCGATGCTGGGTTTGGATGCCTGATTTGTTGCTTGTGTTGTGTTAACAGATCTGGCCTGTTGGGTAGTTTGACATGAGGTACTACTGACAGGTCTAGTAGTGTTGTATACCAAGGTTGTCTTGCCCATGTTGGTGCTATTAGAATGAGTTTGAGTTTGTTTTGACTCAATCTGTTTACTAGATATGGAAGGAGAGGGAGAGGGGGAAAAGCGTATGCAAATATCCCTGACCAATTCATCCATAGAGCATTGCCTTGAGATTGCCGGTGTGGGTACCTGGATTGCAAACAGATCTATTTGAGGTGTTCCCCAAATTTGGAAGTAAGTGTTCAGGATTTGGGTGTGAATCTCCCATTCGTGGACCTGTTGGTGATCCAGAGAGAGACTGTCTGCTAGCTGGTTCTGGATCCCTGGAATAAACTGTGCTATTAGGCGAATGTGGTTGTGAATTGCCCAATGTCATATTTTTTGTGTTAGGAGACACAACTGTGTTGAGTGTGTCCCCCCCTGTTTGTTTAAATAATACATTGTTGTCATGTTGTCTGTTTTGACCAGAATGTATTTGTGGGTTATTATGGGTTGGAATGCTTTCAACGCTAGAAATACTGCTAACAATTCGAGGTGATTGATATGAAACTTTCTTTGATGTACGTCCCATTGTCCTTGTATGCTTCGTTGATTGAGGTGTGCCCCCCACACTGTCATGGAAGCATCTGTTGTTATCACGTATTGTGGCACTGGGTCTTGGAAAGGCCGCCCTTTGTTTAAATTTGTACTGTTCCACCATAGAAGCGAGATATATGTTTGGCGGTCTATCAACACCAGATCTAGAAGTTGACCCTGTGCGTGTGACTATTGTGATGCTAGGCACTGTTGTAAAGGCCTCATGTGCAATCTTGCGTTTGGGACAATGGCTATGCATGAGGACATCATGCCTAGGAGTTTTAATACCATCTTTGCATGTACTTTTTGTGTTGGATACATAGCTTGTATCACCTTGTGAAAATTGTGAACCCTTTGTGGACTTGGAGTGGCTATCCCCTTTGTTGTGTTGATTGTCGCTCCTAAGTATTGCTGTGTTTGACACGGCAGAATGTGTGACTTTGCATAGTTGATGGAGAAACCCAGTTTGCAAAGGGTTTGTATAACATAATCTGCGTGGTGTGAACACTTTGTTAGCAAGTTGGTTTTTATTAACCAATCGTCTAGGTACGGGAACACGTGTATTTGCTGCCTTCTGATATGTGCAGCTACTACTGCTAGACATTTCGTAAAGACTCTTGGCGCGGTTGTTATTCCGAATGGCAACACTTTGAATTGGTAGTGTATTCCTTTGAATACGAACCGTAGGTATTTCCTGTGCGAGGGATGTATCGGTATATGGAAATACGCGTCTTTTAGATCTAAGATTGTCATGTAGTCCTGCTGTTTCAGTAGTGGTATTACGTCTTGTAACGTGACCATGTGAAAGTGTTCTGATTTGATGAAGGTGTTTAATGTTCTGAGATCTAATATCGGTCTCAGAGTTTTGTCCTTTTTTTGGTATTAGAAAGTACAGTGAGTAAACTCCTGTGTTCTTTTGTGGACCTGGTACTAATTCTATTGCGTCTTTTTGCAGTAATGCTTGAACTTCTAGTTGTAGAAGGTCTAAATGCTGTTTTGACATATTTTGTGTTTTCGGTGGGACGTTTGGAGGGAGTTGGAGAAATTCTATGCAATAACCATGTTGGATAATTGCTAAGACCCAAGTGTCTGTTGTTATCTCCTCCCAAGATTTGTAGAACTGGCTTAGTCTTCCCCCCACTGGTGTTGTGTGAAGGGGTTGAGTGACTTGTGAGTCACTGCTTGTTTTGAGGGGTTTTGGGCCCTTGAAATTTTCCCCGGTTTCTTGGGAATTGGCCCCCTCTGTATTGGCCCCGAAAGCCTCCCCTTTGATACTGTCCCTGGTAGGTAGACGGTGTTGTTTGTGAGGTGCTGGCTTGTGTGGCTTGACCTCGAAACCCTCCTCTGAAAGTAGTTTTGCGAAATGTGCCAAATGTGCCTCTTCCCTGCGGGGAATAGAGTGCGCCCATGGCTTTAGCCGTGTCAGTGTCTTTCTTTAATTTTTCAATTGCAGTGTCCACTTCTGGTCCAAACAATTGTTGTTCATTGAACGGCATATTGAGCACTGCCTGTTGTATCTCAGGTTTGAAGCCGGATGTGCGCAGCCATGCGTGCCTCCTTATCGTTACAGCAGTAGTTATAGTTCTTGCAGCTGTATCTGCTGCATCCATAGAATAACGGATTTGGTTGTTGGATATGTTTTGTCCCTCTTCAACCACTTGTTTTGCCCGTTTTTGGAATTCTTTGGGGAGGTGCTCGATGAGATGCTGCATCTCGTCCCAATGGGCTCTGTCATATCGCGCTAGGAGTGCCTGCGAGTTGGCGATGCGCCACTGATTTGCAGCTTGTACTGCAACCCTTTTCCCAGCTGCATCAAACTTTCGGCTCTCCTTGTCTGGAGGTGGTGCGTCGCCTGATGTGTGCGAGTTGGCTCTTTTACGAGCTGCTCCTACGACAACTGAATCTGGTGTCAGTTGTGATGTAATAAAAGCAGGGTCTGTGGGTGGTGCCTTGTATTTCTTCTCCACCCTTGGGGTTATTGCTCTGCTTTTAAATGGCTCCTTAAAGATTTGTTTAGCGTGCCTTAGCATTCCCGGGAGCATAGGAAGGCTTTGATAATTGCTATGGGTGCGGGACAGGGTGTTAAAAAGGAAGTAATCCTCCATAGGCTCTGAATGTAGCGATACATTATGAAACTCTGCTGCCCTAGCTACCACCTGAGCATACGCTGTACTGTCCTCAGGTGGTGAGGGCTTAGTGAGGTACGACTCAGGGCTATTGTCCGATACTGGGGCGTCATAGAGATCCCATGCGTCCTGGTCATCTTGGCTCATGGAGGTATGAGCTGGTGATTGTGACGGAGTCTGTGCCGGTGATATATGAGTTGGCGGTGGTGGAGAGGGTGGTGGAGTTACATTCTTTACCACTTTTGCTTGTGGTGTTTTTTCTTGTTGTTGGAAATCCAGTTTCCTTTTTCTTCTGATTGGGGGAAGGGTGCTGATCTTCCCTGTATCACTTTGTATAAAGATCCGCTTTTGCGTGTGATCTACAGCTGTTGTTTGTAATTCCTCCTCAAATCTGTGTTTTTGAAGTTGGGAGGACAGTGATTGTTCCTCTGAGTAGGAACTGGCTTTCGGTTCGGTTGCTGGGCGTTTTGGCACCGAAACCGTGTCTTTTGTTGTTTTCGGCTCCGAAGAGATTTTCCTCTTTTTCGGTGTCGTACCTTCTTGGCGTCGAACATCTTCGGTGCCGCTATCTCTGTGTTGAGCGGCTTCGGTGCCGCTGTCTCGGTGTCGACCCTTTTCTGCGGCACTTTCTCGGTCCCGAGATTGCTGCGTGCCTGTGTCTCGACCTGAGACGGACGATCTCTGCACCAGCTCGCCCTTTTTCGGTGCCGATGGACGGTCACCTACTTTATGGGTTGAGCCATGGCCTGTCGGCAGTGGCGTCCCCTGGGCTTTGTCTGTTTTTCTGTGTGATGCTTGTTTCGACGTCTTACTCACGGTTTCTTCGACGTCGAATTCTTCGGAATCCGATTCGTGGATGGAGAATGTTTCTTCTTCTCCCTCTTCCTCGAACCGTTGTTGTCCTGTCGGTGTGGACGCCATCTGCAACCTTCTGGCTCTTCGGTCTCGGAGCGTTTTTCTCGACCGAAACGCTCGACAGGCCTCACACGTCTCTTCTTTGTGCTCGGGTGACAGGCACAAGTTACAGACCAAATGTTGGTCTGTATAGGGATATTTACTGTGGCATTTAGGACAGAATCGGAACGGGGTCCGTTCCATCAGTCTCGATGTTGCACGCGGTCGGGCCGACCAGGCCCCGACGGGGGATCGAAATTACCCCGAAGGGCTACCGGAGCTCTTCAAGATTCGGTGTCGATTCTAATCTAATTCGATACCGAACGAAACAATACCGACGAATTTTCCGTTGATTCTGACTAACTTTCCGACCCGAAACACGGAGCGAAAAGGAACACGTCCGAACCCGATGGCGGAAAAAAAACAATCTAACATGGAGTCGACGCCCATGCGCAATGGAACCAAAGTAGGAGGAGTCCCTCGGTCTCGTGACTCGAAAAGACTTCTTTGAAGAAAAACAACTTGTAACACTGCGACCCAACACCAGACGGCGGACTATGCACAGCATGTGTATCTGCAGCTACACATGCCACCGAACATGAACTTTGCTCGGAAGAGCGAATCACCCTGATGAAGTCGACGTCGATGAATGGACGTCGATGAAAACTGAGGAAACCACAATTGAAACAATACAGACAGTAAAGTCTGGAAAGAATTGAGCGAAGACTGTGTGGGACCAGAGCAGAAAAGCACACGTCCGAACCCAATGACAGAAGTAACTAATCTAACAATGGAGTTGATGACTATGCGCATTACCAGCAAGAGAAGTCACCCGACCTCATGACTCAATAGCCTTTCTTTGAAGAAAACAACTTGCACACATCCGAGACCAACACTAGATGGCAGGATTATGCTAATAGCCACACATGCAGCGAACAAGAAATTTCATGGCCGAAAAAGCAACTTACCCACATTAACAATCTTTCTGGTGGAAACTATCCACCTGCAGATCCTTCACCTTAGGACAGTTCAATCACAGGTTTGTATCAGAAAGCCTCTGACAGCTCTCCAAAGCTGATATGGGCACTAGCATCATGCTGACGGCAGAAGCGGGGTCACTGGAGCCATGCAGCACCCACCCTGATGCCTTGATGTCAGTTCTCATTTGTTTTTAAGCCACCTCTTTTAAGGTGTGGAGGAGAGAAATGTCTATAAAAACAGGTGTAATGCAACATATTAAATTAGCATCTTTTTAAATAGCATACAAATTTCTTTCAGTAAGGGTTGTTGAGGAATCTGTAGGTAGCTAAGAGTAGATACCAAAAGATTATTACCACAGTTAAGTAACATTTTCTTGTGATGGACACTTCTACTTGGATATCTGTCACCTTAAAATATATTCCCAAACAATTCCCCCTTAGGAGGTCAGAACGAAGGTAAATTCAAATGAGGAAATCCCGTAGGACTGAGCAGACAAAGTGGTTATCTCGCCTCACATCCAAATTCATACAATAGTGTTTTGTGAAGGTGTGGAGAGATCCACATTTCACCGCTTTACAGATGCCTACCACTGGCATGCCTCGAGCCAAGGCCAGGGTGGAAGATTTTTCCGTGGAGCAATGGGCACAATTCCCTTGGATAGTTCTTTCTTGATCAGTGCATTGCATATCATGATAAACAGTATAATCCAGTGAGACAGTATTGTCTTTTGAACTGCCCTGCACTTACTGTTGCCTGTGAACCCGATAAGTGACCTATGTCCAGTACACATGTAAAAAGGCGTCCCTGCACTCAGGAAGTCCATGAAAATGGCACTGGAGTTCATGGGAAAGGGGGGCACCTCTGGTTGTGTTTGGGTGCCCTTGCACACAGGTACTTGAACCCTGCCATAGGGGTGACTTATAGTGACCTGGTGCAGTAACCTATGGTGAGAAACGTTGCATACACCCTTTTACGCAGGTTGTAATGGCAGGCTCGTAGAACACTTTGCATGGGCTCCCCATAGGTGGCATAATATATGCTTCAGCCCATGGGGATCCCCTGGTACCCCAATGCCCTGAGTACCTGTGTACCATATACTAGGGACTTACATGGCGGCACCAGTATATCAAATGTGGGGTGAAAATGGTACAAGTTACCAAGTTAGAGGAGAGAGATCATAATCACTGGGGTCCTGCTTAGCAGGATCCCAGTGAACACAGTCAAACACACTGGCAAAAAATAAATGGGGGTAACCATGCCAAGAAAGAATCTACTTTCCTACATGGAGTGAAAGAGTGAGTTCACCTACTTGGTAGAACTGGGCACTAGCAGGACCCCCGAAAGAGTGATCCATGTGAACTGCCTCAAACTCTATTGTGACAGGGCATATGTAACCATGCTGATGGACACTGATGAGGAGCAGGAAGCAGAGAGTGAACCTCTCCTTGATTCCCCACTCAAATGACTCTAAAGATGGGTCAGGTGATGGCGTTGTCTACTAACACCCTCAATGCCCAACAGCAAGCTGACTGAAGGCACATCCTACAGCAGTTTCATGGGCTCTTCTCTTTGACCCCTAGACAGACTCACCTGTGCATCCATGATGTGGACACAGGAGACAATTTTCCTGTCAAAACAGAACTATACAGTCAAAGAGAGAATCAAAGCTGAAGTCCATAAGACGCTGGATATATCAGATTTTGGGCCCTCTGACAGTCCCTGGGCTAGCCGAGTGGTTTTAGTCCCCAAACTACATTCCAAAGATGGTAAGAGAGGGGTGAGGTTTTCTGTGGACTATGGGGATCTCAACACGGTCACTAAGACAGAAACGCTCATCCTACACCAAGAGCCGATGAACTAATTGACAAGTTAGGTGCAGCCAAATATCTTAGTACCTTTGACTTAACTGCAAAATACTGGCAAATTAGGATGGCACTTGGAGCAAAAGAAAAGACAGCATCCTCTACACCTGATGGGTATTATCAGTTTACTGCTATCCCCTTTGGCTTAAAGAATGCCCCTGCCATCTTTCAGAGGTTGGTGAATCAAGTCCTTGCTGGCTTGGAGACCTTTAGTGCAGCATATCTTTATGGTATTGCTGTCTTTAGCTCCTCCTGGCAGGATCACCTGGTCCAAATGGAGAAGGTTTTGCAGGCTCTGCAATCAGCATGCCTCACTATCAAGACATCAAAGTGCCAGATAGGGCAGGGCACTGTTGTATACTTGGGCCACCGTGTAGGTAGAGGTCAAGGGCAACCCTCACAGCCCAAGATCCAGGCAATCCTGGACTGTGAAGCTCCAAAAACCCAGACTCAAGTCAGGGCATTCCTTGGCTGGCTTGATTGGTTACTATAGGAGGTTTCTGAAGGGGTACAGATCCATTGTGACTCCCCTCACAGAACTGACCTCAAAGAAAATGCCCAGAAAAGTAAACTAGACTCTTGACTGCCAAAAGACATTTGACACCTTGGAGGAGGCAATGTGTTCCGCACCAGTTCTCAAAGCTCCAGGTTATTCTAAGCAGTTCATTGTGCAGACAGATATCTCTGAACATGGGATAGGAGCAGTTCTGTCCCAAATCAATGATGATGGCCATAACCAGCCTGTTCCTTTAATTAGCAGGAGGTTACTCCCCAGGGAGCAGCGTTGGAGTGCCATTGAGAGGGAGGCCTTTGCTGTGGTTTGGTCACTGAAAAAGCTGAGACCATACTTGTTTGGTACTCACTTTATTGTTCAAACTGAGCACAGACCTCTCAGATGGCGAATACAAATGAAAGGTGAGAACCCTAAACTTTTGAGGTGGTCCATCTCCCTACAAGGAATTGACTTTTTAGTAGAATGCAGACCCGGGACTGTTCATGCCAATGCAGATGGCCTTTCCAGGTTCTTCCACTTAGACATTGAGGACTCTCTTGGGAAAGGTTAATCTCATCCTCTTTCGTTTGGAAGGGGATTGTGTAGGAAAGTGCCCTCATTTGCATGGTTACCCCCACACTTTTTGCCTGATATTGATGCCAACTTGACTGAGAGTATGCTGGGTTCCTGCTAACCAGGCTTCAGCACCAGTGTTCTTTCCAAAAAACTACAGTTGTTCCCACAATTGGCACACCCCTGGCCCACAGTTAAGTCACTTGTAAAAGGCACCCATGGTACCAAGGGCCCTGTGGCCAGGGAGGGTCCCCAAGAGCTGCAGCATGAATTATGCCACCCTATAAAACCCCTCATTAAGCACATGTACACTGCCTTTCGCAGCTTGTGTGTTTCTGGTGAGGAGAAAAAGTAAAAGTCAACATGGCACCTCTCTCAGGGTGCGAAATCCTCCATCTTAGTTTGGAGGACAGGTACCAATAGGGTTAGGTCTGTGTCCCCCTCCCCAAAGGGAGTGGACACAGGAAGGGTGTAGCCACATTCAGGGACAGTAGCCATTGCCTACTTCCCCCTGTAGCGCCCCTAAATCCAGGATTTAACGGCTCTCCTGTACCTAGCTCATCAGATTCCTGGTGACCTCACAAGAAGAAAGAAGGACGACTGCTAAGCTGACCCCCAGCAGAGAAGACTGAAGACGCAAACTGACTTGGCCCGCCCTACCGGCCCGTCTGCAGCCTCAAAAGCCCTGCAAAAAGAAGGTGCCGCATCCTGCAGGACCAGGGTAAAGCCTCCAGCAGACTGTCTGCACCCCAGAAGACCAGGAACTCCAGTGGACGGCGGCCATGTCCAAGAAGAAACTCCGTCCAAGGTCCCCAGAGTCTCCCCGGATTCGCGAGTCCTGTCCACTCTGCACCCGACACCCACGGCCCGTGCACAAGTGGCCCAACCAACTAGAGCTGGTCCCCAGGCAATTCTGACCAAGTAGATCTCGGGATTCCTTCTGCAGGCGTCATCGTGGAGGAGTGGAGAGGTCAATTAAGGGTGGGCACTTCCTCAGAATTGCCTGGGGATCCTCTCTAGCTGGTTGGGCCACCTGGACATGGGCGTCGGGTGCAGAGTGGTCAGGACTTACGCATTTGGAGTAAACCTGAAGACTTTGGTTGTTGTTTCTTCTTGGACAGGGCTACTGTCCATGGTCCTTTCGGGTGCAGGGCAGTCCTCTGGAGCTTGGCAGAGGTTGCTGGAGACAGGCCGGTAGGGCTGGGGCCAAGTCAGTTGTCATCTTCCTTCTTCTCTGCTGGAGATTTCAGCTATGAAGTCCTTCTTCTTGTCAGGTCGCCAGGAATCTGGTGAGCTGGGTTCAGGGAGGCCTTAAATTCTAGATTTAGGGCTGTTTCAGGGGTCAATGGCTACTGTCTCTGAGGGTGGCTACACCCTCCTTGTGCCCACTCCCTTTGTGGAGGCGCACAAACCTAATCCTATTGGTCCCTGTCCTTCAAACCAAGATGGAGGATTCTGCAAGGAGGAGGTCACCTCAGCTCTGGACACCTTACAGGTGGTCCTGGCTGGGCTGATCACTCCTCCCTGTTTTCCTTAATTTTCCCACCGGACTTGCTGCCAAAGTGGGGCTTTGTCCAGGGGGTGGGCAACTCCACTAGGTGGAGTGCCTTGGGACACTGTAGTCTGAGGCTTGAGCCTTTGAGGCTCACCACCAGGTGTTACAGTTCCTGTAGGGGGGAGGTGTATGAAGCACTTCCACCCAGGACAGGCTTTGTTTCGGACCGTAAAGTGCACAAGGGCTCTCACCGCATGTGGTCAGAAACTTGTCTGCAAGTGGCAGGCTGGCACAGACCGGTCAGTCCAGCACTAGCAGTTTGTCTAACATACAGGACGCATCTCTAAGATACCCTCTGGGTGCATTTTTTCAATAAATCCCACACTGGCAATCAGTGGGCATTTATTGTGTTGATAAGTTTGATATCAAACTTCCCAGTATTCAGTGAAGCCATTATGGAACTGTGGAGCTCGTAATGACAATCTCCCAGACCATATACTCAATACGGCTACACTGCACTTACAATGTCTAAGAATGGACTTAGACACTGTAGGGACATATTGCTCATGCAGCTATGCCCGCACCTGTGGTGTAGTGTACTCTGCCTTATGGCTATAAGGCCTGCTGAAGGGGGTGTGTTATCTATGCCACAGGCATTGGTTTATGAGCATGGCACCCTGAGAGGAGTACCACGTCGATTTTGCCTTTTTCTCACCACCAGCACACACAAGCTGCAAAGGCAGTGTACATGAGCTTGGTGCGGGGTCCTCTACGGTGGCACTATACATTGTGCAGCACTAGGGGACCCGCCCTGGCCACAGGACCCTTGGCACCATGAATACCTTCAACAAGGGATTGTTACGACTCTGTCGTCCCATTTCTAGGGGGCGCTGTACGGGGACTCTCGGTAACCTGGGAATCACCTTGAACACTTATCTAGAGTCCCTTGCTGACTCCTGTTTGTTTCTCTTTTCGCCATGGTATACTTGTGTAGTACTACATTTGCTTCCTGGGACTGCAAATCCCATAATGCACAGCCTGGTAGTCAGGAAAGCCCGGATACTGTTTCCCATTGTTTTCTATGGGAGAAGTCCAGTTGCTCATTTTCACCGGATCCTCTGCTCCAGGACTTGCGAGTGTCTGAAACTGCACACACCTGAGGCTTCTCCTGTGCAGCCCAGCTTGGAACTGCTTATAAGCAGCCATTTCCTCAAGATCCCCGTCATGCATTGGAGTTCGATTCCTTTGTGTTACAGACCCCTTATCGGATGGTGTTCCTGTTTTGTTCCAGCTTGAACCTGTTTCCTGTATCTCTGCCCTGCTCCTGATTGTTCCAGCCAGAGTCTGCTACCTATCTCTTAGTCTTGTACCTGTTTGTTTCTTCCAGAGCCTGCTCCCTGTTTCTCTGTCCTGCTCCTGCCTTGTTTCAGCCTGAACTTGCTCTCTGTTTCCCAGTCCTGTTTTCTGCTTATTCCTACACCCTGTATTCCAGCCCTGTCTTTGCCTGTTCCAGCCAGAGCCTGCTCTCAGTTTCCCAGTCCTATTTCTGTTTGTTCCAGCCAGAAGTTTGCGCCCTGTTTTCAAGTCCTAGTCCTGCCTTTGCTTCAGCCTTAGCTTGTTCCCAGTTCTTGCCTCTGCCTCTTAGTTTGTTCCCTTCTGTTTCCGTTTCCTCTCAGTATTTGTGACTTCTAAGTGTTCTATCAGTCTTTACCAGTGTATAAGTGTCCTCCTTTGTACTGGGGTTGGCTCCTGGGTTCCAGGAGGCAATTCCAGCCCCCATCCTTGTCTAGTGTTATGTGTTGTCTTTCGGGCCTAACAGTGACAGTGTGCTATTGCTGTTTTCGCAGGAATCGCCACTGTGTTTCCAGCTGGACCCTCAAAAGCGTGTCTTGTGTATGTAAGTACAATCCTTGTTTGTGCTCTAGGGTCCAGAGACAGAATCACTTCTGCTGCCTCCTTTCTATGGGGCTAGCAGGGTGACTATCAGTAAGAGCAAACTGCACAGAGGCATTGACATTCCCTGTCACTGTGGGAGGTTCTGTGCCTTACTCTGTGTACAACCCCAGCGTGTTTGTCCATTAGTAATCTGTTTCCTGTTTGTTCACACAAGGGTTGCTCTGCTTTTACTTTCCTGTTTCCTGTGCCTGTCCATAGCTGTCTGTAGGAAAGTACCATCTTGCCTGGCATGTTACCCCCATATTTCACTGTATATATGTTGTTTCAGTCTATGTGTCACTGGGATCCTGCCAGGCAGGTCCCCAGTGCTCATAAGTATGTGCCCTGTATGTGTTCCCTGTGTGATGCCTAACTGTCTCACTGAGGCTCTGCTAACCAGAACCTCAGTGGTTATGCTCTCTCTGCTTTCCAAATTTGTCACTAACAGGCTAGTGACTAAATTTACCAATTCACATTGGCATACTGGTACACCCATATAATCACCATAGTATATGGTACTGAGGTACCCAGGGCATTGGGGTTCCAGGAGATCCCTATGGGCTGCAGCATTTCTTTTTCCACCCATAGCTGTCGGCAGCTTTTGACACCATTGTTCCCCACATTCTGCTAGACCGTCTTTATCAGGCAGGTATTAGAGACCAGGCTCTTAAGCTGATTGAATCTTTTTTATCAGACAGGTGGGCCACAGTTAGTAGTGGTGACTTTAGATCCCCAGCCTACCTCTTGCCGTGTGGGGTCCTTCAGGGCTCTTCTCTAAGCCCGACGCTATTTAACGTGTACGTGGCACCGCTGGCAGAGCTGGTTCGCTCTTTCGGCTTTATTCCTACTTCATACGCAGATGATACTCAAATTATCATCCCTATTAATAAAGATCTGGAAGAAGTGGCCATCCGCTTCAATGCCTGTATGACAGCAGTGAATCACTGGATGAAGACCAACTGGTTGAAACTCAATTGTGAAAAAACTGAGATTTTGTGCTTTGGAATTGGAAGGGAACATTGGTCTTCTAGTTGGTGGCCTGAAGAATGTGGGACGCTTCCTGTTCCACGGTCTACCTCAAGAAACTTAGGATTAGTGTTCGATGAGCAATTGTCATTCAAACCTCAGGTCAATCTGATAATCAAGACCTGTATGTGGACTATGAAGAAATTTAAAAAAATACTTCCTTTTATTCCACAAACTTGCAGAACTACCGTCATTTTGGCTTTAGTCATTTCCAGATTGGATTATGGAAATGCGCTTTTGCTCAATCTGGATAAAGAATCTTTTAACAAGTTACAGTTGATGCAGAACACTGCTGCCAGGCTTTTATTAAAATTGCCTCGCGGGGCCTCTGCTAAGAGGTGCCTTAAAGATCTACACTGGCTTCCGGTAATCCAGCGGCTCTCTTTTAAGGCTCTCTGCATCACCCATAAGGCTGTCCATGGGATTGGGCCTAAGGCTTTAACCACCAAGCTGCAATGGTACAGGCCTAATCGGCTGTTGCGCTCGGCCGGTGCCTATCGAATTCAAACATCCCGCACTAAGAAAGTAAAGTGGGGAGACAGAGCATTTACTATTGCGGCTGCTAATATCTGGAACTCTTTACCATTGGACATAAGGCAAGAACATAACTATCTTAGATTTAGGAAACTGGTCAAGACTTGGCTTTTTCCGCAATAAGTCTGGGAGTCTCCTTGTTTAGTCAACTCGCCTCACCCAGTTAGCGCTTCGATGCCCTTGGGCCGGAATGCGCTTTATAAATACCCAATACATACATACATACATAGGGAGCTCCGACAATTCTTACACAGGCCTGCCAGTGCAGCTTGAGTGAAATAACGTCCACGTTATTTCACAGCCATTTTTACCACTGCACTTAAGTAACTTATAAGTCACCTATATGTCTAACCTTCACCTGGTGAAGGTTGGGTGCAAAGTTACTTAGTGTGTGGGCACCCTGGCACTAGCCAAGGTGCCTCCACATCGTTCAGGGCAAATTCCCTGGACTTTGTGAGTGTGGGGACACCATTACACGCGTGCACTATACATAGGTCACTACCTATGTATAGCGTCACAATGGTGACTCTGTTACATGGCCATGTAACATGTCTAAGATCATGGAATTGTCACCCCAATGCCATTCTGGCATTGGGGTGACAATTCCATGATCCCCTGGGTCTCTAACATAGTACCCGGGCACCGCCAAACTGCCTTTCCGGGTCTCCACTGCAGCTGCTGCCAACCCCTCAGACAGGTTTCTGCCCTCCTGGGGTCCAGGAAGCCCTGGCCCAGGAAGGCAGAACAAAGGATTTCCTCTGAGAGAGGGTGTTACACCCTCTCCCTTTGGAAATAGGTGTGAGGGCTGGGGAGGAGTAGCCTCCCCAGCCTCTGGAAATGCTTTGATGGGCACAGATGGTGCCCATCTCTGCATAGGCCAGTCTACACCGGTTCAGGGATCCTCCAGCCCTGCTCTGGCGCGAAACTGGACAAAGGAAAGGGGAGTGACAATTCCCCTGACCTGCACCTCCCAGGGGAGGTGCCCAGAGCCCCTCCAGTGTGCCCCAGACCTCTGCCATCTTGGATTTAGAGGTGCTGGGGGCACACTGGACTGCTCTGAGTGGCCAGTGCCAGCAGGTGACGTCAGAGACTCCTTCTGATAGGCTCTTACCTGTCTTGGTAGCCAATCCTCCTTTGTTGGTAGCCAAACCTCCTTTTCTGGCTATTTAGGGTCTCTGCTTTGGGGAATTCTTTAGATAACGAATGCAAGAGCTCACCAGAGTTCCTCTGCATCTCCCTCTTCACCTTCTACCAAAGGATCGACCGCTGACTGCTCAGGACACCTGCAAAACCGCAACAAAGTAGCAAAACGACTACTAGCAACATTGTAGCGCCTCATCCTGCTGGCTTTCTCGACTGTTTCCAGGTGGTGCATGCTCTGGGGGTAGCCTGCCTTCACCCTGCACCAGAAGCTCTGAAGAAATCTCCTGTGGGTCGACAGAATCTTCCCCCTGCTAACGCAGGCACCAAAAGACTGCATCACTGGTCCTCTGGGTCCCCTCTTAGCCTGACGAGCGTGGTCCCTGAAACTCAGCAACTCTGTCCAAGTGACTCCCACAGTCCAGTGACTCTTCAGTCCAAGTTTGGTGGAGGTAAGTCCTTGCCTCCCCACGCTAGACTGCATTGCTGAGTACCGCGTGATTTGCAGCTGCTCCGGCTCCTGTGCACTCTTCCAGGATTTCCTTCGTGCACAGCCAAGCCTGGGTCCCGACACTCTATCATGCAGTGCACAACCTGCTGAGTTGTCCTCCGGCGTCGTGGGACTCCCTTTTGTGACTTCGCGTGGACTCCGGTTCACTTTCCTTCCAAGTGCCTGTTCAGGTACTTTTGCGGGTGCTGCTTGCTTCCGTGAGGGCTCCCAGAGTTGCTGGGTGCCCCCTCTGTCTCCTCCTCCAAGTGGCGACATCCTGGTCCCTCCTGGGCCACAGCAGCACCCAAAAACCTCTACCGTGACCCTTGCAGGTAGCAAGGCTTGTTTGCGGTCTTTCTGAGTGGGAACACCTCTGCAAGCTTCATCGCAACGTGGGACATCCATCTTCCAAAGGAGAAGTCCCTAGCTCTCTTCTTTCTTGCAGAACTCCAAGCTTCTTCCATCCGGTTGCAGCTTCCTTGCACCCTCAGCTGGCATTTCCTGGGCTCCTGCCCACTCTCAACACTGTCGCGACTAATGGACTTGGTCCCCTTGTCTTACAGGTACTCAGGTCCGGAAATCCACTGTTGTTGCATTGCTGGTGTTTGTTCTTCCTGCAGAATCCCCCTATCACGACTTCTGTGCTCTCTGGGGGTAGTAGGTGCACTTTACACCTACCTTTCAGGGTCTTGGGGTGGGCTATTTTCTAACCCTCACTGTTTTCTTACAGTCCCAGCGACCCTCTACAAGCTCACATAGGTTTGGGGTCCATTCGTGGTTCGCATTCCACTTTTGGAGTATATGGTTTGTGTTGCCCCTATACCTTTGTGCTCCTATTGCAATCTATTGTGATTCTACACTGTTTGCATTACTTTTCTTGCTATTACTTACCTAATTTTGGTTTGTGTACATATATCTTGTGTATATAACTTATCCTCATACTGAGGGTACTCACTGATATACTTTTGGCATATTGTCATAAATATAAAGTACCTTTATTTTTAGTAATTCTGTGTATTGTGTTTTCTTATGATATTGTGCATATGACACCAGTGGTATAGTAGGAGCTTTACAAGTCTCCTAGTTCAGCCTAAGCTGCTTTGCCATAGCTACCTTCTATCAGCCTAAGCTGCTAGAAACACCTCTTCTAC
Source organism: Pleurodeles waltl (assembly GCF_031143425.1). Classification (NCBI taxonomy): domain Eukaryota; kingdom Metazoa; phylum Chordata; class Amphibia; order Caudata; family Salamandridae; genus Pleurodeles; species Pleurodeles waltl. Next base: position 925,454,245 of record NC_090440.1, read on the forward strand.
ACTAATAAGGGATAACTGCACCTGGCACAAGGTGTAAGTACCTCTGGTACCCACTACAAGCCAGGCCAGCCTCCTACCCTGCCCTTTCCGTGTATGCCTTTAGCTGCTCTTTTGCCCCAGCACACTACCTCTTTAGGATATTCAGTGACCTCAAGGGGTGTCCCAACCAGAGTCCTGATCAGACCCGCCCAAATCCGTGACAGAATGCACGACCCAAAAATGTCAAGCTCCCCAGGCAGTAAAGGCACGCACAGACCTAAGATGTTTTCCTGTCATGTTAAGACACCCCTTTCTAAACCTATACATTCTCTGAAAACCTCTAAAAAAGACCTTAGTTTAAAGGATAGACTTGTTAAAGAAAATCAAAGATTGCAAATTCAGTACTACATTGCGTGGCTTGCTGATCCATCAATGTTCAACTATTATCATATCTGTGATTATGACCCCCAATCCCTGTCTGTAGAAGAATTACAAATAAATAACGAATTTTTGGAGGTTCTATAACCTCAAACAGGGGAGAATGTTTCTAACAGTGAAAGTGCTTTTGCTACTTCTGCACAGGACATTTACTCTCAAGAAAAACTGGTTGATTCCTTGCCTCATGCTAGTGCATCCCGAGTTCACTTACAGGACTCTGCCATAACAAAGAACCCTGACACTGTCCAAGAAGCCACACTAGGGATTCCCTTGTTTTCTGATGCGTGCTTCAGCCCATCTAGGTCAGTTTCTCCGAATTCAAATCACAGTGCTGACTCTTATAAAGACCTACCAATCCCTCAGAACCTTCAAGTCAGCAGGCTAGACTCTGTATCTAAGGGATCAGTAAAGACTGTGGGATTCCTTAGTTCAACTCAGATGGCTTGTGCTCTTCCCAAATTGGATGACAGTACATCCGTCTCAATTCCTAAGTGCTGTGCTGACTCTTGTAAAGACCTACCAGTCCCTCTGAGCTTTCAAGTCAGCAGGATAGAACCTGTATCAAATGGATCAGTAAAGACTGTGGGATTCCTTAGTTCCACTCAAAAGGCTTGTGCTCTTCCCAAACTGGATGATAATACACCAGTCTCAATCCCTAAAAGCTCTGCTAAACCCTTTTCTATTCTGAGTGGGTTTGACAACAATATGGACATACACACACTAAAAGATCAGTTTTGGCAGATTAAAAGGCAGATATTGGACTTCTATGATGAATATGTTGTAAAATACACAAGAAATCTTGCACGTGGGCTCTTTTCATCAATGCATATTTCACTGTTGCCAGAACCAGACATTCTGTTTATCTGTAAGGTAGAAGAAGTAACAGAGCAGCTGATAGAAACTACTGCAAGGCAATTTGAAAACCTGAAAAAAGAAAATGATCACCAGCTTTGGCTTAAAGAACAGTATGCTACTTTGTGTGCCTCTCCAAAGACTACTATAGAGCAGATTGTCCCTTCTATTAATGACAGTCAAAAGACAGCTCCAGTTATAAATATATCAGCCTCTTCTTCAGACTCTCAGCCTGTAGTTCTCCAGTGAAAATTCCTGTACAGTTGACTGAATCTCTGACATCTCTGAGAGATTTGACACCTCTTGATTCAAAGGATGGATCAGAGTCTTCAGAAGGAAGTGACTCAGCGCCTCTATCAGAACAAATGAAGCCAAAGGAAGAAGAGAGTTCTGATGCAGACTCAAATAGCTGCACCTTAAGAAACCAAGATATGACTTTACTGGAGATTAATGGCAAGTTGTGCAACAGTGTTGAATAATCTGAATCTAGTGATGATAGTGGTTCCTGCCTTGCCGTGAACAAACCTGCAGATAGTGCTGTCCAAATGGCGCACACACAAGAATTTTCAGATTGTGGGGATACTCCTGCCCTTTCAAACAATATCATAGAACTCCTAGAACAGGACACAGTTGCAGCCTCAACCACTGATTCTGACTTGCTGTTCCCTGCCACTATGTATCCTGTTTCCAGCTCAACAGTTAGTGAAGAACAGATCCCTGATCTACTGGTATCTGATTTTGATGTAAAACCAGCCACACCAATGCCACCTGCTGTGTCTCTGAAATTAAAGACTCCTGAAAACCAGCAATCTGAAACCGAAGCTCAAGTACTGAAATATGTAATATGTCCCACTAAAACTAATGACTTCTATTTGAATCTTGTATTCGAAGATCTGATGATAAGTACTGTTCTTAGTGTTTTACTGCAAGAAACCATCATCAATTCAAAGGCTAAAGCTGAAAATTTAGATAACAATGTAGAGGCGATTTCTGAAGAGACTCCAGTTCTATTTCAATCCAAAGAACAACCTTTCAGTGTTAACAGAGTTGAAGATCAACTACCTGTAGTAAAAACGCTTTGCAAAGAAACCATTTCTGATACCACGAATACACCACAGAGCACTTGCAATGAAGAAATCTCAGTCTTGTCTGAAGATCACCCTAAAGAATTAGCTCGTGGAACTTCTACATTTTCAGATGTTAATCCAGTTTCTAAAGACTTGAAAACTCTTGTTGCTCCTGAATTTGATACTCCGAAGTCATCCAAGACGAAAGAAAATTCGGACTTTTTCATGTTTACTTTGAGAACACCAGTTACCCGTATCTCCCAAGTCACTAACCACAATCAATGTAAAGACTGCTGCAGAAACAGACAAATCCTGCTTGTCAGAAGGTGTTACAGACCTGACAGTTACTAATACGCCAATTTTCTCCTCCAAAGAAGAAAGTACTGAACAGGAAACTAATGTCCTAAAGAATACAGCCCATAATGCCATTCCAGATCTCCTTGCTCCTGAATCCACTTTACCAGAAACCAACTCCATGCACTCCTCCCATATCAATCGATCAATAAAGAGGAAAGACATCGGAGCTCATATGGGTATTAATACATGATTTGCTCATTGGATGATTCATCTGTGGCAGGACTGTAAACTTATCAACCAAGGTTGGTGTTGGATTTTCTTGCTGTGGCTTTGCCTCTTCAACTTTTTTCAGCCAAAAGATCGCCTTCTCTTCTTGAGCAGACTGGTGGGCGGGGGTATACTGTTACGACTCTGTCGTCCCATTTCTAGGGGGTGCTGTAAGGGGACTCTCGGTAGCCTGGGAATCACCTTGAACACTTATCTAGAGTCCCTTGCTGACTCCTGTTTGTTTCTCTTTTCGCCATGGTATACTTGTGTAGTACTACATTTGCTTCCTGGGACTGCAAATCCCATAATGCAGTCTGGTAGTCAGGAAAGCCCGGATACTGTTTCCCATTGTTTTCTATGGGAGAAGTCCAGTTGCTCATTTTCACCGGATCCTCTGCTCAGGACTTGCGAGTGTCTGAAACTACACACACCTGAGACCTCTCCTGTGCAGTCCAGCTTGGAACTGCTTATAAGCAGCCATTTCCTCAAGATCCCCGTTGTGCATTAGAGTTCGATTCCTTTGTGTTACAGACCCCTTATCGGATGGTGTTCCTGTTTTGTTCCAGCTTGAACCTGTTTCCTGTATCTCTGCCCTGCCCCTGATTGTTCCAGCCAGAGTCTGCTACCTATCTCTTAGCCTAATACCTGTTTGTTTCTTCCAGAGCCCGCTCCCTGTCCTGCTCCTGCCTTGTTTCAGCCTGAACCTGCTCTCTGTTTCCCATTCCTGTTTTCTGTTTATTCCTACACCCTGTATTCCAGCTCTGTCCTTGCCTGTTCCAGCCAGAGCCTGCTCTGTTTCCCAGTCCTATTTCTGTTTGTTCCAGCCAGACGTTTGCGCCCTGTTTTCAAGTCCTAGTCCTGCCTTTGCTTCAGCCTTAGCTTGTTCCCAGTTCTTGCCTCTGCCTCTGCCTCTTAGTTTGTTCCCTTCTGTTTCCGTTTCCTCTCGGTATTTGTGACTTCTAAGTGTTCTATCAGTCTTCACCAGTGTATAAGTGTCCTCCTTTGTACTGGGGTTGGCTCCTGGGTTCCAGGAGGCAATTCCAGCCCCCATCCTTGTCTAGTGTTATACGTTGTCTTTCGGGCCTAACAGTGACAGTGTGCTATTGCTGTTTTCTCAGGAATCGCCACTGTGTTTCCAGGTGGACCCTCAAGAGCGTGTCTTGTGTATGTAAGTACTATCCTTGTTTGTGCTCTAGGGTCCAGAGACAGAATCACTTCTGCTGCCTCCTTTCTATGGGGCTAGCAGGGTGACTATCTGTAAGAGCAAACTGCACAGATGCATTGACATTCCCGGTCACTGTGGGAGGTTCTGCGCTTTACTCTGTGTACAACCTCAGCATGTTTGTCCATTAGTAATCTGTTTCCTGTTTGTTCACGCAAGGGTTGCTCTGCTTTTACTTTCCTGTTTCCTGTGCCTGTCCATAGCTGTCCTTTCTGTGTATGCATTTAGCTGCTCTTCTGCCCCAGCACACTACCTCTTCAGGATATTTGGTGACCTCAAGGGGTGTCCCAACCAGAGTCCTGATCAGACCCACACGAATCCGTGACAGGGATTTAACTGTGTGCCAGGGGTGTACCAATTGTGGAAACAAAGGTACAGATTTTGGGAAAGAACACTGGGGCTGGGGCCTGGATGGCAGGATCCCAGCACACTTTCAATCAAAGTGGGCATCAACACCAGGCAAAACGTGTGGGGGGGAGGGGCAGGGTAACTATGCCAACAATGGCACTTTCCTACACTAAGCCTGCCTGAGTCTTCAGAACTGTTCCCAGATACAGCTGTATTTGTGATGGCTGCAGGTGGAATGTGAGGTTACTGATTGTGAATCCCAAACTGAGTAGATCATCTATGGTATACTGAGTGTGTTGTTGACAAACTTGGATTGTACTGGCTTTTATGAGCCAGTCGTCTAGATATGGGAAAAAATGGATGTGTTGTCTTCTCGGGAATGCTGCAACTACAGCTAAACATTTGGCCGTTGTTACTCCAAATGGTAGTGCTTTTAATTGGTACTGCTTTCCTGCAATGACAAACCTTTATTTGTGATGTGCTGGACATGTTGGAATGTGAAAATAGGCATCCTTGAGGTCTAATGCTTTCATATAATACTACCCTTTTTTAGTAGGGGAATGACATCTTGTAGAGTGACCATATGAAAGTGTTCTGAAAGGATGTATAGATTGAGAGGCCTGAGATCTAGAATTGGTCTTATTGTGCCATCTTTCTTTGGTATCAAAACGTATAGTGAGTATACTCCTGATCCCTGTTGGAATATAGGTACTATCTCTATGGGCCCTTTAAGTAGTAGTGATCGTACCTCCTCTTTCAGTAGAGTGAGATGGTCGTGAGAGAGTCTGTGTGAAAGAGGAGAAATGTTTGGTGGAGTGGAAATGAGTTCCAGACAATAACCATGTTGGATAACGGACAGAACCCACTGGTCTGTAGTGATGTTGTGCCATTGTGGATAGAAATGTACCAGTCTTCCTCCCATAGGAGATGTGTACGCTGTGGGAATGGTGAGTAAGTCACTGTTTAGTTGAGGTAGAGGAATCTCTGGAAGTGGATGGTTTGCCTCTTCCTCTATTGTAGGATCCTCTAGAGGAACCTCCTAATAATCCTTTTTTGTAGAACTGTGAGGTCTGTTTTTGCTGGGAAGTTGATGTTTCTGTGGCTGATGGCTTGAAGCCACCTCTAAACTGCGGCCTATGAAAATTTCCTCTGGTGGGTGTGGTGTATAATGCCCCCATCACCTTAGCCTTCTCAGAATCTTTCTTAAGTGTCTCTATAGTTGTGTCAAGTTTTGGTCTGAATAGATGTTCCTTGTCAAAGGGAATATTTAACACAGCTTGTTGTATCTCAGGTTTGAACCCTGAACACCTTAACCAAGCATGTCTTCTGATGACTACACTGGTGTTGATTCCTCTGGCTGCGGTGTGAGCTGCAAATAAAGCACATCTGATAGAGTTGTTAAATATTGCTTGCCCTTCTGTGACTATTTGTTATCCCTCTTTCTGATGATCTGGTGGAAGATACTGCAACAGTTCTTCCATCTCGTCCCAGTGGGCCTTATCATATCTAGCTAAGAGAGCCTGTGAGTTGGATATCCTCCAGTGATTTGCAGCTTGTGAGGCTACCCTTTTACCTGCAGCATCTAGCTTTTGCTCTCCTTATCTGGAGGAGGGGCATCTCCTGTTGACTGACTGTTGGCCCCTTTCGCTGCTGTGCTAACCAATATTGAATCAGGTGGTAACTGAGTACTGATAAAAACTTGGTCTGAGGGTGCAGGTTTATATTTTTTATTCACTCTAGGAGTGATGATTCTGGTCTTCACTGGTTCTTTGAAAATGTCAGATGAATGTCTGAGCATTCCTGGGAGCATTGGAAGACACTGATATTCCTTGTGTATAGAGGTTAATTTGTGTTAAAAAGGAAATTCTCCTCTATATGATCTGTATGCATCTGCATATTATGGTAGGCAGCTGCTCTGGCTATGACCTGGTTATATGCAGTAGTGTCCTTCTGGTGGAGAAGGTCAAGCAGGATAATAGAGTGGAATATTTGAAAGAATGTGATCAGGATCATATAGATCCCATGGATTCGTATCCTGCTGAACGTCACCAAGATCATCCCTGTGTGGTGATGTTGAGGATGTTTATGGTCAAAACTGCATCTCATATGTAGGTGATGGTGGGTGTGTTGTGGAAGGAAGAACAGAAGAATGTGGTGGTGAAGGCTGTTTTCACTGTATAGCCTTTTCTCTCTCCTTGTCTTTTCAGACCTTGTTTTGGTGGAGGTCCAGCATCTAAGGTCTCCTGAAAAGATAATTTCCTCTTAATAGTCACTGGAGGAGAAGCAATTATCCTTCGGGTGTCTTTTTGAATATGCAATTTTCGCTGATTAGCGGGCATCACTTCTAAAGCGGGCATCACTTCTAAAGTGGGTTGCCTATCCGATGATTCTTGTGTACAAGTAGCAGGTTTACTACTTATGGCTTTCAGTTCTGAAGTTTGGGCAGCAAGTATTTAGCTCAAACCGAAAGTGTTGGCTCCGAAATTGGTAACATTTTTTCATCTCCGAAAATGATGTATCGGTTTTTGAGCTCCATACCGAGACAGCTGCAGGAGTCTGTTTGCGATGCCGAATGCATTTGGTCTTTGTTCTCGGTGCCTGTAGGAAAGTACCCTCTGTCTTGGTTACCCCCATTTTCTGTCTATTGTCAGTATAACTGACTGTGAGTTCCTGCTAACCAGGACCCCAGTAGTTCTGCTCTCTCCTCTAAATTGTACCTTTTTCTTAGCACAACTGGCATACTCGTCCCCCCATGAAAGTCCTTTGTATAAGGTACCTAGGTACCCAGGGCATTGGGGTTCCAGGGGATCCCTATGGGCTGCAGCAGTTATTCTGCCACCCATAGGGAGCCCATGCAAAGGTGTATGCAGGCTTGCCATTGCAGTCTGGGTGAAACGGGTGCATGCACCCGTTTTCACTACAGGTCACTGTAAGCCACCCCTATGGTAGGCCCTCTCAGCAGGTACCTGTGTGTGAGGGCATCCCTGCACTGGCAGAGGTGCCGCCACAAACTCCAGATCCATTTTCCTGGACTTTGTGAGTGCAGGGACGCCATTTTACGCGTGTACTGGATACAGGTCAATACCTATGTCCAGCTACAAAATGGTAACTCCGAACCTGGGCATGTTTGGTATCAAACATGTCGGAAGCATACCCCAATACTGTTGCAAGTATTGGAAGTATGATTCCATGCACTCTGGGGGCTCCTTAGAGGACCCCCAGGATTGCTACCACCAGTCCTACAGGGTTATCTGGCAGCCCAGCTGCTGCCACCGCTCAGACACGTTTCTGCCCACCTGCTGCTTGAGCTCAGGAAGGCAGAACAAAGGATTTCCTTTGGGGAAGGGAGGTAACACCCTCTCCCTTTGGAAATAGGTGTGACTGGCTTGGGAGGGGTAGCCTCCCCCAGCCACTCGTTGGCTTTGAAGGACATATTTAGTTCTCTCCGTGCATAAACCAGTCCACACCAGTTCAGGGACTGCCACTCCCTGCTCTGGCACGAAACTGGATAATGGAAAGGGGACCACTCCCCTGTCCATCACCACCCCAGGGGTGGTGCCCAGAGCTCCTCCAGAGGGTCCATGGGTTCTACCATCTTGTTTCAAGGTTGACAGGGAACTCTGGAAGCATCTGATTGGCCAGGCCAGGTAGGTGACATCAGAGCCCCGTCCTGATAGGTGCTTACCTGGTTAGGTGACCAATCCCCCTTTCAGGACTATTTAGGGTCTCTCTTTTGGATGGGTCTTCAGATTCAGCTTGCATGATTCCAGCAGGATTCCTCTGCAACATCTGCTTCGACTTCTGGCCACTGCAACTGCAACTGGACCCTCCAGGAACTGACAAGCGCTACTACAACGAAGAAGACTTTTCTGCAACTTTGTTTACGCGTCTTCTGCCAGCTTTGCAACATTTCCCCAGCCGTGCGTCCTCAGAAGACTGCAACTCTTCAGCCTGCACAAGAAGAAGAAGGAATCTCCCTTGGAGTGAAGGCGTCACTCCCCTGCAACCGCAGGCACCTGCAGCAAGTGACAACCGGCTGTGTGGATCTCCTCTCATCTTGAGCTGCATGGATCCTGCATCATGGGTGGTGGTCCCGAGTAGTCCTCTTGGTCCTCTCTGCCAGCTGTTCAACTTTAGTGGAGGTAAAGGACAGTACCCCGTGCACTGCGTCTCTTGCAGCTGCCAAGGCTTGTTTGCATCTCCTCCAAGGGATCTTCAGGCGAAGTGTAGCTCCAGCCCCCAGCACTCCATCTTGCAAAGCACGGCCTCCTGTAGCATGGGATCTTCTTTTGTAGTGCTGCGTGGGCTTCTTATGCGACTCCTGTGCCCCCGTCCTGTGGGACTCCTGTGGGTTCTGCCTCTGCTCCTGTGGACTCTAAGCAATGCTGAGGGTCCCATGTGACTCCCCCTCCTGGGTTGAGTCCTCCTGGACCTTGGGTGGCCTCAGCAGCACCTCTTTTCCACTAACTACGAGTTTGCCTTTGCCAAGGCTTGAGGGTGAAATTCCTGCTCCGACACCAGTCTGCAATCTTCCTTCCAGCGTGGGACTTCATCTGCACCCATCAAGAACTCGTCTGGCTCCAGGGCTGCAGTGCTGACCTGTTCTTCATCACCGTCAACCAACTCCTGATTCCACAGCTGGGTGGGTAGTAGCTCCTACTCCTCCTGGACTCCACTGTGACTCTTGGACTTGGTCCCCTCTCTCCACAGGTCTTCTTTCTTCAGGAATCCACCACTTGTTTTCTTGCAGTCTTGTCTGGGTGTCTTTTTCTTCTTTTCCTCCTTTCAGGTGGTTTGTGAAAAATCCAGTGTTTTACTCCTACATTCCTGGTCGGTAGGGGGGTACTGTGTTACTTATCTCTGTGGTTTTCTAGTATTCCAGCTCTGTTTTCTAACCTTTCTATTCCTGTTTCTGATTACTAGTGTATATTTTGGTTTATTACTTACCTCCTAAGGGTGGGTTACCTGTCTAGCATTTTGTGGTGATTAGTTCCAAAAATTAAAGTATATTTATTTTTGTACAATTGAGTGTTTCTTTCACGTGTGTAAGTGCTGTTTGACTACAGTGGTATTGCATGAGCTTTGCATGTACCATAGGTACCAGGTCAGCTTCCTACACCATGCCACTGCCTACTTCACTGGTTCCCCCACCCAAATCCAAGGTGACTAGTAAGTTTCAAGATCTGGGGCTGATATTAGCCAAATGCGAGCTCACCTGACAATGAAAGGACCAGAGGGGCCTTGGCTAATGACACGGTGAAAGGAACTGGAAAGGTGGGCAGATTGTGAGGGGACACTCCTAGTAAGAGAAGTGCAGCAACACACTGCCCATGCACGAGGGGCTTTGGTCAACTGTCTAAAAACACCCTGTTCTTTCTTCACAGGAGCCCCTCTAACCCCCTCCCAGGAACCCTCACCACAGCATCATAATCAATAACCGCCAGTCACTTCACGCTTCCCCTACTTAGAATGTAGCTTCCATTCTTGCTGCGTAACCATAGCGACTCCGGAAATTTCTTCACCCAATATAGAATACAGACACATAACTGAAGCTAGACATAGACTGCTTCAGATGTCCGACTCGGGGGGGAAAGAGATGGTGGGTATTCAGAGCAAGAACAAGAAATACCATACTGCTTTGAGATATGAAGATATTGTAATACACTACACTATTCCAGTCCTTGCTATGATTATCTGTTTTTGTTTGCAAAAATCTAATAAAATCTGTTTACAAAAAAAAACAGGCATAGGGATGTAAGGGGTGGGAGCAGGCACAAGAACAAACAGAGTTAGGAGGGAGGGCATGGGGCAGCAACAACACAAACATCAATGGAGGGAATGGGGAGTCAGGCTGCAAAAGGGAGGAAGAGGAGGCAGGTTAAGTAAAGAAGGTAGCCAGCTAAGAAAGCTGCACTCTTGTAGAGTGCTTGAGTCCAAAGAAAAAATTTGCACCTATGGAATGGGCAGTGGAAGACATACAAGTAATGCAGCCATGCTCCAGGGGTCGGACGAACACACAAAGAGGAAGGGAGCCTACGTCAGCCTACCTATAAGAAGCAAGTAAATGAGAGATAATGGAGCCCAACAACGGTAAGTAATGGGTGTAGTCCAACCTCACTGATTGAAAACAAAATGTCTTGAAAAGACAGAGTATTTCTATCTATGTGAGACCTAAATAGGCACATTTTCTAAGTAGGCAAGTTTGGTATACATCCAATAGTAGTTTTGGCTATATATCCTAAAAGGGCTAAAATGGAAAATCACTGTTTTTGTCATTCCCCTATACCTCTAACTTTTTTTCTCATGGGTGAATATTTAAACAGCATTGCAATAACTGATAGGTCTTTCAATATACAGTTCCAGAATCTCTATGTTTATTTCATACCAACCATCATCAGACAGAGGAAGGTCAAATAATGTTAAATTAATTTTAAGAGAAGTGATTAAGTCTGCTTTGAGTTTACCTCAGTTTTCAACTTTTCAGCAAAGTATGTTTGCAATACTCACCAAGAACAATCGATATTTTCTGTTTGGAGCTGTTGCGTAAGATAGGTTGTGCACAGAATAAACGCTGTGTTGTCATGGCCTTCAGTCTCTAAATTACAAATAATATCGAGCACTTCTCTACAGTCCACTTTTGAAATCTAGCAAGAAAAAAAAAGAAAGAAATGTTAAGATGATAAAACTTTTTTTAAGAAACAAAACGTAATATAAAACAATTAGAACTGATTGGGAATGTGTGGATGGATAAAGGATTCTGCAAAAAGGGCAGGCACTTTAATAATTTCAAGAGTTCTGCACACTTAGGGCCTAGTCACTCTGCATGCTTTAGCAACCCAAGATATAAAGTGCCAAAATAGGTGTTCTGACAGAAAAGCACACTGTCTGCTCAGAAATGATGATTAAGTGGTTGTTGTGAAGTAGGACAAAGACTTCCAGAATTACAATAAAGACACTTTCCCTCGTACGTTGTCTTATTTTCCCCCTTCATTCAGAACTTATTGGATACCGGGCTTTATGGATATATTGTACTGGAAGAAGCAGACACAATATGCTTTTGAGGTCTCTAGCAGTTGTTAAGGCATTTTGAGCTAAACACATCAACCCCTCTTGATAGGATTACAAGATGACCAAAGGCCTTATTTAGGGTTTGGCAGAGGGGAATACTCTGTCACAAATGAGACAGATTTCCCGCCCCCTTTTCTCAAATGGAGATTGTAATAAGGTGGACAGGATACCCGTCACATTTGTGACAGAGTATAGCCTCCGCCAAGACCTAAATCAGGCCCTCTGTCTTTAAGGTTGCCATGTTTTAGTCCGGACATGCATTTAGGAAACAGTTTACAGGTCTGTTAGCCCAATATATTGAGTTGACATAAACCAAGAATACAACTCCAAGAATTTAGGGAGTCCAGGGGGCAGAGAAGGTGGGAGACACACTGCTGTCATCTCAGCAAAACAATTCTACTGCAGTCTGGTACATGTAGTTCATGATAACCTCAACAAATCACAACAAAGTGTTCACCATCAGTTAGGGCAACCAGTGCTGATTCATAATGAAATGGAGCCATCTGTTGGATTTTCTTCTGGAGGCTGCTTTAAAAGGCCAATGTTTACACAACAAAGCATGAGGAATAGCCAGTGTTGACCTGCTCTTAAGTTGTTTCCTGATTAAACACTGCTGGCTCAAGTTACTGCAGGTATGATCTCATCTGAATTCCCAAGTATTAAGTTCAAGAAGTCTCTCTCAGCCCAATTCAGCAGTCAATGCTTCCTTCAATCAAGGCATCTTCCCAGAAGTTCTCTGAAGGCAGGCCAGATACTCCCATCCCTAAAAACACTGACTTCAAACTTGATAACCTTGCGGACTACTGGCCCATCCTTCTTCAGCAAGATCACTGAAAAAGCAGTTTATGTTTAACTCCCAGATACCATTAAAGCTAACCATCTCCTGCACAACTACTAGTCTGGCTTCAGCTCTTGCGGCAGAATGGAAACTTCTAACTTACATATTGTAGACAATGTCCTCCTGACAGCAGGTGATGATAACCTCTGTTTTTTTATATTGCTGGACCTTTCAGCTGCCTTCAACACAGTCGGGCATCCCACCCTCATACACACCCAGCATTCTCAAATGGGAATGGCTGTCAAAGTTTCTGAAATCTCGCTGAATCTGTTACAAAAGCAACTTTTTACACAAAGAAAATCAGGAGCTCCCGCTGTTGCTTGTGGATTCTCCAGTGGAAGAAAGATTTTAAAAATGGTGCTCACACAATGAGACACAGTGGACATACAGTTGACGTAATTCAGGGGGCACTGGCCTTCACTATGCTTGATGTCATAAAGTTAACAAAAAACCCAAATGAAAAATATTTCCGGACATAACTGCTAGATTCTGGAATAATGCAGTGCATATAACTCCAGAATAGAGTCACCTATCAGAAAGTTGATGTTCAGGCACGACTCACAAATCTTTACTGTGGTAAAGCGAGCGAGTCAGTGTTATTTTCTGCTTGCCCAAATAGATAATCCCAATGGTGTTATGCATTAGGGCACACAACCTTTACCCTAGATGAGAGGATAACACAATTTCAGTCCCAGAAAACTGTCCCTGAGCTCTGGAGTTCAATATATAGACCTCTAGCCTAAAGACTTGAGTTCTGATGCTTGCACTGTAGACACCCCAGCCATACTGAGTGTGGTCAGAACAAGAGTAATCACACAGTCAAAGGGTTGAAAGGGGCCTTATTTAAAAGGCTGCAACTGTAAGGTACCTTAACCCTAGATTGACCTAACCACTGACCATCCCTTCTTTCACAATATGTAGCACTAATTGGAGCTCTTTTTCTGTGCAAAAGACCAACCTGTAGAATGTGAATCATACAAGAATAACTGACAACCATTTTGAATTTCAGAAACTACTAAAACAAAGATATGGACAGTTACTTGTTGCAGACCAGAAAGGTCATACCCAAGAAAATGGTACTTATTCGTGTTTAAGATCATGGCTGCCAACCCCACAAACTACATCCAAAATTTCTTGTAAAGGCCACTGTTCAAACCAAGCACTTGAAACTGGCTTCCTTGATATCCACTCATCATCAGATCAAATGGCTTTGTAGCCTGAAATATCAATATGAAGTGAAATCTAAATGTTACAATACAAATTAACCCAGAGAATCCAACTCTAGGTCACAGCATATCACCACTTCTCTGAATTGAAGTTCTGTGAGATGGAAGAAGTGGAGAATATTTCCTATAAAATGCCAGGTTCAACAGGTTGTTAATAACAACCTAAATACCTCGTCAGACAGGGAAAGGGGGGCTGAAATTTGATAAACAATTTTCTAGATAGGTGCAGATGTAAGAGTCTGTCCGAAATCTGAAGGAACAGGCTTTAGTTCAAATGTCATGCTGATTCTCAATTGTAAACCTTAGATACTGAACCTGCTGTTTCTTGATGATCATATGGCAATGATTATTCTGAAGATCTAAAGACGTAATCAAAATCAATATCAGCAAGACCTCCAACAACTCAGGAAAGTGAAACTGTAAAAGGTCTACAAGAGGTGAAAGTTAATAAGATCATAAAGATGTGAATCTAATATTAGCATGATGCCTTTTAGTGGACCAATAAGTAACTAGCAAATAACCCCAGACTTCCCTTGTTCACAAGGACTAATTTGAGCAATTCCATAAGAAGTTAGTTTCTGAATCAGCTCCAAGGGTTCTGGAGAGGACTTCTGCCAACCCAGAAGACAAGAAGGTGGCTCTGGGAGTTAGATTCGCAGTGAACCTCCCTTGATGATGTTGGGCACACTCTGATCCTGTGTAATCAGTGTCCATGAGTTTCCACTACAGGGGATGCATTCTCCAGTAAGACTAATAAAACATCTTGAACACCCAATATGAATTCCGCCTGACTTCTTGGAGAGGTGTTTAAACTGTGCATCATGTCAGCTCTTCATGATCTGCACTACTCAGAATCCTAGAAACAGGTATTCTCAATGTCCAAGAAAATTTAGAAATCTGACACCAGTCTAAACACACTTAAAAACCAATGCCTTACTTATTAGGATTTAAATGACAGATGGTAGCTAGGTTGAAAAGCAAAGGCAAACTCTTCAAGGTTGGCTTGGGACAGAACAGCTAGTTCAAGCAGAAAAACAATCACACAATACAAGTCAAAGCTGTGTTATTTTTATAAAAAAGAATTAAATCTATTACATATGGTAAACGTGCACTGGTTTTAAGACATTCTATGACAATGAGTTCTTGAGGTCCTTAAAGTAAATACAATGACCAAAAGGCTGCACTGGTAGAATACCAACCAGGGCAGAAAGTTTGGGTTCTGGAGCCTGTGGCTCCCAGGGCACTTCAGGACAGATGGAGTGGCCCTTACCCAATCATAGAAAAGAAGAGTCAGGTGGTCCTGGTGGACCTGGGCGCTAGCAGGACACCCAAGGGGGTGATCCATGCTAATCACTTGAAACTCCACAATGATAGGGCAGACATAACCATGCTAATGGTTACTGATGAGGATCAGGAAGCAGAGAGTGAATCTCTCCCTGACCTCTTCTAAACTGACCCTAAGGATGGGTCAGTAGATGGAGTTGTCTATTCAGACACCCTCTCTGCCCAACAGCAGACTGACTGCAGGCAAGTCCTACCGCAGTATGCTGGGCTCTTCTCTTTGAACCCTGGGCAGACACAGGAGACAGCTTACCTGTCAAAACCAAAATATACAGTCAGTCTGACCATATCAAAGAGAGCATCAAAGTGAAAGTCCACAGGATGCTGGAGTTAGGGCTAATTGAGCACTCTGACAGTCCCTGGGCTAGCCCAGTGGTCTTAGTCCCCAAACCTCATACCAAAGATGGCAAGTGTGAAATGAGGTTCTGTGTGGACTATAGCGGTCTCAACTATGTCACTAAGACAGAAGCACACCCTATACCCAGAGCAGATTAAATGACTGACAAGTTAGGTGCAGCCAAATTCCTTTGATCCTTCCTAACCCCTGGAGACTGGAACTGTAAGTCGAGTACTTACCTATAAATCGTACTAACTTTTCTTCCCCCAGGAATTGTTTCTGAAAATTGCAGTGTCAACGTTTCATTGCCAATATTTCACTAACTGTTTAATTTATCGGTTTCAAACAGAGTGCTATTGATAAATGTGTAAAATACTAATCAATTGAAGTACTTACCTGCAACTTGAATCTTGTGGTTCTAGAGATAAATTAAGAAAATATATTTTTGCTATATAAAAAACACTGGTCTGGAATTAAGTCTCTGAATGTGTGCTTCTTCTATTGCCTGTGTGTATACAACAAATGCTTTGCTCTACCCTCTGATAAGCCTAACTGCTCTACCACACAAGCACAAAAGAAAGCATAAGCATGATCTACTTTAGCCTCTGTTAAGCCTCTGGGGAACCCCTGGACTCTGTGCACACTGTATCTCATTTTGATGTAGTATATACACAGTCAGCTTCCTGCAATACCAGACAAGGAATTACTGAAGGTAAGTAACTTGTTCATCCGATAAAGACTTCTAACTGCAAATTCCTTACCTTTCAATAGATACCCAAGCAATCCCATTCCTAGAGGTTGGTCTGCGAACCAAGTTCAAATGAGAAAGTCCTGCAGGACTGAATGTGCAAAGCACCCGTGCCTACGAACCTGACTCTCCAGGCAGTGTTGTGTGGTAAATGTGTGCAGGGATGCCCATGTTGCTGCGTGACAGATGTCCAGGACCAGAACACCGCATGCTAACGCAGTGGTCCGGCTTCAGCTTTGGTAGAATGAGCGCACAATTCCTCAGGGGATTATTTTTTGGGCAGTGCTTGGGAGATCTTAATGCAAGGCATAATCCATCTGGAGCTGGTCCGCTTCTGCATGGCTTGACCCTTCTTCGCACCCACACACTCTATGGAGAGTTGGTCATCCATTCAGAACTCTTTTGTATGAACAAGTTAGAACACCAATGCTCTTTTTGTTTCCAGGCACTGGAATCTCTCATCTTCCTTAGAATGATGTGGGGTGGGTAAAAAAATTGGTTTCATTCAAGTCCTCACGTCAGTCCACTTCTTCTTTGTAAGGCTGGTACTCTAAGAGGTCCAGCGACCCCTCTTATTCTTCCCCGAGGACCAGGCAAGCAGAATAGGCCTCACAATCTGAACAAGGAGGCAAAGCTCCTGCCGGCATTGGGTGATGTCCACTTGGCTCCATGCCACGGATGACAATGGGGATGGCGCAGCCGGCATCAAGATCGTCAGCACTGGGACCGACGCTGGGGAAGCTCGAGGTAGTACAACCAGCACAGGTCCAGATCCAGGACTCGATCCCTGAGAGCCCATCAGCGCAGAAGCTCCTGGCGTGGAACCCAATTGGGACACCTCTGACTCCACGGGTCCCTAATGCGCTCCGGCAGGGTCGAACTGCCCAAAAATAAGACACAAGGTCTCATTAAATTATTTTAGTTTGGCAGGGTATGCTCCAGCTCCTGGAAATTCGGGTAGACACAGAGTCAGTCCAGGCGCAGGTTTAGGTGAACGAGGCCTAGAATGACAATCAAGGTGCAGATCCGTCAAGGACACTGCCACAAGACAGGGCTTGAAACCAGTCTTCCTAGACATTTCTCGACACACCAAGAGTGGTCTCAAAAAGAATTTGACAATAAAATCAAAAAAGACCAGTCAAAAAGTGACTGAGGGGTAGCTCTCTTCGGATCAGCGTTGGCTGCAATGGAAAAAAATAAAGGATGTCAGCGCGCCCGGTTAGAACCTATATAGGAACTGCAAAGTAATTTCCAGAGCAGACTACTACCAATGACAAGGGGAGACAATCAACGGCACCTACCGTCATGCAGGGGTACTGCTCACGAAAAATCTTTCTAAACCAGTCTAATGCGTGGGGAGAATTCAAAGATAAGGACTCTGCAGCTAGAAGTGTCTCTCCGATTTTAAGCCTCTTATTTATATATGCATAGTGTAGCCTTTTAATGTCAACATCGGGTCTATTCCTAATTTATTTACTTATTTTTTGCCGTTATACACCATGTTAAAATATTATAACCGAGTTTTTAAAACCATTACCTTTTACAATACATCTGACGAGCAAATCGTTTCTCCCTAGTATACATATTAAAGATAGCACATGTAACACTAACCTCTTTTATTGCATCTTCGTTAGGCAGCATAGTGCACAAACAGGAAATGTAGGATTGTCGGAATGATTCTGCATTTGACGTTTTTGAAGCCTCTGTGCACAATTTTGACAAAACCATTGCTTGTGGTATGCAGTTTGTTTTCATCAAATGTTTTATTCTTAATTCAAGAAATGAAGCTCCCTCTTGTACGATCAGCTCAGCAACTAAAGGAGAAGAAGCAACCTTTGTGATATCATACATTTCCAACAATCTATACTTCAGATACCGAACAAATAGCATCTACGGTATGAACAATGACTAATTCTGGAATTATGTTGGCAAATTTAGAGCAGTGGTTCCCAACCTGTGGTCCAGGGACCCTGGGGGTCCGCGAAGCCTCCTCAGGGGGTCCGCGACTGCTTGAAAAATTAAATAACATTAATAGTTTGGTCCCCAGCTTTCAGTAATGACTCACTGGGAGGACACCCCGGATTCCAAAAATGATTCAGTGGAGGTTCCCGGGTTCCAGTATTCATAAAGTAGGGGTCCACAGAAGTCAAAAGGTTGGGAACCACTGATTTACAGTACGTTCTGAACAGTCTTCTGTTTTTCTAACATCGGAATGGGGCAAGTCAAGACTGTATCCTCAACTGAAAGAAAATAAAGAAAAAAATTACCATTTCAATATTTTCTCCAGCACTACTCATGCTCCAATATAGTGTTCAGGTCACTAAGAGAAAAATGTTCACATTTCAAAATCTTCATAGTCCCAAAAAGTACTGACAATCCAAATAGATTTCCCCTTGGCACTTCTGGAAATGCACTGATTAAATGGGAAAAGCAAGAATATTGTCAGCTGGCTGATTAAAGAAGAGCACTTAAGCGTGCACGTAGCCGCGAAAACTTGTAAATGCGGATAAAAATCACCAAAAACAACTTGATGGGTGCACTCCTGCCGAAAGGAGTCAACAGCAAACCTAGAGTCAACTTCTTTAGCCCCTCAATTATAGTGTTATGATCTACCGTGTTGTAGTCTGCCAACTAGCCCAGTACCATGGTGACGCATACCGAACCTCTGTGGAAATATGACGCAGCTCTTCGC
Source organism: Pleurodeles waltl (assembly GCF_031143425.1). Lineage (NCBI taxonomy): Eukaryota > Metazoa > Chordata > Amphibia > Caudata > Salamandridae > Pleurodeles > Pleurodeles waltl. Next base: position 925,472,965 of record NC_090440.1, read on the forward strand.
AAATCTATGAAGACTGATTCGGTACTTTGATCTTGCCTAAACCCTGTCGTAAAGAGATCAAATCGTTTTTTAAAGGGTGAGCTGTCGGTATTTTGTAATCTCCCACCCACACAACCTGTGATAAGCAAAGTAGTTAGTAACAAAAGCACTACATTTGCCAGAAAAATACAATTGTGTAAAGCACAAAGTATTATGCCCACCTAGCTCTGCTGTACATAATTAGCAGTAACATGTTCAAACAAACAAAATCTGCTGTTGGAGTGGGAAATGACTAGTAACACTCTAAATGGTCACCATCTTCTATATACTTTCATGTAAACCTAACGCTCATAATGCTGCGCTTCTAAAGATCACCGGGGATGAATTTACACGTACAGCAGCAGCCTCGTAATTTGGGCACGCCCAACAAGAGCTTGCGTCAAACACGACCCAACAGAAAATATTTGCTTTTAAAAGGGTGGGGCACACATTTCTTACAAATCCTTTACAATAATGTATCTAATACCATTTTAGCTATGATTTTATGATACGTTCGGCTGTTCATGATAAGTAAGCTTAAAGAGGAAAATTATGTTGTTTAGACCTGAAAGTATTACAGGCACACTTTAAAGTATACTCTCTTGCTTCACCACGTTGGCTCCACAACGTACTGCAGTGGGATGGGCCCAATGATCTTACAGTATTGAATAAACAAAATTTTGCACACGTTACTGCGGCATGGTGTTGATTTTCTAATGGAAAAGGGCAGTTACTATCAATCTGCTCTTCCAAGTGAAACAGTCATGTATAAGTGTACGCTCTCACACACCTTATTATGCAAAGCTGAGATTTACTAGGGAAAGCAGTGTAGTGAGTATTAGAAAATATATCTGTTTTAGATCTACAATTGGATGCGATAGGGTAGGATCCCTGCCATTCACAGTTCCTACCACTGTCACTTTGCAAAATGGTTAAATAGAAAAACAATGGACAATTTTGAATAGTAAAATATGAGAGAACTGTGTTATTATACTGAACTGAGAGTACTAGAATTTTTCCCTTTACGTTGAGAATATTTTAAACCAAAGGTAACATCGTTTTTTTCTCCTTTTAAGAGCTCCTTATCTTAATCATCGTTGGGTTGGCTGTGTTCTGCTCTCCAACAGCTCGTCGTTCTTTTTAATAGTCTTCTATAAAACATCAGCCCAGATTTGCACTACATTTTATAACATCTAGCTGTAATTTGGCATCACCTATTATCTACACGATCTTGATCCATATGTCAGCTAACTAAATGTAGGTCAGGCAATAGTATTAGAGGGGTGCAGACCACAAAAGCCCTTGAATTGACTAGTGTAACCTGAAATCTGTCAAACAATGATGCTTTGAGACAGTGTGAAAATTAAGAGGCGTAAGCTAGCCACCAGATCTCACAAAAGGGATCAAAGGGCTATAAAATCCATAAAAAGACCAAGAAGAACCTAAGACCAGATTGTATCAATCAGGAAGGAACTATGATGACTATAGACGCCTTCTGCCTCCCCAGTTGGAGTACACATTGTGGACTCATCGAGAAGAGAAAAAAAATCATGAAGCCTTATTCTGAGATTAATCTCGAGAAACACACCTACTGTTAGAGTCCAGATCTGGTTCCCAACTGCAGAGTGGAGGAGGATGGGAAGCAAATAGGTCAGCTTTTACTTCTTTGAACAGTCCCCTAACTTTCTAAATGGACCACCTGAGTTGACTGTGATCTGCACTCCAACAGTTCATTGTTCTTTACGACATATTGTGCTATAAAAGATCAGATGAGAAATGTACAGAGATGTGCACTACATTCAAAACCATCAAGATGTAATTTGGCATCACCCATTATTTACATCAACTTGCTTCATAAACCCGCAAACTAAATGCAAATTAGACATCAGTCTTGGAGGGGAGCATCCCACGTAAACCCTGGGATGGACTAGCATAATCAGAAATCTTTCAAAGTGATAGTTTGAAGTACTGGTTTGATTAGGTAGTAAAATGGAGCCACATTTCAAATAAGGAATCAAAAGGCTGGAAAATCCACAGGAAGGTGAAAGAAGTTAAACAAACTTGTATTAACCAAGAAGGAGAGCTTAGGGCTTTGAAATCAGCCTGCCTTCGCAGTTAAGAGTATACATTGAGAAACCACTAAGAAGAGAAAAAACTTGAAGGCCTGATTCTAACATCAATTTTGAGAAACAAATTTACTGTTAGAGACTCCAGCTCAGGCTTCAAATGGCAAAATGGAGGAAACTGTCTTGCCAAATGGAAATAATAAGCACTGGCAGAGGGCTTTCCATTTAATAAGCCAACTCATACAATCTGTACAGTGTGTGTTATCTATTGTGTATGGATTCATGTATCTAGGGCAAGGGAGGCATTGTTTCCTGTACAATACTGTGATGAACAATATTGTGATTAAAAGGAGGTTGGCATGGAGTCACAGGTCACATACACGGATTCCATTTTTTTTGCATAATATCTAACACTGATTTAAATGCATGACAAGCGTTTGATGGGGCAAATGGTGAGTGGTGTTTTCCCTGATGGTTTTTGACAAGTCAACTGTTTCGACTGATATAGGGTGTCATAGGGTCTGGCACTTTAAGGGGTGGGGTGCCCTTGGCTCTTCAGACTGATGTGGCAATTGGGTTGGCACATTTGAATGTGCAGTAGGTGAGTAGAGATTAACATGTAACAGTTCCAGTGGAAGTTCTAGTATTTGCTTTGAAGGCTGCTCAGTATTTTGTCAGACTACTGCTGTAGTTAGTATGCTTCGTTGATGGTGCCATCAGTCATGTTGTTAGGGCTTCGAGAAGAGTAAAGGTTTGAGCTATACCATCTTTGTCAAGCAAGGAAAATGAAATACATTAGTTGTACTGTAGTTAAAGATTTCAGTTACTGACTCACTCTGATTGTACTGAGGACCTCTTACACAGTTATGAAATGCTAAGAGTGCCTGAGATGTTTCATCAGACAACACTCTAAAATCAATATCACAATATGTTCCCGAAAGCCATAATAACCTCCTTTTACAAAGTATGCACCCAACCTCTTCAAAAGCATTGGAAAGCTTTGTTATTACTTGTAGAGTCAGTATTCAAAAATTAATGTAGCACAGGTGGCTACAAAGTCTTGACAGTGTACGTTTAGCAGCAGCATCTACATCCAACTTGTTCTGATAGGTGCAATTTCCAGCCCTCTGAGGACTTGTGCAATGACATTAGGCTGTTCAAAACTAGAAAAGGTAGTTTTGTTCCACAAGCTACTTAAAATACTGTCTCAAATCACTGTGATTCTACCTCAAGATTTCTATTTAGTCTAAAGACTAATAACAATTAGTCTGATGAAAAAATGGGATCAAAAGATCACAGTCAAAGAATGAATCCACATTTATACAATAACTGAGTTTGCTTGAAGAGACCACTGCAGGATGAGTGATCATGAAGTATCAAAGGAAAGCAGAGATTAAGCCACTGCAAGCAGGAAGAACTCAAACATTCAAAGCAAAAAGATTTGTGGAACAACAACGTCTTTCCTAAGCACTGGCTCAACAAGCTCTTTGTCAGTAATGGGTAGAATACTATGATAAAGGTTCACAAGAAAAGGAGGAGCGCCATGTGAGTGGTTGCACAGAGCAGGTGTACTCTAGATCTTCTGACGATACCACCAATGGAAGGCTGCCAATTTTAAATAGAACTGAAATTTGTCATTAAAACTAAACATACTACCGTAAATGAAAAATGTATTACCTTTAACCTATTTTCAAAAAGTCCAGTTAGCCATCAAGATGTCATAATGCAACACACATGAGAGACATTTGAAATAACCAAGCAAGAAATGTTACCAGTTGAAATATTGCTTAAAAAAAAAAAAAAGCAATCATCTTCTGCAAGGTATTCATCCTCACCTTCCTCTGGCTCTACCTTTTGCTGAGTTATAATTTTAACAACAACTGGACTTTTCCATACTCCGCCTTCTTTGGTGACATCAACCAATGTTTGAAGGTTAGTGTGTCCAAACCCTGATAGAGCACCATGAGAAGCCTACAACAGAAGAAAATTATTTAAAATTACTGTAAATTACTAATGATCATACCTGTTCACATGAGGAACTAGAGTGCCAGGTCAACCTGCAGCATCACAATACATTTACTGTGCTGGCAAACCAAACAATGTTTTTCTACATTGTAGGCCACTCCCATATGTATGGACACTTAAACAACAAATACATTATTTAATCCTAACAATCCCCACAAAAATGGATATGAAGAAGCAGCAATAAAATGTTTTGGTTCTAATGAAAGCACCACCTTTCATCTGTGCACAGATGTCCTTCCCAAAAACCACCAACAGAACCAAGACTGACCCTTCCCAAAAATATTCTTCAAGTGTGCAGTCCTCCTGTAAACAAAGGTCCTGTCACAGAAAAGCCACATCTGATATGAGCAGGCACGGATTCTCTTAAAAATGCCCATATTCTCTCACATACACTAACTTTGTTTTCAAACATGGAATAAAATACCTTTCGCCATACAGATTCACTAACTCCCCAACAATGTCTCATGAATATAAACATATAAAAAAAAAAAAATCTCCTTTCTCTAACAAATCTAGAACTTCAACCTCTGAGAAAAGTTTTTAGTCTCTCATGACTTCCTGTATCATATTCTCGTTTGTGCAAATAACTTCCCAAAGTAAACATACCAAATAATTGTGGAGAGAAAGAAGGGACAGAGGGGAGAGGACGGATCGGCAGGTGGGGGGGGGTTAAGAAAATTTTTTGGGGGGAAAGAGAAAAAAAAGAATTTGGAGGGGGGACGGGGGAATCACCTCGTGAGGAATCTGCTGGAGGGCGAGAGAGAATAAAAATAGGGGGGGTGGGGGAATCGTCAGACCCACTTCCCTCGCGCGGGGGTGTGTCGTCAGACCCACTTCCCTCGCGCGGGGGGGGGTGTGTCGTCAGACCCACTTCCCTCGCGCGGGGGGGGGGGGGGTGTGTCGTCAGACCCACTTCCCTCGCGTGCGGGGGGTGGGGGGGGGGTGTGTCGTCAGACCCACTTCCCTCGCGTGCGGGGGGTGGGGGGGGGGGGTGTGTCGTCAGACCCACTTCCCTTGCGCGGAGGGGGGGGGTGTGTCGTCAGACCCACTTCCCTCGCGCGGGGGGGGGGTGTGTCGTCAGACCCACTTCCCTCGCGCGGGGGGGGGGGGGTCGTCAGACCCACTTGCCTCGCGGGGGGGGGGGGTCGTCAGACCCACTTGCCTCGCGGGGGGGGGGGTCGTCAGACCCACTTGCCTCGCGGGGGGGGGGGGTCGTCAGACCCACTTGCCTCGCGGGGGGGGGGGGGTCGTCAGACCCACTTGCCTCGCGGGGGGGGGGGGGTCGTCAGACCCACTTGCCTCGCGGGGTGGGGGAGGGTCGTCAGACCCACTTGCCTCGCGCGGGGGGGGGGGGTCGTCAGACCCACTTGCCTCGCGCGGGGGGGGGGGGGGGGTCGTCAGACCCACTTGCCTCGCGCGGGGGGGGGGGGGGGGTCGTCAGACCAACTTGCCTCGCGCGGGGGGGGGGGGGGTCGTCAGACCCACTTGCCTCGCGCGGGGGGGGGGGGGGGGTCGTCAGACCCACTTGCCTCGCGCGGGGGGGGGGGGGGGTCGTCAGACCCACTTGCCTCGCGCGGGGGGGGGGGGGGGTCGTCAGACCCACTTGCCTCGCGCGGGGGGGGGGGGGGGTCGTCAGACCCACTTGCCTCGCGCGGGGGGGGGGGGTCGTCAGACCCACTTGCCTCGCGCGGGGGGGGTCGTCAGACCCACTTGCCTCGCGCGGGGGGGGGGGTCGTCAGACCCACTTGCCTCGCGCGGGGGGGGGGGGGTCGTCAGACCCACTTGCCTCGCGCGGGGGGGGGGGGGTCGTCAGACCCACTTGCCTCGCGCGGGGGGGGGGGGGGTCGTCAGACCCACTTGCCTCGCGCGGGGGGGGGGGGGGTCGTCAGACCCACTTGCCTCGCGCGGGGGGGGGGGGGGTCGTCAGACCCACTTGCCTCGCGCGGGGGGGGGGGGGGGTCGTCAGACCCACTTGCCTCGCGCGGGGGGGGGGGGGGGTCGTCAGACCCACTTGCCTCGCGCGGGGGGGGGGGGGTCGTCAGACCCACTTGCCTCGCGCGGGGGGGGGTCGTCAGACCCACTTGCCTCGCGCGGGGGGGGTCGTCAGACCCACTTGCCTCGCGCGGGGGGGGGGGGGGTCGTCAGACCCACTTGCCTCGCGCGGGGGGGGTCGTCAGACCCACTTGCCTCGCGCGGGGGGGGGTCGTCAGACCCACTTGCCTCGCGCGGGGGGGGGGGGGGGTCGTCAGACCCACTTGCCTCGCGCGGGGGGGGGTCGTCAGACCCACTTGCCTCGCGCGGGGGGGGTCGTCAGACCCACTTGCCTCGCGCGGGGGGGGGGGGGTCGTCAGACCCACTTGCCTCGCGCGGGGGGGGGGGGTCGTCAGACCCACTTGCCTCGCGCGGGGGGGGGGGGGGTCGTCAGACCCACTTGCCTCGCGCGGGGGGGGGGGGGTCGTCAGACCCACTTGCCTCGCGCGGGGGGGGGGGGGTCGTCAGACCCACTTGCCTCGCGCGGGGGGGGGGGGGTCGTCAGACCCACTTGCCTCGCGCGGGGGGGGGGGGGGGTCGTCAGACCCACTTGCCTCGCGCGGGGGGGGAGGGGTCGTCAGACCCACTTGCCTCGCGCGGGGGGGGGGGGGGTCGTCAGACCCACTTGCCTCGCGCGTGGGGGAGGGTCGTCAGACCCACTTGCCTCGCGCGTGGGGGAGGGTCGTCAGACCCACTTGCCTCGCGCGTGGGGGAGGGTCGTCAGACCCACTTGCCTCGCGCGGGGGGGGGGGGTCGTCAGACCCACTTGCCTCGCGCGGGGGGGGGGGGTCGTCAGACCCACTTGCCTCGCGCGGGGGGGGGGGGGGTCGTCAGACCCACTTGCCTCGCGCGGGGGGGGGGGGGTCGTCAGACCCACTTGCCTCGCGCGGGGGGGGGGGGGGGTCGTCAGACCCACTTGCCTCGCGCGGGGGGGGGGGGGGGGTCGTCAGACCCACTTGCCTCGCGCGGGGGGGGGGGGGGTCGTCAGACCCACTTGCCTCGCGCGGGGGGGGGGAGGGTCGTCAGACCCACTTGCCTCGCGCGGGGGGGGGGAGGGTCGTCAGACCCACTTGCCTCGCGCGGGGGGGGGGAGGGTCGTCAGACCCACTTGCCTCGCGCGGGGGGGGGGGAGGGTCGTCAGACCCACTTGCCTCGCGCGGGGGGGGGGAGGGTCGTCAGACCCACTTGCCTCGCGCGGGGGGGGGGGAGGGTCGTCAGACCCACTTGCCTCGCGCGGGGGGGGGGGGGTCGTCAGACCCACTTGCCTCGCGCGGGGGGGGGGGGGGTCGTCAGACCCACTTGCCTCGCGCGGGGGGGGGGGGGGGTCGTCAGACCCACTTGCCTCGCGCGGGGGGGGGGGGGGTCGTCAGACCCACTTGCCTCGCGCGGGGGGGGGGGGGTCGTCAGACCCACTTGCCTCGCGCGGGGGGGGGGGGGGTCGTCAGACCCACTTGCCTCGCGCGGGGGGGGGGGGGGTCGTCAGACCCACTTGCCTCGCGCGTGGGGGAGGGTCGTCAGACCCACTTGCCTCGCGCGTGGGGGAGGGTCGTCAGACCCACTTGCCTCGCGCGTGGGGGAGGGTCGTCAGACCCACTTGCCTCGCGCGTGGGGGAGGGTCGTCAGACCCACTTGCCTCGCGCGTGGGGGAGGGTCGTCAGACCCACTTGCCTCGCGCGTGGGGGAGGGTCGTCAGACCCACTTGCCTCGCGCGTGGGGGAGGGTCGTCAGACCCACTTGCCTCGCGCGTGGGGGAGGGTCGTCAGACCCACTTGCCTCGCGCGTGGGGGAGGGTCGTCAGACCCACTTGCCTCGCGCGTGGGGGAGGGTCGTCAGACCCACTTGCCTCGCGCGTGGGGGAGGGTCGTCAGACCCACTTGCCTCGCGCGTGGGGGAGGGTCGTCAGACCCACTTGCCTCGCGCGTGGGGGAGGGTCGTCAGACCCACTTGCCTCGCGCGTGGGGGAGGGTCGTCAGACCCACTTGCCTCGCGCGTGGGGGAGGGTCGTCAGACCCACTTGCCTCGCGCGTGGGGGAGGGTCGTCAGACCCACTTGCCTCGCGCGTGGGGGAGGGTCGTCAGACCCACTTGCCTCGCGCGTGGGGGAGGGTCGTCAGACCCACTTGCCTCGCGCGTGGGGGAGGGTCGTCAGACCCACTTGCCTCGCGCGTGGGGGAGGGTCGTCAGACCCACTTGCCTCGCGCGTGGGGGAGGGTCGTCAGACCCACTTGCCTCGCGCGTGGGGGAGGGTCGTCAGACCCACTTGCCTCGCGCGTGGGGGAGGGTCGTCAGACCCACTTGCCTCGCGCGTGGGGGAGGGTCGTCAGACCCACTTGCCTCGCGCGTGGGGGAGGGTCGTCAGACCCACTTGCCTCGCGCGTGGGGGAGGGTCGTCAGACCCACTTGCCTCGCGCGTGGGGGAGGGTCGTCAGACCCACTTGCCTCGCGCGTGGGGGAGGGTCGTCAGACCCACTTGCCTCGCGCGTGGGGGAGGGTCGTCAGACCCACTTGCCTCGCGCGTGGGGGAGGGTCGTCAGACCCACTTGCCTCGCGCGTGGGGGAGGGTCGTCAGACCCACTTGCCTCGCGCGTGGGGGAGGGTCGTCAGACCCACTTGCCTCGCGCGTGGGGGAGGGTCGTCAGACCCACTTGCCTCGCGCGTGGGGGAGGGTCGTCAGACCCACTTGCCTCGCGCGTGGGGGAGGGTCGTCAGACCCACTTGCCTCGCGCGTGGGGGAGGGTCGTCAGACCCACTTGCCTCGCGCGTGGGGGAGGGTCGTCAGACCCACTTGCCTCGCGCGTGGGGGAGGGTCGTCAGACCCACTTGCCTCGCGCGTGGGGGAGGGTCGTCAGACCCACTTGCCTCGCGCGTGGGGGAGGGTCGTCAGACCCACTTGCCTCGCGCGTGGGGGAGGGTCGTCAGACCCACTTGCCTCGCGCGTGGGGGAGGGTCGTCAGACCCACTTGCCTCGCGCGTGGGGGAGGGTCGTCAGACCCACTTGCCTCGCGCGTGGGGGAGGGTCGTCAGACCCACTTGCCTCGCGCGTGGGGGAGGGGTTCTGTCGTCAGACCCACTTGCCTCGCGCGGGGGGGGGGGGTGTCGTCAGACCCACTTGCCTCGCGCGGGGGGGGGGGGTGTCGTCAGACCCACTTGCCTCGCGCGGGGGGGGGGGGTGTCGTCAGACCCACTTGCCTCGCGCGGGGGGGGGGGGGGTGTCGTCAGACCCACTTGCCTCGCGCGGGGGGGGGGGGGTGTCGTCAGACCCACTTGCCTCGCGCCGGGGGGGGGGGGGTGTCGTCAGACCCACTTGCCTCGCGCGGGGGGGGGGGGGTGTCGTCAGACCCACTTGCCTCGCGCGGGGGGGGGGGGGGGGTCGTCAGACCCACTTGCCTCGCGCGGGGGGGGGGGGGGGTCGTCAGACCCACTTGCCTCGCGCGGGGGGGGGGGGGTGTCGTCAGACCCACTTGCCTCGCGCGGGGGGCGGGTGTCGTCGACCCACTTCCCTCGCGCGGGGGGTGGGGCGGGGGTGTCCGTCAGACCCACTTGCCTCGCGCGGGGGGGGGGGGGGGTGTCGTCAGACCCACTTCCCTCGCGCGGGGGGGGGGGGTGTCGTCAGACCCACTTCCCTCGCGCGGGGGGTGGGGGGGGTCGTCAGACCCACTTCCCTCGCGCGGGGGGTGGGCGGGGTGTCGTCAGACCCACTTCCCTCGCCGCGGGGGGTGGGGCGGGGGTGTCGTCAGACCCACTTCCCTCGCGCGGGGGGGTGGGCGGGGTGTCGTCAGACCCACTTCCCTCGCGCGGGGGGGTGGGCGGGGGTGTCGTCAGACCCACTTCCCTCGCGCGGGGGGTGGGCGGGGTGTCGTCAGACCCACTTCCCGTCGCGCGGGGGGTGGGCGGGGTGTCGTCAGACCCACTTCCCTCGCGCGGGGGGGTGGCTGGTGGTTGTCGTCAGACCCACTTCCTCGTCGCGGGGGGGGGCTGGGGCGGGGGGTGTCGGTCAGACCCACTTCCCTCGCGCGTGGGTGTGGGGGGGGGTGTCGTCAGACCCACTTCCCT